>NC_057710.1:85857118-85916062 GCF_004010195.1 Chiloscyllium plagiosum
CCATGCAAGGACTGCACAGAACACTATATAGGACAAACAGGAAGACAGCTAACAATCCGCATACATGAACATCAACTAGCCACGAAACGACACGATCAGCTATCCTTAGTAGCCACACACGCAGACAACAAGCAACATGAATTCGACTGGGACAACACTACTATCGTAGGGCAAGCCAGACAGAGAACAGCCAGGGAATTCCTAGAGGCATGGCATTCATCCACAAACTCCATCAACAAACACATTGACCTGGACCCAATATACCAACCACTACAGCGGACAGCTGAAACTGACAACCGGAAGCGGCAGGGACAGACCACTATAAACACCGGAGGAAACATCAAAGAAGCGCTTCGCAGGAGGCTCCCAAGCACTGATGATGTCGCCTAGCCAGGGGACGAAACGTTTGCAACAAAAACTTCCAGCTCGGTGAACAGAACCACAGCATAGGAGTGTGTGTGTGGGTCTGTGTGTGTATAGTGCAATGGTGGTCACCTGTAATGTGACATGAACCCTAGGTCCTGGTTCAGGCCCTCCCTATGGATATGGAGCCTCTGCTAGGCCACTTTTCTCTGCTGCCTGTCCCGAAGTCCACCTTGGAGGATGGTCATCCGAAGGTCTGAGGTCGAATGTCCTGGACCGCTGAAGTGTTCCCCAACTGGGAGGCAATATTCCTGTCTGTTGATTGTTGTGCAGTGCCCATTCATCCATTGCCATAGCCTTTGCTCAGTTTCCAAATGTATCATGCCTCAGGGCATCCTTGATGCAATGTATAAGATAGACAACGTTGGCTGAGTCACCACGTACATGGTGGGAGGTGTTCCCACGTGTAATGGTGGTGTCCATGTCCACACTCTGACATGTCTTGCAGCGCCTACCGTGACAGGGTTGTAGGGAGTTGTCCTGAAAACCGGGCAGCTTGCCGGATGTTGTGTGATTTTTAATTTTGTACACTCCAGTCCAACACCGGCATCTCCAAATCAAAATAAACCAATATATCATAAAATCTGCAGTTGTTAGTTCATCCTGAGTAAGTGTTTTGAGATACAGCAACTTGATGGAGACATCAAACTGTGAGCCTAGCAATCCTGTGTCCTCAGTGCATCCCTCTTCTGTGGTGAAAACTGGACAACATAGGCTAGTGAGGACATTATGTTGAACAACTTTCTCCTTTGCTGTCTCAGACATATACTCAAAATCTCATGGGTCTGAAAGTCCAGACAGCATGAACTCAAATCACATTATAGCTTTCTGAGGGTTTAAATTCAGTTTACTTTTATTCACCCATGAGTTGTGGACAACGCTGACCAGGCGAGTTGTAAAAGATATGAAAAGCTGTTTGCTTTTTTAAAATTCATTTGTGGGATATTGGTGTCACTGGCTGACCAGCATCAATTACCTTTCCCCTTCGAGAAGGTGGCAGTGAGCTGCCTTCTTGAACTGCTGCAGTCCATGTGCTGTAGGTTGACCCACAATGCTGTTAGTGAGGCAATTCCAGGATTTTGATGGAGCGACAATGAAGGAACAATTATATATTTCTAAATCAGGATGGTGAATGTCTTGGAGGGTGCTCCCATGTATCTGCTGCCCTTATCCTTCTAGATGGAAATGATCTTGGGTTTGGAAGGTGCTGTCTAAGAATCTTTGGCGAATTTCTGCAATGCATCTTGTTGATATTACGCACTGCTGTTACTGAATGTCTGTGGTGGAGGGAGTAGATGTTTGTGGATGTGGTGCCAATCAAGCAATTTGCTTTGTCTTGGATGGTATCAAGCTTCTTGAGTGTTATTAGAGATGCATCTATCCAGGCAAGTTATCATAAAATCCAATCCAGTTCACTACCAAGCTTAGGGAAAAGCTGCACTCTTACTCAGTTTGAACAATATATGACTCCAATCTCACACCAATATGATTGACTTTTCCTTAACCTAGAAAGTCATTCAGTTGCATTAAAACTGCTGCAGCAGTACTAGCACTAGTATCACCTTCTGAGGGCAGCAAAGGAAGGGAATTGTTATCCTTGCCGGCAAGATCCTCCACCAGGGAAAAAAAGAACAAAAATTAAGACTGGCAAATTAAAATTATTTGTATATTATTCTACAGTTTCTAGTGGCAAGTCGACTGTTTATTTTCTACACAGCTTGAAACGTTGTCTCTCATGTATCAAATCTAATGACAGGGAGACAAAATGTATGAACTTAATCAGGTTGTGTCATTACTTGAAGATGAGGGGAGCAATTTTCCTCTCCCTGGAGGTGGGACTTGGTAATCGGGGGAATAATCAGAGGGAGCTGGCCTTCGTGAGACTCTCAACCCCTTCTTACCACATCATTGATTAAATTCTGGGCACTCATCTTGACCTGCCACCAATTAGGGTCCTTAAGTGGTTAATTAGCAGCCACTAGAGGCCTCAAAGTATCGCCTCTCTAATTACCTGTCTCTCTGATGAGCAGGAAAGGTTGCTACCTGGCAACTATGAAACTAGAGCAACCTGTCTGCTGAGCTGAGAGGAAGTGGTGGAACAGTTGGGATTGGGGGAATAACCTCTAAAAGCCAACTGCTGCTCTTGCCTCTAAAACATCTCCCTGAAACACCCAGCTGTTGGCAGGAGTATGAAACTTCTTGCTGTTGGATCCCTTGAGGAGTAGACTTTGGCAGGCATTTTCTTAGGCCCCTTTATGCCTTGATTGGCTAACAGCTTCTGGTGACCTTGGATGCCAGTTTCAAGGTTTGACATCGGTTGAGAATATTGATACTTTTGATCAATCTGTTCAAACAGACACATGTCTGGGAGATGTGGGACTTGAAACTGAACCTCTGGCCCAGAAGTATGGACACTATCACTGTGACACAAGAACCTTATAGGTTGAGAGACTTACTTATAGTTTCTATCCCTTCCCATGTGATCAACAGTGCCCTCCAGTGCATTTCTTCCACTTCCCGCACCTCTGCCCTTGAAACTCACCCCTTCAACTGCAACAATGATAGAATGCCTCCCCCCCCCGCCCCACCAGTCCTCACCTTCTACCCTACTAATCTCGGACACAGCACATTAACGTCTGCCATTTCTGCCACCTACAATCAGACCCCACCGCCAGAGATATATTTACTTCCCCACTTCTATTGGCATTCTGCAGAGACCATTCCCTCGTTAGGTCCACGCCACCCACCAACCCACCCTCCACTCCCAGCACCTTCTCTTGCTACCATGAGAGGTGTAAAACCTGCACCCACACCTCCCCCCTCACCTCCATCCAAGGCCCCAAAGGGGCTTTCCACATCCAGCAGAGATTTTATTGCATGTCCAAATACCTCATCTACTGTGTCCGTTGCTCTCGATGTGGCCTCCTCTACATCAGGGAGACAGGACACCTACTTGCAGAATGTTTCAGGGAACATCTCTGGGATACACGCACCAAACAGCCCCACTGCCCTTTGGCTGAACATTTTAACTCCCCCTCCCAATCCCGCAAGGGCATACAAGTCTTGGGCTTCCTCCTCCGCCAAATCCAAGCAACATGAAGCCTGGAGGAAGAACGCCTCATCTTCAGCCTTGTGACCCTCCAACCACAGGGCATCAACATCGATTTCACCAGTTTCCTCATCTTCCCTCCCCGCACCTCAACCTAGATCCAACCCTCCAACTCGGCACCGCTGTCCTGAGCTGTCCCACCTGTCCATCTTTCTCTCCACCTATCCGCTCCACCCTCCCTTCCGACCTATCACCGTCATCCCCACCTGCATTTACCTATTACCTTCGCAGTTACCTTACCCCCAGCTCAACGCCCACCCTCCTATTTATCTCTCTGCCCCATTTAACCCCTACCCCCCAACGTTCCTGATGAAGGGCTTATACTTGAAATGTTGATTCTCCTGCTACTTAGATGCTGCCTGATCCGATATGCTTTTCCAACACCTCACTTTTTATCTCTTAATTAACTGATTGGTGTGGGCAGTGGGGATGATATGTTAGTCTTACCTAACACACGTACCCCCACATTTTAAGCAAAAAGGGAAAATTATGACCTATAAATCTTAACCAGGTCCCATTTGTTCCATGAAGGTATTGCTTTAATATGCTAACACCACTGCTCACATGCATTTAGATGAATTCTATTTTCTGGATGCTTTAAGAACACACTGGGTCATCTTTTCTCTATCTAGACATTGGGTGTTTACACATGTACTCTATTGAGGCTGCTTTCCTTTTCCTAGAATGCCACTTTTCTGACTCTCCAGCATTCTGAGTTCATCCTTATCCTCGAATTAGGCCGTCTTACTGTCTTCAGGACTGTATTGGTAAAATGACATCTGCAGTACTGCATTCAGTTTTGCATTCCTGACCTGAGGAAAGATATAATTGCATCGGAGGTGGTTCAGGGAAGGTTCATTAGATTAACTCGAGAGATGAAAGGCTTGTTTTAATGAGGAGAGATCGAACAGTTCAGGCCTACACACTTTCATGTTCAGAAGGGTGAGAAGAGATCTAATTGAGGTATATAAGGGATTGGCAAAGTAGATGTTGAGCAGACATTTCCCTTGGTAGTTTTAGGCTGAGCATGGCGGATTTAAGACAGAGGTGAGCAGGAATTACTTCTCTCAAAGGATCAAGTATTTGTGGAATTCACTACCCTCGAGTGCAGCAGATGCTGGGACCCTGAATAGACTTAATGCCTATTCATTTTCCTTCTACATCTTTCCCCAAGTTTCTCTCTTATCTGTTTACATAATTTCTGTAAATTGTTTTTAATTATTTACATTATCATTATTAACATCATCCCACCCCTTCCCTCCTCAAAGTCTGAATCTCACAGGTCGAGATAATTTCAAACAACGACTGTTCGTCCAGATTTGGTTTAATTGATTTTCACATGAGGGCAATAATTTTCTACTATTCTTGGAATTGCTGTAGCCCTCTCAATGGGATTTGATAATACAAGTATGTTTCCTTTATCTCTCATAGTCCTGAGATTTTATATTCAGCTTGAGATTGCTATTTCTGTTTTAATCTTCCCTTGGATAATTTTGCCAGTAAATATCGATTGATTAATTGTGTTGGACTGCAGCATAGTAATATAAATTCCCAGTTGGCACTCTTGGACATTAGCAACTTTACAGTTTTGACAGCCCTCTCTGCTTTTCCATTTGACTGAGAGTGATGGTGTCATTTTCAGTTATTTTGGCATTTTGCTTAGTTTGTGGAAGAGTGATGATACCATCTCAGGGCCTACTGTTTCGTTCAAGAATGGACTAATTCTTGAGCCTGAGTCACATTTGAAATACTTGCCCCAATGTTAGCTCCCTTTTTGACTGAAGAAAATTGAATGTTTTTTCTCCCCAGTGCCTACTGTAGTAATTGTAAGAAGATCAGCCACGTGGACCTCATAGAATATGAGTTCCCTGATCGGAGCTATTAACTTCTTCCAATCAAGGAGGTCTGGCTGACAGATAAGATCAGGAGTGTCAGACATCTTGTTCACTCTGCAGCTGGCTCTGAGGGAGCTGGATCAGTGCCAAGGACTCTCCATGTGTAAATAAAGGATGACTTTGATGACAGGATACCAGCGTCTGTGGAGTTATTTCACCTACAGTGGTGCAATTCCTAAATAAGTATTCTTTTAATCATCTATATTTGCAGCACCTATTAACCTGTAGAAATCTGTTAAAAACACTACAATTGATACTTGTAGACAATGGGACCATTAATTAAACATCACTAACACTAGCTTTTCCTTTGTACTAAAGCATGAATCCCTAAATTAAAGCTTCAAAGTCAATAGTATTCCTACACTCTGCCTCTTGAGGACATTATTGGCTATAGGCTCAACTGTGAACAGAAATGCACTGATATGATTTTGTTCCTTTCTTTCTTAGCATGCATCAATCATGCAGTCCAATTGAAACTGTTTGTTCTCCAGAGTCTTCCTGCTGGGTTACTTTGTTGTTCAAGTCTTCTGAGGTTCTGTTCTGACTTTTAGAATCTTCCCTCTTGTGCCTCATGGACTATAACCTGACTTTAGATCAAGGATTTGAAGTCTCCCTTATTGCCACCATGCTTTACTATTTTAACACTATTGCTGGCATGTTTTAAGATTTTTGTTTTGTGTTTCCTTTAAAAAGAACTGGCTCATCTCCTGTTTCTTTGCGCTGAGCTCCTGTCTTTTTACTAGTTATCACATTTCTTGGACTCCAGCATTGGAGTTTGTGCTTATCCAAGTGTAAAGCTCCCTCACTGTCTTCAGTACTGTAATGGCTTGGAGAAATTCATTTTAATTAATATGCTAATGTGTAACCTCTCCTCTGCTCTAAGTACCTTTGTGGGCAGTCTGTGTCTGTGGATGAGGGGTATATGCTTTTGGTCCTAAGCAACATTGAGTGAGAATAAGCGGTGAGCTATGAGATACCCGCTCCGATTTCAGTGTTGAATTTTCTTGATGTATAACACATTTGATAGGATAGAAAGTTGAATATTAATGAAGGGAGTTGGGCCATTCGCAGGATCTTTCGTGAGCAATTATGCTTCTTAATTGTCAACTTGCTGCAACCCAGTGAGAAACTCACCACAACACTTGTTCAAAATATTAAAGATGACACAAGTTGCTTCTGAAGCCTCACCAGACTTCTTCTGAAAGTACTTGGCTAAGAGCACCTTGGGCCAACCCCTCCCCACCCCATTCCTAATGCAGGGATTATGTTCGAAACATCGACTCTCCTGCTCCTTGGATGCTGCCTG
Organism: Chiloscyllium plagiosum; assembly: GCF_004010195.1. Taxonomy (NCBI): domain Eukaryota; kingdom Metazoa; phylum Chordata; class Chondrichthyes; order Orectolobiformes; family Hemiscylliidae; genus Chiloscyllium; species Chiloscyllium plagiosum. Next base: position 85,863,852 of record NC_057710.1, read on the forward strand.
CTTTTCCAGCACCATACCCTTTGATTAGGAGCACAGTTAGTTCTGGAGCACAAATCTTTAGTACTTTCGGCAGAACATTTTCAAGGTCCTTAGATTTTGCCACATTCAGTGTTTTCAGCCATTCTATGATGGCATGTAGAGTTAACTGACTTGGTGAAAGACTAGCTTCTATGATGTTGGGAATCTCCTCCACTTGGCATGCCTGGCTGAAGATTGTTGCAAGTACATCACTCTTCTCTTTTTTATTGGTGTGCTGGGCTTCCACATCATTGAAAATGGCAATATATGTAAATCCTTCACCTCCTGCTGTTTCATTGTCTACTGCCATTCATGGCTGGATGGTGCAGGATTTAAGAGCTCAGATCTGACCCATTGTATGTGGGAATAATTAGTTCATAGTATCATAGAATCTGATCAGTGAAGTTAGAGGCCATTTGGTCCATTGAGTATGCAGTGATCTGTGAAGAGCATCTCACCCTATCCCTGTAACCCCATTTACAATGACAAATCCACCAAGCCTACACCTTCGTGGATGCTATGGGACAATTCTTTTTCAAGCATAGCCAAGCAACCTAACCTGCACATCTTTGGACTATGGGAGGAAACTGGAGTATGCAGAAGAAACCCACGTAAACACGGGGAGAAACTCCATACGGACTGTTGCTCAAGGCTGGAATTGAACCCAGGTTCCTGGCATTGAGAGGCGACAGTGTTAACTACTGTGCCAGCCAGTTCCATGTAATACATGCTGTTTCTCCTGCTTGGCATTCACATATTGCTCTGTCATGACTTCCCCAAACTGGGACCTCGTTTTTGGACATGGTTGGTTGTGGCTCCTGTACTTTTCATTGGAACTAGATTTGATTGCCTGGCTTGTTAGTCATTTCAGAGTGGAGGATAGGTCAGATTATGTTACTAATTGTTGTCAAATACAATTCTGCTGTTGATGCTTCACAGTGCCTCATGGATGTCTAGTTTTGTGTTGCTACATCTGTTTGAGATCTGTTTCCTTTAGGATGGAGATTGTGCCACACAACATCTTTGTTTCCATAAGAGCTGTGCAGTGTTCACTGCTCCTGATATTGTCATAATGCAAGGCACCATCAGTCCATGCACTCCAACCACTTCCCATATGAAAAAAAAATGTATTCTTCATATTGCCATTGAATCTTTGGGCAATTAGCTTAAATTGCTGTCCTCTAGCTTGTCACCATTCTTCCAATATAAGTAATTTTTATCTACCCATTCTGTCTCGCCTCTTCATGCTCTTGAATACTTCTGTCAACCTCTAGGGAATCCATTGTATACCATCCACCAGTTTGAAATACAACCATTATCAAGTACATTCTATTTCCTGTCTTTCATCCAACAATCCACTAATTTACAAATGACTGCGAATTTTCTCTTGAATTACCATTTCTAAAATCATTCCCATTATTGAAGTTAAACTGACTGACTTGTAGCAATGCAGTTTATTTTTGCATTGTTTTTAATCAACATGTCATTTATAATTCTCCTGTCTGGCAACCAAAGAGGATTGGAACATTATGGGCAGTGCCTTCTCAATTTTCACCTTACTTTCCTCAGTAATTTACATGCATTCCACCTGAACCAGAAGACTTATAATTTTTAAGAACAGCAACTCTTTCTTAATGCTTCCTCTTTATCAATTGTTAACCCATCCAGAATCTTGATTAATTCCTCTTTACACGCACTTTGACAGTAGTCTTTTCCTTGGCAAAAACTGATGTAAAGTACACATTTAATACTTAAGCCTCCTTGTGTTTATCCTATTTTTCATCCCTAGTTGACTCAGGACATCTATTTGCTATCTTTTTTCCTATTTATATACCTATAAAAGATGATTGTATTCCAGTTCATGTTAACTGCTGCCTCTTCTCAGAAGCTCTCTTTGCCTGTTTCATTTTCTTTTTCACTTTTATTCCGAACTTTCTGTATTCAGTTTAGTTCTCTGGTATTACCAATCTAACACCCATCAATATTCCTGGCTTTACCCTCCAGGTGTGAGGCCCACTTTCACCAAATTGTAGCCTTGTACACAAAACCGTTCTAGAAATAACGTAATTTGATCCCCTTCCCACAACTGAAAGCTCAGAGATTCAGGCATTTGCAATGTTGCCAGTCCATGTTCTTGGACAAAGATGGGCTGAAGTAGATACTTTCTTCCAGTAACAAATGTTTCAAAAACAAAAAAGCCCCAAAGTAATTGTTAATAGGAAGAAAATCAAGTTAGACGGATAATAGTTTCCAAAATGTGTTCATTTGCAGAGGAGTTTGCATGTGTACAGGAACAAAAACAAGGATTTGTCTCAACAATTCATGTAGGCTCTGTTAGTTAGAAGCATAGATTTATTTATTGTAAGTGTCCTTGTTTAGTGTAGCTTTGTTTTCTGTTTCAATGTTACAAATGTGCCTTTTCAAGCCTTTCAACCTAAGCTGATGGACATGATCACCTTTCACTTTATTGCAGGAACGAGATTCAGCAAAGTTAAAATGCCTGTTTTCTGTTCTTCCTCATCAACGAAGTACAGAGGATACTGCAATGGTAACGTTATGACATAACATTAACAGAGTTCTTACTAAAACTGTGAATATTTATGCTATGAACTTATTGGAAGGCCTAATTCAAAGTTGAAATTGAGATGAGTGTGAATGATTTGTAATACTTAGCAAATTATAAAGACATAGTCACATTGCATGGAAACTGACCCTTCAGTCCAACTCATCCAAGCTGACCAAGTTTCCCAAGCGAAACTGGTCCCAATCACCTGCTTTTGGCTCATATCCTTCGAAACCTTTCCAATTCATATACCTGTCTAAATATCTTTAAATATTGGAACTGTACCTAAAGCTACCACTTCCTCTGGCAGATCAATCCATACTTGGACTGCCCTCTGTGTGAAAAAAGACGCCCCTTAGGTCCCTTTTAAATCTTTCTCCTCTCACCTTAGAGAAAAGCACACTAATTTTGAACTCCCCTACTCCAGGTAATAAACCTTTGCTCTTCAACCTTATTTATGCCCCTCATGATTTTATAAACCTCAGTAAGGTAAACCACTCAACCTCCCACACTCCAGTGAAAAACTCCCAATATTCAACCTCTCCTTATAGCTCAAACCTTCCAATCCCGGAGTCTTTTCTGAACCCTCTCCAATTTAATAATATCCTTCCTATTACAGGGTGATCAGGAGTGTACACAGTAAATCTCTGTGCAAACTGTAGTGATTGTAAAGAGGTTAGCCAGGTCCATAGAATATGAGCTTCCTGATTGGGGTGGTTAACCTAGTGCAATGAGAGAGCCCTGACTGACAGATATAAGCTGGAATGTCAGAGGTTCTGTTCACTCTGAGTGCTGGCTCTGAGGGAGTTGGATCATCTCATGGACTTTTCATGTGTAAATAAAAGCGATTTGGTGACAGGATATTGGCCTCTGTAGAATTATTTCACATCCATAAATTTCAGAGGTACAAAAGTTAATTGAGACGGGAATGTTAGGATCCAGCCATGAGGATAGTGGGCTCCTGGAGTGAAACGAGGTGTCAGGTCAAGGTCTTGGAGTGTAAGGGGTCTGGGGAAGGGTTTTTTGTTTGTGTGAGGTAGATTGTCGGGTCTGTTGAATAATTAACTGGGAGTTAGACTGGGTATTTATCCATCTATGTTAATATTGATCTTTCTCTGAAACTTCTTAGCAGCTGTAACACTATATCCTGCACTCTGTTCCGTTACCCTAATGCACTTGCATAGCATGATCTGCCTGTAAAGCACATAAGACAACACATTTCACAGTATCTTGGTACACGTGACCATAATAGATCAAGTCAAGGAATAATTATTCACTTCAGTGAAACCCTCTGAATTCTCTGATTTTAATGGAAATTTTGGATGAACCCAAACATTGGGGAATTATCCAGTGGAAACTTCAACTTCCTGGGAAATTCCTTCAGAGTCTACTATTGTGCAGATTTCACAGGCCCCGACGTACAATTCCCATCTATGCTAGAGTAACAACTATCTGAGCTGGGGACATTGATTCTGTGAAGGTTCTTCAATTGGATTTAAAAAGGTATATTGCAAAAAATGAAAATTTGATAAAATCATCTGGCCCCTTGTCACTTCAAACTGACATACAAGCTGCTGATATTTTAGTGATGGATGGTTCTGAGCACAACTGCTCTAGAGGAGATGAGAGTTTCCATGGAGTCGTAGCAGACATAAATCAGTGCTCTAGTACTGGTGACCAGTAATATTCAGATTTACTGTAAACAGGGGAAAATGAAGCTTAACTCAAAGCTTACAAATGCTGAATGACAGTAACCAGATTTGGAAAGGGGATGCAGAAGTCAGTTTCAAGCTGTGGGAAGTAATAACAAGGCAAATAAATACAATTCGAAGTGAAGTACCCGAAGCATGGAGAAAACGAATTCCACCTGTTTCCTCCAGGAATTGTTTCTTAGTTAATTATTCTTAAATACAAGAAATGGAAACCCTCTGTGGCTAAAGCGTTTTTCAAACTAAGTTGATGGTGCTAGATTAGCATTTTGGATGCTTGTTTAAAGTTGTTAATGTTCGTTGTTACATTATTCTGTAGGCCATGTTTGTAAGAATAACCTTCCATCCCACCAACCTCCGTATACATCACATCATCTTCTGCCATTTCTGCCACATACAAACAGAACGCACCACCATGGATATATTTCCCTCCCCACCTCAATCTGTGTTCCATAGACACCATTCCCTCCGTGACTCCCTTGCTACGTCCGTGCCCCCCACCACCCACCCTTCACTCCTGGCACCTTTCCTTGCCACCGCAAGAAATGCAAAACGTGCACACACATCTCCCCCCTCACCTCCGTCCAAGGCCCCAAAGGATCCTTCCACATATGACAGAGATTTACCTGTACTTCCACACATGTCATCTACTTTGTACATTGCTCTCAATGTGGTCTCCTCTACATTGGGGAGACAGGATGCCAGCTTGCAGAAAATTTCAGAGAACATCTCTGGGACAAACACTAAACAATTCCACCACCCTGTGGCCAAATATGTTAACTTCCCCTCTCACTCCATCAAGGCCATGCAAGTCCTGGGCCTCCTCCATTGCCAAACTCTAGCCACCTGATGCCTGGAGAAGAACATCTCACTTTCCACATTGGGTCCCCCCAACCACACGGGACCAATGTGGATTTCACCAGTTTCTTCACTTCTCCTCTCCCCACCTTATCCCAGATCCAATCTTCCAGCTCAGCATTGCCCTCTTGAACTGTCCTACCTATCCATCTTCCTTCCCAACTACCTGCTCCACACACCTCTCTGACTTATCACAATCATCCCAAACCTCATCTACCTATCACATTCCCAGCTACCTTCTACCCAGCCTCACCCCCCTCCCATTTATCTCTCAGCCCCCTTGGGCCTCTCTCTCATTCCTGTTGAAGAGCTTATGCTTGAAACGTTGACTCTCCTGCTCCACGAATGCTGCCTGTCCAGCCAAACACTTTTGGACTCTGAGTTCCAGCATCTGCTGTCCTCACTTTTTCCAAGATGGACTATGCCCCACAGTTTTGAAGGAGATAACTGAGGAGATTGTGGAAGCATTGGTGGTGATCTCTCAAGAAGCACTGGAGTCAGGGAAGGTCCTAGAGGACTGGAAAATGGCTAATGTAGCACCTTGGTTTAAGAAGTGAGGAAAACAGAAGACAGGAAACTACAGATCAGTTAGCCTGACCTCAGGAAGAATTGGAAGTGGACTAAATGGCCTAATTCTGCTCCTATTTCTTATGGTCTTATTGTCTTACTTAACGTCATCCCCACCAAACTGTCTGCTACAGATGCATCTGTCGGTGACCATATCATTGTGAGTGACCACTGCATTGTCCTCATGGGCTCAGAAGCCTATTGTATATTGATGATACCTTCACCATGTTGTGTGGCATCATCACTATGCTAAATAGGATAGAATTTACAGAGATCTAACAACTCAAGAATGATAGTCCAATGTAATCTATAAACTCATGGCCTGATTATATCCTCCACATGGGCAAGGAGACCTCCTGCAGATGTTCAAGTATTGTACATCTAGTCGTGAATGGTCATAGACAATGAAACAATTCACGGGAGGAGACCGTACAAATATCCCCAGCTTATCAGTGTGAAATATAAAGTTAAAGGATTCCCAGCAATCTTTAGCCAGAAAGACTGAATTGATGATCCAACTTGGCCTCCTCCAGCGGTCCCAAGCATCAGAGATACCAGCCTTCAGCCAATTCAATCAACACCATATGACAAAATGTTTACTCCAGAACATGCCACACTCCCAACCAAACTATACTCCAGAACACTAGCAACACTGGATTCAAGTTGACAATATGGAAAACTGCCTAGGTGTGTCCTGTGCACCAAAACTAGGAAAAGTCTAACTGGCCAATTACTGCTCCATTAGTCTACCCTTGTTCATCATTTAAAAAATGATGGAAGGGACATTCAAGCAGCATTTGTTTGACAATGACCTGCTCATTGGTGCTCAGTTTGGGTTCCGCCATAGCTACTCATCTCCTGACTCTGTTACAGCCTTTGATCAAATATGGACAAAAGAGCTGAATTCCAGAAGTGAGGTGAGACCAACTGCCTTTGACATCAAAGCTACATTTGACCAAACATGGTATCAATGAGCCTAGCAATGGAATTGGGCAAAAGCTGCTGGCTTCTGCTGGCAGGTGTCATACAAAGGAAGATGGTTGTAGTAGCTGGAGGTCAGTCATCTTAGCTCATCTCTGCAGGAATTCCTCAGGGTAGTGTCCTTGGCCCAACCATCTTTATTATTGACCTTCCATTCATCATACATTCAGAAGTGGGAATGTCTCTGCAACTTTGAAGGATAGGTATGATGATTGCAAAATTTTCAGTGTTATTCATGACTGCTCTGATGCAGTTTGTGTCCAAAGACAGCAAGATCTGGATAATATCCAAGCTTGGATAACAAGTTGCAACTAACATTCACACCACAAAAGTGCCAGGCAATGACCATCACTAAGAGAAAATCTAACTATCATCCCTCGACTGTCAATAGCATTGCCATCACTGAATTCCCCACTATTGAGATCCAGAAACTGAACTGGTTAGCTGTTATTCTGGATACAAAAGCATGTCAAAGATATGCAGTGAGTAACTTAACTCCTGACTCCCTAAAGACTGTCCAAGCCAACGTCCGGAGTGTGATAGATTATTTCCAGGTTACCTGGAGGAGTGCAGTTCCAACAACATTCAAGAATCTAGAGACCATTCAGGACAAAGCAGCCCACTTGATTGACACCACATCAACAAAACAAAATCACTGTTTACTATAGTAATAGTGGTATGTATTATCTACAAGCTTCAGAGCAGATATTCACCAAGGTTTCTCAGACCACTATTTCTAAAGCCATGATCATACCGTTACTGGAGGATTGAAGACATGTCTACATTACTGCATCAGCATGTCTTTCATGCTTACTGAAAGACAATTTCACCCGATACGGTAGTCTACCTGTAGGGGTTAGGGTGAATAGTCATCGCTTTTTCTGATTTAAGAACCGTTTTTCAATGACTGGCTATGAGGCAAAGTCTATTGAACAGAGTTGTTGGCTCTTGGCATAGAGAAAGGGAAGGAGGGAGACAGTGAGGGAAGACAAGGACAAGGATATCTTGTGGAAGAAAGGGTTGAGCATCAGGTGTGGTGAACATTGGTTGTTGGTATTGTTTGGGGGAGGACTTTCAGGCTGTGATGGTCAGCTAGAGATAGTACTAAAGGGCAGGTTCAGTGCTGTCAGTGGTGAGGTCCTGGTTTTGAGCTGAGGGTAATGAATGGTGGTGTGAACAGCAACAGTGGGGTAAAGAGTGGGATCCAATTGGGTGAGAATTCCAGGGAATTGAGTAGTTTCATTGGCTATGGGGAGTGGTCATGGAATGGTAGGGAACAGGTAATGTGGTTAACAGAAGAGGTCAGGGTCAAGGTTTGTACAGGGATGGTAACAGGTGTACTAACTATCATCCCTCGACTGTCAATAGCATTGCCATCACTGAATTCCCCACTATTGAGATCCAGGGTCAAGGTTTGTACAGGGATGGTAACAGGTGTAGGTTCAGTGGGGAGAAAATGCATGTGGAGTGTGATATTAATGGAGGGCATTAAAGGGTAATGGAGGGGAGAGGAATGGTTATACAGGATAGGTGAAAGCTGTTTGGGGGAGTTGGTGGTACCATTTAGGTGGTAATGGAGTGAGTTTCTAATGTGACTCAAATGGCTTTCACCTCATCTAAAAACACTGTAGCTCCAAAAATATAATTTCTTGAAGGAGGAGGATGTTGGGTGGAGTTATTAGTGAGTACAATTAACCAGTTAAAACAACACTCTGACAACGAGCTAAGTTGATAGAAACCGTGGTTAGATATGGAGGCTTGGAGGACTGAAGGGCCTGTTCCTGTGCTGTATTGTTCTTTGTTCTTTGTTTCTTTGTTGATACAATGATATGCTAAAGAATACTTCTTGCTGACTGAGAGAGGGAAGAAGAGAGGGTCAATGATGTCTCATTTGAATGCAGGTGATAGTGGGCCGTGCAGGGAATTTCAGTGTAAGAAGACCATAGGTGCAGAATGATTGTGGGAAGAGTCAGGCTCAAAATAAAAATGTGATTTCCAGAAGTCCTGGTACGACAATGTAGCCATTGGACATTCAAGAATAATAAAGTTAATGCCAAGGATGGCTGAGGGCAGATTGAGGTTTATAGGGAGAGAGTGTGAGGGCAGGATAATGGATCACTGTGCTAGGGGGAAGTTTAGGTTTCCTCATAGATGGCCATAATTCATAAAAGGGTGGGTGCATACCAGTATCTGATGACCAACCAAGGAAGTTGGAGTGAAGCTTGAGAATGATGCTGGGAAACTCAGTAGTGAGTGAATGGGCCTACACGTGGCTACATCAAAAGAAGTATTGATCCTCCAGAATGGTATTATTTAAATGGGCATAGGTGGAAAGCAGATTGCACCTGATACTAAGTATAGGGCTTTCCACGGGGCAGCCATGCAGAGGACAGGAGGGAGAGCCTCAATGAAAATGCTGTGGAGGAACTGGAAGACATAAGTCTATGGTCAGATGGATCACTGGCCAGGACATTAACAGGGAAAGGCATTAACAGGTTAACAGGGGAAAGTATCGAGCAGCACAGCATGCATTGGGATTAATTCTTCAAAATTCCCTAGATTCGAGGAAGGTTCCATTAGATTAGATTTAATTCCTTATTCAAAAAGGGAGACAAAAAGCAGAACATTAGCAATCAGTTAGCTGGGCATCTAATATAATATAATAAAAATGCTTAAATTTGTCATTGAAGACATTGCAGCAGGGCACTTCAAGAAAAGTTGAGGTAATCAGCCAGATCAGTTAATTATGGTTTTGTAAAAGGGAAATCACTTTTAACCAATTTACTGGAGCTTTTTGAAGAATTAACAGGTATGAATAAAGGGGAACTTGTGGGTGTACTTTACATAGATTTCCAAAAGGCATTGGTAAAAAGCTACCTCAAAGTTTATTGAGGGAAAAAAGGCTCATTGTCTGGTGGACAACATATTGACAAAGACAGAAAATTGGCTAGCTAATAGGAAACATAAATGGCCATTTTCTGGTGTATTGAGTGCTACTAGGGTCAGTGCAGGGGCCTGAGTTTTCTACAGCTTATATCAATAAGTTGGGGGAGGGGATTGAAGAAATGGTTGCTGAAGTTACTGATGACAAAAAAATTGATATGACACGAAGTTGTGAAAACGCTACATCGGGATAGATTAAATGAGTGGGCAAAAATCTAATTACAGTATAATATGGACATTTATGAAATTGTCCATTTTAGCAAGAAAGGTTAGACAAAAAGTATTTTCCAAATGCTGAGAGATTGCAGAGCTCTGAGGAGCAGAAGGATCTGGGTGTCAAAGTATGTGAATCACAAAAGGGCACAGCAAGTAATGAGGGAAATCAATAGAATGTTTATTGTGAAGGGAATAGAATACCAAAATAGGAAAGTTATTCTCAGGTTGTATAAGGCACTAGTGAGAACACTTAAGAGTCATAGACTGACTGTGTGGAGTTTGCACGTTCTCCCCGTGTCTGCGTGGGTTTCCTCCGGGTGCTCCGGTTTCCTCCCACAGTCCAAAGATGTGCAGGTCAGGTGAATTGGCCATGCTAAATTGTCTGTAGTATTAGGTAAGGGGTAAATGTAGGGTTATGGGTGGGTTGCGCTTCGGCGGGTTGGTGTGGACTTGTTGGGCCGAAGGGCCTGTTTCCACACTGTAAAGTAATCTAATCTAATCTAATCTAATCGAAACGTACAGCATGGAAGCATTCCATCAGTCTCACTTGTCTACACTGACCAGATACCCTAATCTAATTTAGTTCCATTTGCCAGCACTTGGCCCATATACCTCTAAACCCTTCGTATTCATTTACACATCCAGATGCCTTTTAAATGCTGTAATTGTACTAGCCTCCACAGTTCCTCTGGCAGTTCATTCCATACACGCACCACCTCTGTGTGAAAAAGATGTCCTTAGGTCCCTTTTAATCTTTCCCCTCTCACCCTAAACAGATGCCCTCCAGTTCTAGACTCCCCATCCCAGGGAAATGACCTTGTTTGTTTAGCCTATCCATGCCCCTCATGATTTTATAAACCTCTATAAGATCACCCCTCAGCCTCCGATGCTCCAGGGAAAATAGCCACAACCTTTTCAGCTTCTTCCTTGAGCTCAAATCCTCCAACCCTGACAATCGTTTCTGAACCCTTTCAAATTTCATAACATCCTTCCGATAAGATGGAGATCAGGATTACACACAATACTCCAAAAGTGGCCTAACCAATGTCTTGTATAGCTGCAACATGACCTCCCAACTCCTATACTCAACACTCTGACCAATAAAGGAAAGCATACCAAACAACTTCTTCACTATCTTATCTTCCGGCGACTCCACTTTCAAGAAGACCTTGCACTCCAAAGTCTCTTTATTCAGCAACATTCCCCAGGACCTTACCATTAAGTGTTTAAGTCCTGCTCTGAGTTGCTTTTCAAAATACAGCACCTCACATTTATCTAAATTAAACTCCATCTGCCACTCCTCAGCCCATTGGCCCATTTGAACAGGATCCTGGCATATTCTGAGGTTACCTTCTTCGCTGTCCACTACACCTCCAATTTTGGTGTCATCTGCAAACTTACTAACTATACCTCCTATGTTCACATTCATATTATTTATATAAATGATGAAAAGCAGTGGAGATAGCACCGATCCTTGTGGCATACCGCTGGTCATAGGCCTCCAGTCTGAAAAACAACCCTCCACCACCACTCCCTGTCTTCTTCCTTTGAGCCAGTTTTATATCCAAATAACTAGCTTTCCCTATATTTCATGAGGTCTAACTTTGCTAACGAGTCTCCCATTTTGAACCTTGTTGAACACCTTACTGAAGTCCATATAGATCACGTCCACCGCTCTGCCCTCATCAATCCTCTTTTTACTTCTTTAATAAACTCAGTCAATTTCATGAGATATGATTTCCCATGCACAAAGCCATGCTGACTATTTCTAATCAATCTTGCCTTTCCAAATACATGTAAATCCTGTCCCTCAGGAATCTCTCCAATAACTTGCCCACCATCGATGTCAGGCTCACCGGTCTATAGTTCACTGGCTTGTCCTTACTACCTTTATTAAATAGTGGCACCATGTTAGCCAACCTCCAGTCTTCCAGTACCTCACCTACTGGAATATGTATGGAATAATATAGTTTTGGCCTGTTTATTTACGGAAGGATATAAATGCTTTGGAAGCAGTTCAGAGAAGGTTCACTAGGTCAATACCTGGAATAAATGGACTACTAAATGAAGAAAGGTTTGCTCTATACCCATTAAATTTTAGAAGGAAAAGAAGCAACTTGATTGAAACTCATAGTCTCTGATGCAGTTTGACAGAGTGGATGTAGAAAGGATGTTTTAAATAGGGGTCTTTATTTACAAATAAGCAGTCACCCATTTAAGGGATAAAGATGATGAGAATTTTTTTCTCATACAGTATTGTGTGTCAATGGAACTCTCTTCCTCAAAAGGCAGTGAAAGCAGAGTCTTTGAATAATTTAAGGCAGAAGTAGATGGGTTCGTCATAAGCAAAGAAGTGAAAAATTATTGGGGGACCACAATTTGAGGTTACAGTGAAATTAGCCATGATCTTATTGAATGGTGGAGCAGAGACAAGGGGCCAAATTATCTACTCCTAATTTGTAAGCTGTATTTACTTATTTTTGAATTTTTTTTATTGAAGATACAATCACTTCTACGTAAGACTCAAGCATTTCAAGTTATGCCCTACATTATGCAGTTGGAGATTTGCCAAGCAGCAGTTTATCAACAGTAAGTGACAGGTTTGCAGAAGCACAACAATGTTACTTAATAATATATTTGTCGATATTATTATCTATTTAATCCATTATCATCACTTTTTTGAGAGAATAAAGTTCAACATTGGGTAAAAGAGCCAAGAATGAAGTGTGACTAGTTTGTGTTCTACAAAGATGCTGTCAACACCTTAAAAAGCATTGATTTCTTTTTAAAAACCTGCTAATTATTTGTAAAAATACCTGTAACAAAGAAGTAATGATTGAGAACTGTCTCCTCTGATGGCTGAGAGATCTTATCTGCTGAGTTCAGGTGAGTCAGGGGTCCGAGGTGAGTGTAATGGCTATCACTAGTGAGAAAGTGCTGGGGAAGCTGAAAGGTCTAAAGGTGGATATGTCACCTGGACCAAAGGGAACACACCTGGGAGTTCTGAATGAGATAACTGAAGAGATTGTAGACGCATTGGTGGTGATCTTTCAGGAATCATTGGAGGCAAGAAGGATCCCAGACAGCTGATAAATGGCTAATGTAGCACCCCTATTTAAGAAGGGAGGGTGGTATAAGAGAAGGAATTATAGACCGGTTGGCCTGACCTTGATGGTTGGTAAGATTTTACAATACGTTATTAAGGATCAGATTGTGAAGTCTATGGTAAAATAAAGTGGAGTCAGAACAGCTTCATCAATGGGAGGTCATGCCTGTCAAATCTTAGAATTCTTTGAAGAGGTAATGAGCAAGTTAGACAAAGGCAGTGAGTATAATCTGTTTGGATTTCCAGAAGGTCTTTGACAAGGTGCCACACAGGAGACTGCTAAATAAAATAAGAGCCCTTGGTGTTAGGGCAAGGTACTGGCATGGATAGAGGATTGGCTGACTGGCAGTAGACAGAGAGTAGAGATAAAGGTTTTTTTTTTAACAGGATGGTAGCTGGTAATTAGTGGAGTTGTGCAGGGGTCAGTGTAACACAACTATTCACATCATACACTAATGATTCGGACAAAGCAACAATGCACTCTGTTCCTAAGTTTGCAGATGATGTTAAGAAAAATGGGGGGCAAGTAGTGTTGAGGAAGCAAGGAAGCTGCAGAAAAACTTGGACAGGCTAGGTGAGTGGGCAAATAAGTGGCAGATGGGGCAAAATATTGGAAATGTGCGATTACAAACTTTGGAAGGAAGAACAGAGGCACATGCTGTTTAAAATGGGGAAGGCTTTGGAAATCTGAAGCACAAAGGGACTTGAGAGGCCTAGTTCAGGACTTCTCTTAAGGTTAACATTCAGGTTCAATTGGCAGTTAAGATGGACAAATGCAATTGCTAGCATTCACTTCAAGGGGGTGAGAATACAAGAGCAGAGACGTACTGCTGAGGCTGTATAAAGCTCTGATCAGGAAAAAGTGAGAACTGCAGATACTGGAGATCAGAGTTGAGAGCGTGGTGCTGGAAAAGCACAGCTGGTCAGGCAGCATCCGAGAATAAGGAAAATTGACGTTTAAGGCATAAGTCGTTCATCAAGAATGATTCCTGATGCAGGGCTTTTGCCCAAAATATTGATTCTGCTGCTCCTCGGATGCTGCCTGACCAACTGTGCTTTTCCAATACCATACTCTTGACTCTAAAGCTCTGCTCAGATCGCATTTGAAATATTGTGAGCAGTTGAGGAGGGATCTCATTGAAACTTACAGAATACTGAGAGACCCAGACAGAACGGATATGAAGAGGTTGTTTCCACTAGTAGATGAGACTAGGACCTGTGGGCACACTTCAGACCCTTTAGAACTGAGATGAGAAGGAATTTCTTCAGCCAGAGGAAGTGAATCTATGGAACTCATTGTCGCAGAAGGCTGTGAAGGCCAAGTCATTGAGTGTATTTGAAACAAAAATAGCCAGTTTCTTGATTAGTAAGAGGATCAAGGATTATGAACAGGAAGCAGGAGAAAGGAGTTGAGAAACATATCAGCCATGATTGAATGGCAGAGTAGACTTGTTTACCTTTGATTCTAGCATCTGCAGATTATTTGTCTCTAGCAATGATTGAATGGCAGAGCAGGTTCAATGGGCCAAATGGCCTATATCTTATGATCATTTGCAGTAGATGAGCCATAAGGGCAGGTTTTCTAGTTTGAAATCTAATCTTCAGGCTAATATAGTTGACATTATTCAGGGATTCAATAACCTGGCTTAGGAAGACAAAACATAGCCTAGGTTCCTCTTTGTGGTTATCAATCATTGAGCTCAGCTAGAAATTTAGTAGCGACAAGATTGGACTTAGCTGTTTCCCTCCATTGCCTCCAAAGTTGAATGGGATGCCAATGATCACTGCCATGGTTTTGATTAATATTGACCATTTGAGTGAAACCTTGAGGATGACTGACACTGTGGAGTAATTTAAATCTGTAATCCAACCACATGCTCCAGATCATAGTTATAATCTGTACTTAACATTCCATTATATGTTATCACATATTTTGTATGATCATATTATTGCCATAATGAAATATTGAGTAAACTTGCTACCATAAGCACACTGGGTTTTGCTGGAATGTTATAAGATCATACAACTTGATAAAACCATAAAGCTTCCCTATCTATTTTATGTTAAGGTGACTTTCTTTCATATCACTATTTTGATTTATTGTAAGGGATAGTAAAAAGGTTATGGATGAAACAGTCAATGCCTTTGCCAAAAACCAGTGTCAGAACTGTAGTGATTTTAATGCGGTCACCCAGCTGGACTTCACAGAATCTGAGTTCCATGAGTGAGCTGTTAATCTGGTCCAATCAAGGACTCCTGGCTGACAGATATAAACAGGAGTGTCCCTTTTGATGTGAAGGGCTTTGCTTATCACTGGCCACTTGGGTGTTTCCTTTCTTCCTGGTGGTGGAAATTTGAATAAAGATTCGTGCACCTTGTGTCTTTCACTGTGTCTCACACCTGGACACACACAACATGGGTGCTGGGGAAAAAATGAGACTACCGCAGTTAGGCAGTAGTGTGGGGGTTATAAAATAAAAGAAAAAAAGAGGCATGTCAGACATTCTGTTCACTCTGAGAGCTGGCTCTGAGGGGTCTGGATCAATGTCAAGGACTTTCCAAGTATAAATAAAGAGTATTTGGTGACAGCATACTAGCCTCTGTGGAGTTATTTCAGTGGTGATGAGAGTAGGATATTTAGATTTAGATTTAGATTACTTACAGTGTGGAAACAGGCCCTTCGGCCCTACAAGTCCACACCGCCCCGCCGAAGCGCAACCCACCCATACCCCTACATTTACCCCTTACCTAACACTACGGGCAATTTAGCATGTCCAATTCACCTGACCTGCACATCTTTGGACTGTGGGAGGAAACCGGAGCACCCGGAGGAAACCCACGCAGACACGGGGAGAACGTGCAAACTCCACACAGTCAGTCGCTTGAGGCGGGAATCGAACCCGGGTCTCGAGCGCTGTGAGGCAGCAGTGCTAACCACTGTGCCACCGTGCCGCCCACATGTTCCTGAAGAACTGCCAACGAAGACAAAAATTACCGCCAGCCGCTCCCCACCTTCATGGGAATGGCAGGGTAAACTCTGGACTTAGTTACACATTGACTATGGATTAGTGGTGCTGGAAGAGCACAGCAGTTCAGGCAGCATCCAAGGAGCTTCGATTTCGAAGCTCCTTGGATGCTGCCTGAACTGCTGTGCTCTTCCAGCACCACTAATCCAGAATCTGGTTTGCAGCATCTGCAGTCATTGCTTTTACCTCGTTGATTTTTACCTCTACACATTGACTATGTAGATCCTTTCATGGGCTTAATGATTTAGTCACGTAGATCTCCCCTCAAAGTGGATGGACATGCATCAAGTTCATTCATCAAACACGGGAGCAATGAGAGAGAAAAAAATAAACAGGAGTGTCCCTTTTGATGTGAAGGGCACTGCTTGTCACAGGTCACTTGGGTGTTTCCTTTCTTCCTGGTGGTGGAAATTTGAATAAAGATTCGTGCACCTTGTGTCTCTCACTGTGTCTCACACCTGGACACACACAACATGGGTGCTGGGGAAAAAATGAGACTACCGCAGTTAGGCGGTAGTGTGGGGGTTTTTAAAAAGATTTTAAAAAGTAAACAGGAGTGTCCCCTTTGATGTGAAGGGCACTGCTTGTCACAGGCCACTCGGGTGTTTCCTTACTTCCTGGTGGTGGAAATTTGAATAAAGATTCGTGCACCTTGTGTCTTTCACTGTGTCTCACACCTGAACACATACAACATGGGTGCTGGGGAAAAAATAAGCACTACCGCAGTTAGGCGGTAGTGTGGGGGTAAAAAGGGGAAAAAAAAACAGGAGTGTCTGGCAATCTGAGAGCTGATTCTAAAGAGACAGTACTAAAGTTAGGAACTGATTATGACTGATCATAACTAACGGGTGACTTGGTGGTAGGATACCTGCCTCAAGAACCATGGTTCAGTAATATATGAAGGCCTGCACATACTTTGAGCCACCTTCAGATTCCTGCGACTTTTACAGTTTATTTTATCTAATGAGATTTTTGAATAAATTATGTCCTACTTAGGCTTTGGTTGGGTAGGATTGTTTGATGTGTGGCATGGTGGCTCAGTGATTAGCATTGCTACCTTAAAGTGCCAGGGACCTGGGTTTGATTCCAGCTTTGGGCACTGTATCTGTGGAGTTTGCATGTTCTTCCCATGTCTGTGTGGATTTTCAACTTCCTCCCACAGTCCAAAGATGAGCAGCTTATGTGGATTGGCCATGCTAAATTATCCATTGTGTCCAGGGATGTGTACGTTAGGTGTGTTAACTGTGGGAAATATAGGGAAAGGGTAGTGGGATGGGTCTGGGTGGGATGCTGTTTGGAGGGTTGGTGTGGACTTGTTGGGCTGAATAGCCTGTTCTCACACTGTTGGGATTCTATCTCTCTAAATTGTAGGTTTAATTCAATATCTATAGATAATGAAATATACTAACTTTTGTTTCCTTATGATTTCTAATCGAGCACATAAGAAACTGAAACTAATATGCGTTATTGAAGTATTCAATATCTGCCCTCTATTTAGATATGAAGCAAAAACAATAGTACTACGAAAAGGCCACCACTCTGAAGCATGTTATTTTGTACTCACTGGTGAACTAATCGCTACATTGAGTGATAGCTGTTCAGAAAATCGAAATCACCTCACTGGAGTGGTGAATGAAATTCAGGAAGGCGATTTGTTCGGGGTAAGATTCTTTGCAGAAAAAAAACTTTTTCTGAAAATTCTTAAACCAATTCATGCCTTATTTCTGTGCTGCTTACTGTCAGTTGTCATGTTTTTGTCACACTTGTATATGTCAATTCTTTCCCTCTGTAAATTCTTAAGGCCACATTTAAAATGGGTTTTGCCTGCGTAGACTTATTATTTCATTTCCAAAGTCTGGCTATTAGTTTGAATGCATTCTGAAAACACTTTCACATAACTGTTCGACAATAATTTAGATTGAAATATCCGAAGTAAGGTTAAACAAAACATATAAAAAGCAATTTCCCTATAAATTGACAACATAACTTTGACCATTGTAAATAGGGCATAAGAAATAATAAAGAAACACAAAATATAAACAATAAAGTATGCACATTTATAATGACCTTCTGAATCATTTTCTGGTCCAAATATCCTCTGACATCTAATCTCATTTCAGGCAAAGTTTACACTTTAAGTGGAATTTGCTGCTTGGGCATTTATCTTTTTGGACCTAGTTAAGGTCCTCATTGTCCTCATGAGGAATTTCTCGCCCCTGAGGGCTATCCAGTGCAGACAGCTGTCCAGTATTGTCAGTGCTGTCAAGAGTGGGGGTCAAATATTCAGACTCTGGAAAACCCAAGCAAAGGATCAGCACTAGGATTCAAGGGATAAGGTAAATGGAGTAGGTTTACTAGCGATGGAGAGGGAGGCTCCGGTGAGGAGGGTGGTAAGTATTGGAATATTCAGATCAGGCTTTTGACAGGTTCCTGCATTTTGCAAGGGATACCAAATAGAAGCAGCATCCTACATTAGATAACAAGGCGTTGGCCAGCATTTAATGTGAGCATTAGTGGGTTGTGGCCCTCAGGACCTGAATTGCTTTTTGAATAGAAAAGCTGTCTTTGAGCCTTCTGGCCTGGAATTAATCAAGGTGAGTTGGGAAGGTATGAAAGTCTGCACCCACACCTTCCTGCCCAACTAAACAGTGTCACAACATGCAAGTCTGGGAGAGTAGGGGGTATAAGCTTCCACCATTTATCTATAATGCTGAGGAAAAATTAATGCAAAGAATAGAAAGTTTGTCAATGTAATAGCTGATGGTTTAAGCCTTTTCTAAATTTTTATAAATACTTATTTTACAGGATGCTGCACTTTTAACTAACACAAAACGGCCCGCTACAATTTTATGCAAGACTAATACAGAACTCTTGCTGTTAAACAAGGAGGTGTGTGCGAGATCTGGTGAGCTATAGTAACCAAGGAATGGCAATGAGTCAAAACCATGATATCATTGTCGGTAACCCTTTGTTAAAAATCATATTGAATGATTGAAGTTCTTTAACTGAAAATATGCATCATATCTGAAGCTGACAAGAATGATATCTGATGTTTTTGTAATGAATTAGGCTGAAGATAAGATCTGGTTTCCAAGAGACTTCTAACAACAAACATAAACACTCATTCGGTCAAAGTAACACATACATTAGTCATAGGGTCATAGAGCATGGAAACAGACCCTTCAGTTCAACCAGTCCACGCCAAACATGTTCCCAAATGAACTAGTCCCACCTGCCTGCCCTTAGCCCATATCCCTCCAAACCTTTCCCATTCATGTACTTATTCAAATGTCTTTTAAACACTGTAACTATACCTGCATTCGCCACTTCCCCTGGCAGTTCATTCCATACACAAACCACTCTCTGTGTAAAAACAAGTCATTCCTCATGTCCTTCTTAAATCTTTCTCCTCTCACCTTAAAAATATGACTTCTAGTTTTGAACTCCTCTTGCTCGGAAAAAGACCCTTGTGATTCACCTTATCTATGCCCCTCATGATTTTTATAACCCTCAACCTCCTGCGCTCCAGTGAAAAAAATCTCACCCTATCGAACTTATTTTTATATCTCAAACACTCCATTCCTGGCACCTTCCTGGTAAATCTTTCTGAACCCTCTACAGTTTAATAATATCCTTCCTACAACAGGGTGACCAGAACTGGATTCCGTACTCATGAAGAGGCCTTGCCAATGTTTTGTACAACCTCAACATTACATCCCAATTCTTTAAAGAAATGTGTATGTTCTCCACAGCATCGATTATTATAAGGCCTAATGGCTGGAATTTTTATGGAAACTACAAATAATTTCTCAATTAAAAATGCAACAATAATCTCACATGTTAATCCTTCAGTTTGAACGCCAAGAAGAACAATAAATAGCTAATGTCAGAGGTGCAGGAATACAGGAAAATATTTTGTATTTGAAGAGAATACCTAGGTCCATAAAGTGTCCATTTCCTCTGAGCTCTACTTGTTCATTGGCTATAACACTGCTGCAAGTTCAATGGAAATTAATCTACACACTTAACTTGGATTTAGGATAAATGTTCAGTGGCAGTGTAGGAGAAATTGTTTCCTCAAATATAATTTCAAGGATTGCACTCCAAATTGGCAAAATCATTAAAATACAGATAAGCATGATGCTCAGAGCTAGATATCATGTAACCAGTGCCACAAATTCATAATGTAACACAGAAACATTTTCCTATGCTTGCATACGCTGGATTCCAAATTGTGAAGAAAATCTTGCAAGTATCGATGAAAAATATTGTTTGGATTTCCTTAAATGATCATTGCCACTACTGGCTTGCTATATTTGAGAATTTTCAAGCCAAATTTGTAAAGTTTTCTAGATGCAGTATATTTGAATCGTCCACAAAACCAGATTAACACAACATGATGCAGAATTGTAGGTAAGAATCATAGAAAGGGAAACACATCAAAAGGATCACAATAAGAATTCTAAAGCAGCACAATTGGTGTATGAGGCTATGTGTGAGATTAACGGTACAAGTTATATAGTTATTTAAAGCCTTGTTTTCTTCATTCTTTATTTTCAATTCTCAGGATTTTGAATCTATACTGGCCGGATTTCTCCAGCAGCGCTACAGTGCAATCACTGAATTACTAAGGTAGTGTTTAATTTTTATTCAATAAAAGTGTTATGCAATTGAGCCATACATTGGACTGCAGGTGGTCAGTTAACTTAGTTGACTGAATGATTGATTTTTCAATTCTGAGTAATGCTAGCAGCATGGGTTCAATTCCTGCACCAGCTGAGGTTACCAGTGAAGGATTCTGCTTTTCAATCTCTCAACTCACCTTAGTCAGCAGGTTTGGCAGCAACTGGAGAGATAAACAAGTCAGCAATTCAAGTCAATAAGATTTGAAATAAAAAAAG
Organism: Chiloscyllium plagiosum; assembly: GCF_004010195.1. Classification (NCBI taxonomy): domain Eukaryota; kingdom Metazoa; phylum Chordata; class Chondrichthyes; order Orectolobiformes; family Hemiscylliidae; genus Chiloscyllium; species Chiloscyllium plagiosum. The sequence continues at coordinate 85,884,740 of NC_057710.1, forward strand.
TGGTTGTGATTTCTTGAGATCAATCGGCTTAAGTACAAATATCTTCAGCTGCTTTAACAATTACTTTCCTTTTATCATAATTTCAGAAGGAGGAATGTTTCCTGATGTTTGCTCCAGGGGAGGCATAGTATTTTCACTGGACTGTTAATCCAGAGACCCACGTAATGTTCTGATGACCCAGGTTCAAATCCCACCACGGCAGATGCTGGAATTTGAACTCAATGACAAAAATCCTGTAATTAAGAGTCTAACGGTGATCATGAATCCATTGCCAATTGTGGGGAAAACGCATCGGGTTCACTAATGTCCTTTACGGAAGGGAACTGCCATTTTTACCTAGTCTGGCCTACATATGACTCCAGACCAAAAGCAATGTGGTTGACTCTTAACAGTCCTTTGAGTGATTAGGAATGGGCAATAAATGCTGGCCTAGCTAGTGATGCCCTCAAACCATGAATGAATTTTTAAAAAATGTTTACTGCCACTTCTGACTCATGAGGCACTGATCAGTTCATGCTAAATGCGGCAGGAACTGTACAATATCAAGTCATTGGTTGATCAGCGACAAGTAGCATTTGTTCCACACAATGACCAGCTTCAACAAGAGAAAACTAGCCCATCTTTCCTTGACATTCAGTAGCATTACTATTGCTAAGTCTTGCACTATCAACATCTTGGGGTAACTATAGTCCAGAAACTGAACTGCACTAGCCACATAGATATTGGGGCTACAAGAGCAAGTCAGAGTCTAGGGGTTCAGTAGTAAATAACTTACCTCAAATTCTGTCCACCATCTGCAAGGTATGTGGGAATGTGATGGAATATTCCCCACTTTCCTGGATGAGTGCAGCTCCAATAACACTCAAAAACCTCAACAACATCTTCGGACAAAGCAGCCAGCTTGGTTGAAGCTCCGCGATACCTTCATCATTCCACTCCCTGCATCACTGATGCTCACTACATGCAGTGTGTACCATCTACAAGAAACGCTGCAATAACATACCAAACCTCCTTTGACAGCACCTTCCAAAGCTGCGATTTCTATCACCTCGAAGGACAGAGAAAGCAGATGAAGGGAACACCACTACATGCAAGTTCACTACCAAGTTGCACACCATCCTGACTTGGAACTATATCACAGCTACTTCATTGTCACTGAACAAAAATTCTGGAACTCATTAAGGGAACTGTAAATGACCGTATCCACCTCATCCACTTCACCCTCAGTGGTTTAAAGAAATCAGTTCACCACCATTTTCTCCAGGGCAATTAAGGATGGGCAAAAAATGTTAGCTTGGCCAATGATGCCCACATACCATGAACAAATTAAATAAAATGTTCTCACTAAATTGTGGAGCAGGCCCCAGGGATTGAATACCTACCCCTTATCCTAATTAATCTGTTTCAGTGTGTGTATGATCATATGTATGATAATTATATTATAAATCACTGCAATACAAATGTGATAATGTTGCTGTGGTGCAAACATTGGTACCTTATAAACACTGTTTCCAAAAGCTTATCTCCTCAACCAACAAACCAGTGGCTTGAGGAAGGAGCAATCAATGATGGAAAAATGAGTGGTGTCAAATTTTCACCTAAAATAGAAATAAATGTGAAGAAAGACAGTTCATTAGAGCAAAAAAGAGACACAAGGGAAAAATAAAAGACAACCCCGTTGTGTTTGAGAATTATTATTTTAGTCCTTGAGATGTTAATGAATAAATGTAAATACATTCCTAGCTCATGAAGTATCAAACCAATGGACTAGTCTATTACCATCAGGGTCAATGGAACACTCAGTAATTCCATTATTATGTTGTTTCAAAAAGGACGTTGTAATTGTTAGATCTGGAAAGGTGAGAGAAAGTCCATCTAGTTCACCTGATGCTATCCTAGATTTATTGATTAATAAATCTTACCTCTATCAATTTGTCTGCAAAAGACTCAATGGTAAATCTGGTAAATCCCAGTGATGGAAAGCCTGCATAGCCAAAGAAAACTCATCTTTGTCCTCCCAAACCTCATGTCTCAAATTACTCATATAATGTATCTCAAAACAATTAATTTCAGGATTAAAAGACTCCAACTAATCTCATAAAGACAGAAACCCCAAGTGTCTATTGAGTTTGTTAGAAGATGACACAAAAAGGGATATAGCGTGAAAAATTTCAGAAGATGAATTGTCAGAGGTTCATTGAATTACTCATTGCCTCTGCACCAATTAAAGCCTTCAGGAAGGAGCTTTTGGGCAAGAAAAAGGGATGCAATACTTGAGGATGGATGTTTGAAGCTAGGGTGACTACCCACATTCTTGCTACAGTCGCAAAGTGGATCCGATGATCAAGATCAGTAATAGATGAGATTTTCACAACTCCCCAAAAGCTGTCCAGTTTTTCCTGACATCTGTAAAGCATGTAGCACCAAGGGGTGTTGGGTATGCATGTGCAGGTAATCTAGTTCCCAAACAGGTAACCAACAAAATAGCACAACACCACCACACCAACACCAAAGGAAGTGTTAAGAATGTATCAAATGCAAACACATCATTTAAGGTTCAGAGTGAAGAAGTCAAAAGGCAAATTTTAGCAGATGACCAGGCTTCCCAAAATCTTCTGCCCAGGAGAATACAAAGCCCAGCAATGGCAGGACTAGCAGTGTGCTCAGATCTTGATGTGGTCTCATTTCATGATATTCAAGCCACATCCAAGGGGGTAGAACAGACCATTCATGACTTAAGGTAGATAGAGTAGTGAAGAAGGCTTTTGGTATACTTTCCTTTATTGGTCAGAGTATTGAGTACAGGAGTTGGGAGGTCATGTTGCGGCTGTACAGGACATTGGTTAGGCCACTGTTGGAATATTGCATGTAATTTTGGTCTCCTTTCTATCGGAAAGATGTTGTGAAACTTGAAAGGATTCAGAAAAGATTTACAAGGATGTTGCCAGGGTTGGAGGATTTGAGCTATAGGGAGAGGTTGAATAGGCTGGGGCTGTTTTCCCTGGAGCATCGGAGGCTGAGGGGTGACCTTATAGAGGTTTATAAAATCATGAGGGGCATGGATAGGATAAATAAGCAAAGTTTTTTCCCTGGGGTAGGGAAGTTCAGAACTAGAGGGCCTAGATTTAGGGTGAGAGGAGAAAGATATAAAAGAGACCTAAGGGGCAACTTTTTCACTCAGGAGGGTGGTACATATATGGAATGAGGTGCCAGAGGAAGTAGTAGAGACTAGTATAATTGCAACATTTAAAAGGCATTTGGATTGGTATATGAATAGGAAGGGTTTGGAGAGATATGGGCCAGGTGCTGGCAGGTGGGACTAGATTGGGTTGCGTTATCTGGTCGGCATGGACGGGTTGGATGAGGGGTCTGTTTCCGTGCTGTACATCTCTATGACTCTATGACTCGAATACAATCAGTCAGTGATCTCAAATATGATTTGACACAATCATCAATTTTAAGAGTTAATCAATATTCCATCTTAAGGATGTTACAATCTCGCTGTCTCATTTCTTGATCAGTCAAGAAAGTGCAGCATTTAAATCAGGAGAAGTTTTGAGAGAAACTTAATAAGATGGAGGAACACGGTATAATTTAGAGGGTCAACCACCACACAGAATGGTGTAGCTCCAACTCATGTGTCTTAAAGAAAGATAGCACCATGAGAGGATGCCTGATCCATGACAACTTGAACTTTCACTGAAAAGGTGCCCAAAGAAAACACTGATGCCTGGGAAGCTGACTCCTAAGTTTTCCACAACAAGATTCTTTGCAAAGCTGATATACATTTCCATTTAACAGGAGAATTCCCAGAGCTCACAAAATCTATGATGCCATTTGGACAGTGCTGTTTCTGATGGGTACAATTTGGGTGATCAGGTCACTAAGCCATATTCGCGGAGACCTGGATGGATTATTGAAGATACACCTAGTTTTGGTTACATTGCTAATAACGTTATGGTCATGGGTAAGACAAAGGAGATCATGACCACCAAAAGTAAAATTCTGATGAATGCCAAGACATGGATCAGCATTTAACAACATGAAATGTCAGCCAGATAAACTTCTTCAGGGCCATGTACTCCACCCATGGAATTTGTCTTGATTCAGATAAGATATACGAAACAAAGATCATCTCCACTGAATAAATAAGATCTGTAATCTTGTTTAAGATTTTCTAACTTTCTCTTCTCATATCTTCCTAAATTCACAAACAAGATATCCTTGCGATGAGATTTTCACAGGCAGGGTGCCTTTTATATGCAGCATAACACTATCAATATATCTTCAATGTTTTTAAAAAGTTTCTGCCAGCAAAATATTGCCTCCTGTAATGCTAAACCTTGAGGAAATCACATTTCTTGATGTAGATGCATCGTCAAAAGGCTGAAATGTATGCCTTTTTCAAGATGAAAAAAAACCTATTGCCTTTGGTTCAAAAACCCTGTCATCTTCACAACCCAACTATTTCAATATTGGGTGTAAGACATCAGCTTTGATATTTAACATCATGCAAGTTCATATTTATTTGGCAAGAATAATAGTTGAATCTATTATAAACCATTAATGATGACATGCTACAAGCCACTCATGAATGTAGCATTATGTTTATAACATCTACCTGTCAAGGGGGAGCAAGGGATACACCAAGAAACTACAGGCCAGTCAGTCTAACCTCAGTGATGATGAAATCATTGGAAGCAATTCTGAGGGACAGAAGTAATCTGCATTTGGAGAGACAGGGATGAATCAAGAACAGTCCACATGGTTTTGCTAAGGAGAGATCACGTCTGACTAACTTGATTTAATTTTTCGAAAAGATGACAATGCTTTTGACATAGTCTACTTGGACTTCAAAAAAGCTTTTGCTAAGATTCCACTTGGGAGGCTGATTGCAAAGCTAAAAGCCCATGGGATTTAAGGAAATTTGGCAAATTGAATCTGCAAATAGCTGAATGGCAGGTTGAGAGATGGTTTTCTGACTGGAAGTCTGTGTCGAGTGGGATCCCACAAGAGTCAGTGTTAAGGCCCTTGCTAATTTGATTTATATAAATGATTCATACAGGAATGTAGAAGTTTTTCATTAGTAAGCATATGATACAAAATTTAGTAGGATGTTAAATAATGAGAAGGATAATCTTAGACTACAAGATGGGTTGGCCAGATGGGCTGATCAATAGCAAATGGACGACAATGAAATACATGATGAATGGTAAGACCTGGAAATCACTGAGGTTCAGAGAGATTTTGATGTGTGTGTCCCTTAAGATATTAGGACAGATGGCAAAAGCAATTAAGAAGGCATGTGATATAATTGCCTTTATTAATTGAGCATATAGTTTAAGAGCAGGGAGGTCATACTGGAACTGTATAACATAGTGGCTAGGCCATTGTGTGCAATTCTGTATTCCACACTAAAAGAGAGATGTGATAGCACTGAGAGGGTGCAGGGTAAATTTAGTTTAGATGTTCCCTGAGCTGGAGAGTTTCAGTTATGAAGAGAGATTGTTTTCCTTAGAGCAGATGAGACTGAGAAGGGACATGATTGAGATGTATAGAATAATGAGGGGGATAAATAGGATAGACAGGAAAAAAACGTTTCCTCTTGATCGAGGGATCAATGACTGGGGGTGGGGAGTGGTGGGGAGGGGGTGGTGCAGAGGTTTGAGGTAAGGTACAGAAAGTTTTAATGAGATGTGAGGAAAAATAATTTCACCCAGAGGTTGGCAGGAATCTGGAACCCACTGTCTTTAAGGGTGGTAAAGGCAGAATCCCTCATAAGTGCTAGAAAATAGGATTGAAATGATTAGGTGCTTGTTTCTGACCAGCTTGGAAGTTATGCTGTAGACCTTTATAACTCTAAGGTGCAAGGATATGCTTTTGAAGGGAGATATAAGCCAGATACCAGGATGTTTTCCATGCTGAGCAAAACTTGCAATCCACATAAAGATGTGGATATTCCTCTTGGTCTACTTACTAAGATCCAGATTATGAAGTTGAAGATATTCTCAATGTTAATCTGTAACATTTTGGTGAGAGTCAGTGCAAACAGTTGCAATTAATAACTGCTGAACAAGAGTTGCAAAAGGTCGTTAATCATACTTAACGTACTTAAAGAAGTAACTGAAGAGATTTGGCTACATAGAAGTGAATTTGGTGTATTATAATACATTATCTTCAAGGAAAAATGAGTCTTAATTTCAAAAGCATTATGCCAAACTATCATGTCTATGTTACAATAGGATTACATGGATATTGACTATCTAAGCTGCCCAGCAGAGTAAATTTATGTACTGGCTCGGGATAAATTGTGAATGTATATGAGGCATGCCAGTTGAGTCACCTCCAGCAGTGGGGGGAACTTCTACATTGACCTGATGTTCTCTTTGCTTTTTGGACAAAAATAACAATGGCAGTGCACAAAGAAGACTACAACTTATGATATTTTACTTTTCCAAGTTTGCCATTGTTCGATGTCTTAGCAATACAATGAGCGTGACCTGTTTCTGCAAAATGACAACTACTTTTAGTTCATTTTATATCCACAAATAGATAGTGTCCATCAATGGACCGCAATTGACTGGTAAACCATTTCAAAGTGCGTATTAAGTGGGAAACGATCCACATCTCAAACACTGCACTAAGTCCACTCGGACTAGCAGAATATATGGTATATATGATTAAATCAAAGGTCATTAAGCATCAAGCAAAAAAACCCCAACATTTTCACCCAAGGACAAGTTTTGCTCAGAAGACAAGTGTGAATGACCATGCCCACCAACTAGATGTCTAATTATTCTGAAGCACATGATACACTTCTTCAAAGTCAGAGAAGAATTGAAGCGATACAAGACAAGCTAGCAGGTAGAGAGCTATAGAAACTGTGCACTGGGCGGAGAATACAAGCTAGAAATACAATTAAACACTCTTGCATTCCGGCAAAGGTTTGCTGGTCTTTGCATACCAGCGCAGATCATATAGTCATTACTGATCATGGTGCTGCACTGTGAATGAATAGGAGCCAATTTCATCCAAAGAGCAACATACCAATCATGCATGAAGAAAATGAATAAGAATAATCTTATGATGATTCTTACGCAGTGTTATTGAGTGACAACAAACAGCAATAAATCAACCAAATTGCCAATATAGGGTGTTAAAGAACAATGTCCAACTGATTTGATTAATTTGATTTGATTTATGTATTTTCATATGTATTTAGTTACAAAATACAGTGAAAAGTGTTTGACAGCGTCACCACTCTCTGTCACCATATTAAAACATGGAAAAATGCTGTAAACCTAATATAGAGTATAAAGGCAAAAGAATAAAGAAATAGTGTTCACCTTTACAGTCCTTTGTGTTAAACGCTCTGCAATGGGCCATAGTGACCAAACACAAGACCCTTTGCAACCTCACTGGAATTAAAGTTGCCACTCTTCTGCATCATCTCACCTCCACACTCGCCTCCACACTCACCTCCACACTCGCCTCCACACTCGCCTCCGCTGCAGCAACCACGAGTTGGCACTAAGACCACCTCGTCGATGCAGATGCTGCCGGGAATCCAAACTCTCTCCAACTGTGCCTCCATAAATCCATGCTGGGTGCACTCATCACCTGCCATAAGTCTGCACTGGGCCCACTCCACGATGTCATGAATCTGCACTGGGCCTATTTTCCACCGCCAATGCCATCACCAGGACGGAGCTCTTCAAAAAAGAGGTAAATAAAACAAAAAAAAAAGAAGAGAATAAAAGACAAGAAACAAAAAGAAAAGTGGATGGAGTGGATTAGCCCCAGGCTCAGAAGCCCTACTCTACTATTATCTCACTGCAAGATCTGCAACTCCCCAGATAGCAATATGTTCACAAGATTAGGATGATTTGCAAAGCCTAGAAAACATTATGTAGAAGTTTCAAATGATAATCTAAATTTTTTTAACTTCTTTGTATAATCATTGAATTGACAATATTTTTTTCTCATGTCCAACTGTGTATACCTGTTTCAGATAATTTAATCTTTTAGCTTTGGTAGAAAGGGGGATGTTGTGCTGTATTCCAAAGTCAGTATGTACTGCAGCATAACATGTGACCTATAATGGTGCCATACACCACATTACTGGGGATCACTTGAAGCATTATATACTACAAGAAGAAATGCTGTTCTGTGTAACTTAATAGTTTGATTTTAGCTCAGGTACTGATATGTATGAAGAAAGTATATAATATCTATCTGTAATAAACATCAATTGGAGTCTTCAAATCATGTCACCCACGTCTAGTTTCTTGTATTTCAAAGGATAACATAAACTTCCCCACATCAGGTAAAGTACCCTGCTGAGAGGAAAACTATATAATCTTCAGGTGAATTTCATCTTCAGACCATGTCCACTTGGTGGAATTGTTTGAAGATGTTACCTACAAAGGTAATAAAAAGGAGTTGATGGATGTGGTATATCTGGATTTTTAGAAGGTCTTTGATTAGGTCCCTAGAGGAGGTTGGTCAGAAAAGTTAAAGCACATGTTTTGGGGTGTTGCAGGCATAGATTAAGGATTGGCTACCAGTCAGAAAATGGAATACAGGCATACATGGGTTATTCTCACATTCTCTGTCTGTGACCCGTGGGGTACTGCAAAGATCAGTCCTTGGAATCCAGCTGTTCATGTTATATTTCAATGTATTTGATGTAGGGACCAATGTAATATTTCCAAATTTGCAGATGATACAAAGCCAAATGTAAAGGCTGTTATTTTCATAGGGGGAGTGCAATGAAGGTTCACCAGACTTGTTTTCAGGTTGGCAGGACTATCCTGTGAAGAGAGATTGGGCAAACTGAGCTTGTTTTCTGGGGGAGCTTTGAAGAAACTGAGGTAATCTCATTTGAAAACTACAGAATATTTAAGGCGATAGCTAGAGTGAGATGCAGGTGTAATGTTTCCCCTGATTGGGGAGTTTAGAACTGGGGAGCACAATTTAAAAATATTTAGAAGCAAGATGAGAATCTTTTTTGTTTAACGTTTGGTGAATTTTTGGGATTCTTTACCACAGAGGGGTCTGGAATCTTAGTCTCTCAATACATTTAAAATAGAAGTTGATACGTTTTTGATTATCAATGACATAAGGGGACAATGTGGTTAAAAAGTATTTGGTCAACCACAATCATGTTAAATACCAGAACAGGTTTGAGGAGGTGAATGGCCTACTCTTGTTCCTATGTTTCTATGTTCTTATCTACAGTTATCTACTTACCTTCCAGAACTAATGGAAAGCTCTTTAGTCTTGCTCAGTCGATGACCATGAAATGATAAGTCGTTGTTGTACATTGACGATCATGTACTAACATTCCATACTGAGGAACACCTGCAGTCGCAACTGGACAGCCTCGTTTCTGTAAAGAGTTTAAGTTTGGCCAACACATCAGGAATGAAACTTTATTGCTGGAACAGCACAGCAGGTCAGGCAGCATCCAGGGAACAGGAGATTCGACGTTTCGGGCACAGGCCCTTCTTCAGGAATGAAGAAGGGCCTGTGCCCGAAACGTCGAATCTCCTGTTCCCTGGATGCTGCCTGACCTGCTGTGCTGTTCCAGCAATAAAGTTTCAACTTTGATCTCCAGCATCTGCAGACCTCACTTTCTCCTCCAACACATCAGGAAGACAAGTGTCATGGTCTAGATTGTCAAGCTGACATCAATCAGCATCAACAACATGACACTGGAGCTGTTTCAGAGCTTTGCATGTCTAGGTGCCACAATCACAGCTATCGATCTTATGATGCTAAAACCCTTGTGAAGCTGCAGCTGTCATGTTCAGCCCCCACAACTAAGTACTTTAGTAAGTAACTTAGTAACCAGATTGTGACCCACAGACTACTAGTCTGCCAAGCTTGCATCCTTAGCACACTCTTCTACAGTGGCACAATTGTCTTAACTTCTCCATTTATTCTTTCGTTTTCTGCATATTTATGTTTTTGAATTATTAACCTGTGAAAAGACTTTTTCTGTGAATTATCTAAATGTAATCGAAAGTGTCAGGTGAAATAGTGTTGCAAGTGTAGGTCACACCCAACAGGATTTGAACTCTATGTTTGGCAGGAGAAAAGACAGCATAGTTTCAATCTTCACTATCTCAGATGAATCCTCAGCATCTCTTGGCAGGACATGGTCACCAACTCAAGATCCTAGAGCATGCCATTCCATCAACATATATTTACTGCTAAGTAAACAATATCTGCTTTGGTTTGGCCACATTCAACAGATGGAAGATGGCTATCTCCCATTGACCTTCTGGATAATGAATTGGGACAAAACCTCTTAGACACCCATAACTCTGCTACAATATCTGATATCAGCATGTGAGATATGAAAATGGTGATCTTGAAATTGATACTTTGAAGGTGGACATTCACATATTCCAGAAGCTGGCTGTTAAATGGGGATTGGAAGAGGCCAGCAGAAATGAAAAGCTCAGTTGGCTAAATATAAGACTTAGAGAAAACAGGCCAGTAAATTGTGAATTTTTCAGTCTTTCCTTCACACCATATGTGGAAATGAGTGACATGTCAGAGCAGGAACTCTCAGCCATACCTGGTGATGTGTAATGCAAAGCTGACTACCATAGAGCAAACAATTGTCTTACAAGATAAAAGCTGCCACCATGATCATTACATATCCAGGAATTTCATGATTCCTGTTAATGCCAATACAAAGGATTACAGTCAGAAGGTAATTTTATGGACTTTATCAATGTTAAACACAGAGCAATACAAGTTGTCAGAAGTTTGTGGTGAATTGGAACACATGAAATATCACAAATTTCTGGATATTTTAATGACTTAGTGGTACAGGAGCCAATCACAGGATGGGAATACAGCAGCAACTGACTCCCCAAGCATCTACAAGGCACAAGTCAGCAGCGAGATGGAACATTTTCCACTTGCCTGGATGGGTGCAGTTGCAACAACTCTCAAAAAGCTTGACACCATCCAGGACAAAGTAGCCCGCTTAACTGGTACAACATCCACAGTAGCAACAGTGAGTACTATCTATAAGATCACTGCAGAACTTCACCGAAGATCCTTATAAGCACTTTCTAAACCCACAATCATTTCTATCTAGAAGGACAAAGGCAGAACTACATGGGAACACCACTATTTGCAAGTTGTCTTCAAAGCCACTCACCATCCTGACTTAGAAATATACCATTATTCCTTCACTGTCGCTTGGTCAAAATTGTAGAACTCCCTCCCTATAACAACATTATGGCCTTGTCTACACCATGTGGCTTATGACTATTTCTTAACCTAAGAATAGCACAAGGCAATAAGGCAAGAGTAAATCAGCAAAGAAGGGGACCATTCAACCCACATTCTTAGATTAGATTAGATTCTCTACAGTGTGGAAACAGGCCCTTCAGCCCAATAAGTCCACACCGACTCTCCGAAGAATAACCCACCCAGACCCATTTCCCTCTGACTAATGTATCTTACACTGTGGGTAATTTATCATGGCCAATTCACCTGACCTGCACATCTTTGGACTGTGGGAGGAAACCGGAGCACCCGGAGGAAACCCACACAGACACAGGGAGAACATACAAACGCCACACAATCACCTGAGGCTGAAATCAAACCTGGGTCCCTGGCGCTGTGTGGCTACAGTGCTAACCACTGACCACTGTGCTGCCCCTTTGCATGAACAAGCACCCTTTTCCCATTACCCTGAAACATTGTTCTCCTTAAATGCTTATCCCATTAATTTTTGAAAGCCCCGTGTGTGTCTGCCTCCATCGCACTCTCAGGTGGTACATTCTAGTTCACAGTCACTTGCAGCATAATAATGATTTTCTTTTCTTGTCTCTTTTTTTCAAATTACCTTATCTCGGTGTCCCCTGGTTCTTGATCCTTCCAGCAATGAGAACAATTCTTTTTATGCTGTATCTACAATCTTGACATTTCTGAGTCTATGTCGAGAATTCTGACAATAACCCTGGCAGAACTTGAAGAGTGAGTGAGAGGCCCTATAATTTAATGTTATGGCTGATGCTTGCAAGATTAGTGATGTGTTTCAGGCATCCAGTCTTAAGCCAGTGCACATCTTCATTTTTGTCCTGTTGGCTTCTGAAGTTCCCTGACATTCTGTGAGGCTAAAGTTGCTGGGACTGCCAGCAGTCAGAATTCCTGCTCCTTCCAATTCTAAATGACTACCTCAGTGACCCAGTTCAACTTGGATCAAATCCTCTGCTCTATGCAAGGGCAATTGGTAATTCATAAGTTAAAATTTTACCATCTCAGTACTTTGGTGTTTATACAGAAATGTGCTGGGACATGGAATTTCTGCCTCCATGCTCACAAGCCCCAAGAAACAGTAAGCTATTTATCACCACTAGATGGCCTTTAAATACAATGCAATGCCAAGATTCAGTGCAGTGCTTACATAAGATTATTTTATACTTTTTTTTAGACTGGATTAGAATATCTACAGTGTGGAAACAGGCCATTCAGCCCAACAAGTCCACACCAACCCTCCGAAGAGTAACCCACCCAGCCCGATTTCCCTCTGACTAATGCACCTAACACGATGGGCAATTTAGCATGGCCAATCCACTTGAGCTGCACATCTTTGAATGGTGAGAAAAAACCGGACACCTGGAGGAAACCCATGCAGACACGGGGAGAATGTGCAAACTCCTCACAGACAGTTAACTGACGTGGAAATTGAACCTGCGTTCCTGGCACTGTGAGGCAGCAGTGTCTAATAATATTCTGATCATTTACGGGAGATTTAAAAATCAATTTAATTAACTTTGGCTGGAAAAGCTCCAGGAATATATCATGCCCATGGGATTTTGTACTGCCACTAGACTTAACCAACATGCTTTTCGTATGAGTGGAGGGAGTGCTGTGATTGAGGCGGGGAGGATATCTGAGGAGCTGTAGCCCTTAAAGTGACATTCTCACTTAACACATGTATTTGGTTACTAGGAATCTCCAAGGTCAGGTATGGAATGTGAATATGGGAACGCAGCTGCCTCCACTTTGAATGGGCTGTGAATTCCGAAGTGGAGATAATATTAATTATCAAATCTCTGTGTGTGAAATTTTGGAACAGGGTCAATGAGGCTGAGGGCCGAGTAATGTTTGGTGAAAGTTAGCCAACTTTGTAATGTTACTGTGTTTTATTTTATCCTGTCACTTCTCCTTTGAAAGTCCTCCACTCTTCAGAACAATGGTATAAATTGTAGTGTATTGGTATTGAAACATGTACCCTCCTTATAAATTCTGATTTCTTTTTGCTCAGTTGTTTATTACATGGCAGAGTTTAAGCAGCAATTTCTTCCACACATACTGCCCACATAAGCTCCAACTCCGATACATCTCTGGCACAGGATGTAAGATCAGAAGCACACATCATAATTGAGGTAATACTAATGGAGATGGCAGCAAGGAGCCACAACTGATGAAATCTACTTGCAAAATGATACCGCATACTGAATTGTTGAATAAGGACTATAGTTTACTAAAACTTTGTCTCTGGATGGTTATAATAGCAAGTAATAGAAAGGTCCTGCAGAAAGAAAATAAAACAGTGTCATTGCTGGTCAGTAGCAAACTAATATTTTCTTTACAGCCAACCAGTGATAAGTTAGGCCTTGATGGAAATCCCACCTTGCGAATGGAACATTACTTACAGCAGGTGACCAGCCTCCATTTCTTACTTGTGGGTGTATTTGGTATTGATAATCCCATTGTGCCTGTCCATTAATAATGTTATCATAGCAAAAACATTTAGAAAACCCTCCACCAATCCATGCAACTGTACAAAGCTTTGGTTTGGCCACAGCTGGAGTACTGTGTGCAGTCCTGGTCGCCACACCATAGGAAAGATATGATTGAATTGGAGGGAATACAGGGGTGAATCACCAGGATGATGTCTGGGATGGAACATTTCAGCTGTAAGAAGAAGATAAGCTCACTTTTCTCAGAGAAGGTTGAGAGGGTAGCCGGATAGAGTCAAAGAGGCATTGAGATGTAGAGCACAGAAACATACCCTTCAGTCCAACTCATCCATGCTGAACAGATATTCTAAATTAATCTAGTCTTGTTTGTATATAATATGATGAGAGGCATGGCCAGAGTGGATAGAATGCATTTGTTCTTCTTAGCTGTAGGGACTAAAACAAAGGACCACACCTTTAAAGGCAGAAGGTATGGAGGCGATTTGAGGAAAAAATATTTTCACTCAGTGGTTGTCAGTGGGTCTGGGGGTCAGTGGAATGCACTGGGAGGGTTGTTGAGGCAGAAAGCCTCACAACCTTTAAATGTACTTGGATAAACATCTGAAATGTCATAACATTCAAGGCTATGGGCCTAGTGCAGGAAAATGGGACCAGTGGAGGTAGCAGCATACTTTTGGCAGGACAGACTTCACGGGCCGAAGGGCCTCTTCTGTACTGTATGATTCTATGATTATATGAGCTGATACAGTTGTCAGCCACTAGCAGAGAAGTTTGATCATTTAGATGCGTTTTTTTTTTACCAAGATACATATAATTACCAAGCTATAAAATATACATATTAAAACAGAAAGTCATCATAGGAAACAAAAAGAAAAGTCAACAGGTCGTGGATGTCTTTATTTGAACTGCGTCAGGACAAAGACACCACTTTACAAAGGCAAAACCTTTATAAAGCAGTTGTGTTTAAAGCTTTCCTATTTATATTAACACAAAATACTAGAATGGAGAAAAGTAGAAGCATACTAAACCCTTCTGGTGATAGGTCCATGTGATTTGCTTTCATGCAATAAGAGCCCCAAGCCGAAACCTATAGAAACTCAGTTCCACAGTTCAACACGAAAGAGGTCTTTTTGGACACAGGCTTTTCAGACTGAGACAGACTCAGAGAGCAATACCAACATTTCCTGATTTTCCAAACATGGGAATGGAATGTTTTATTTTCACCACCAAGCAGGATGTTAATAAGAATGATCCCTTTTTGAAGAGATGAAATTTGTAGACAATTAGTGTTAAACCAGTTTCCAGATGGTGCAACGCTGCTGGAAGCCAGTTTTGATGACACTCAGATGTTTGATGGGATTTTCAAAGGATATTGAAAGACATGTTTTGGTGTGGCATGGAAAAGAGAGCCTATGGGAGGAGATTGTGGCTGCATACCTCCTGAAAATATGGCATAATGTAAAAACATGGACAAATTGGTTTGCTAATTGGCTAATGGACAAGTCCCTTTATTGTAGTTTTGTTTCTTATAATTATTACCTATTAAGTACTTGTTTAGTCTACATTGATTTTAGTTTCCATGGTGACTGGGAAATTCATATTTCTCTTTGAAAGGGTCTAGTCTCCAAGGGAATTATAACAAATTGGACACTCTTGTGGGATCTGAATCCACAGCCTGCAAAACAGAGAGACTGAAAATTTCCAGTGTTTAAACCTACGAGAATTTACATTTGATACGGTTGTCAGCAATTAGCAGAGAAGTTTGATCATTTAGATGCGTTTTTTTGACCAAGATACAGATAATTACCAAGCTATAAAATATACATATTAAAACAGAAAGTATTGATGTACTTCTGCTATATTTAGTGAAAAGGTAACACGTACAATCAATCGTCAGACAATTCTAGCTGCTAGTGCCTTGAAGTTGAAAAGATTTGCAAGTTGTAGCAGTGGAATTCGAAACAGTAAAACTAATGATTAAGAAGAAGGAGAGATGTGAAGATTGATCTGGAATCTTGATGAGAAAGAAAATCAGAAAGTGAAAAGAAATAGAAGGAAAATTTGATCCCAATATGGAAAAATGTTGATTTTATGAACAGGGGTTGGCAGGTAAATTTACAAATTACTCAGGTTTGACTCACAGCTGCGATTTGAAGATGGCGAAAAAATAAATTGTCTACCATCTAAAAGCAGAACCCATGAATGTAATGGAATACTTCCCACTTGCCTGGGATGAACAGTTGCATTCACTCATTCCACCACTGACACTCAGTAGCAGCGGTGTGTACCATCAGCAACACACACTGCAGAAATTCACCAAAGATCCTTCAACAACAACTTCTAAATCCATGACTACTTCCAACTAGAAAGACAAGGGCATTAGATACATGGGAACACCACCAACTGCATGTACTCGCCAAGCCACTCACCATCCTGACTAGGAAATATATCGCTGTTCCTTTAATGTCACTGGGTTAAATTATTTGAACACCCTTCTGAACAGCTCTGTGGGACTACCCACAGCAAATGGATTGCAATGGTTCAAGAAGCTCACCACCACTTTCTCAAAGACAACTAGAAACAGGCAATAAACATAAGCAGGAGATGGTGAAGATTAACAGCCCTTGAAACCGTTTTACCACTATCACTTCCTGTGATAGTGTGTTACAGCAAGCTCATGTAATTTGGTTATCGCAGGTGAAGAGTTCCAATTTTCACACTGTGACACAAAAGAGGTGTCCTTTTGTTAAAAAAAACCCTGAGCCTCAGAGAACTGGAAAGAAACAGAGGATGAGGTGTCACCTCCAGTGACCTGACAGCCAAGCAAAAGTAAATAGCTCTAGTGTTCAACAGTGGCACTGGGGAAGCAGTGGCCACTGCAGGAAGGACACCCTCTAGAGTGCCAGGATCATAGAACAACCCAGACCATAGATAACTCGTGGGCTTCAGGTTTTATTTACTGCATTGGTGCCATAGGGAAAGTGTACACAAGAGGACTGGGAGCAAGAGCAGGGGACTGGTTTCTGGTGTGCTGATCTCTGTCCTCATATTCAGTCATTTAATCCCTGGACAGTTTTAGCTGCTGTGCACACTGTATGCAGGTTTGGCCCCAATTTAGCTAATCCCAATAGTTGAGGCTCTTAAGTTTTAACTGGCCACTTACGAGCCTCAATTAGCAGAGGGTCAGGAAGGTTGACCATTATCCTTTCTGTGGTGTAGTGGTAGTCTCCCTCCTGCTAAGTTAGGAGGCCTGGGTTCAAGTCCAATCTGCTCCAGACGTATGTTGTAACATCTCTGAACAGGTTGACTAGGAAATAATCTACAATTCTGGTGAAAGCAGGTAAGTGATAATGTTCAGATACCCCAGTACCTGACCTAATTAAATCCTCTTTGAGTCTCCAGAATCACTGGTGAAAGCAGAATATTCTGAAACATAGAAAATAGGAAATTGCCATTTGGCGTCTTTGAGCCTGCTCTGCTGTTCACTGTAGATCAAGGCTGGTCATCCAATTTAGTGCCCTGTTCCTGCTTAATCCCATATTCTTTGTTCCCTATTTGCCTAAGAACTATATGTAACGCTTTCTTGAAAATATTCAATGTTTTCACCTCAGCTACTTTCCGCAGAAAAGCATTCCACAGGCTCATTGCTCTCTGGATTAAGAAATTTCTCCCTAACTTAGTCCTAAATGGTTTACCCCATATTCTTAAACTGGGTTCTGAACTCACCGGTCATTAGATGCTTCCTTCCTGCACTTATACTGTCAAGTCTTGTTAGAATTTTACAGGTTTGTATGAGACTTTCCCCTTTATCTTTCCAACCTCCAGTGAGTATAGTCCTAACCAATCCAGCCAGTCTGGTCATCCCAGGAATCAGTCTGGAAAACTTTCATTGCACTCCCTCTATAGCCAGAACATCCTTTCTCAGGTAAGGAGATTGAAACTACACACAATACTCTAAGTATTGTCTTGCCAAGGCCTTGTACAATTGCAGCAAGGCATCCCTTTTCTTATTTTCATTTGAATCCTCTCACTATAAAGGCCAACATACCTTCTTCACTGCCTGCATGTTTACTTTCAGCAACTGGTGTACAAGGACACCCAGGTCTCATTGCACCTATCCTATTCCCAATCAATTGCCAATCAGATAATAATCTGTCTTCCTATTTTGGTAACCAAAGTAGATAACCTCACATTTATCCAGATTATACTTGATCGTCAACCTATTTGCATTCTCTGAATCCTTCTCACAGTTGACCCTTCTACCTAGCTTTGCATTTTCTCCAGGATTTATTCCATTTCGATCTCTCATCTAAATCATTAATACATTCTGTGAATAGCTGGGATCCAAATACTAAATCCCACGTACCCCATGAGTTACTGGCTGCCTGTTGGAATATGGCCCATTTTCTATTCTTTATTTCGTGTCTGCTAATCAGTTCTCTAACAATGTCTACCTGCAATCTCGTGTGCTTTAATTTCACATGTTAATTCCTTATGTGGGAGCTTATCAAAATATCCAGAATGAAGTTAGTGCTGTAATGGTTTGTGATTGTGTTCTCTGGAGCTTTCTGCGATGTCTTGGATAGATTCATTGGCATGAATCCTTCATATTAATACTAGTCTTAGTTACTTATTCCAATTAGGGAAGGATATCCACACAAAGTCTTTGGCAGAAGATCGACTCAGTCTTGTTAAATTGTGAAAATTGATTTCATTGTGCCTAATAGCTAGCCACAATACATCAAGGTAAATGATTGTCTCTGGTGAGACATCAGGCTCAACAGAAGAGTAAATGTATATGAAGTATGCATTATATCTGATGAACGCACACTTTAATCATTTACTCTGTTTCTCTCTCTCCACAGAAGCTACCAGACCGGCTGAGTTTCTCCAGTATTTTCTGTGTTGCTTCCAGATTTCCAACATCTGCAGTATTTAACTTTAATTCAAGTATACATAATTGTCACATTGATTTAGCTTTAGAAAAACTGGTAGTGGAGCACTGCAACATTTTTTTTAGCACTGCTCAGGATCAGTCCTCTTTATGCCTTGATGGGTAGAACTTTCTTGTGATATCAACTGTCCTTTTCAGATACTAACTGATTTGTACAACATCAGCCCATGAATTTAAACAGATTGAAATGCTGGATTTTTTGAAGTATTAAATGCTCAATGGTAAAAGGTTTAGTAAGTATAATTCTTCAGTTTGATACTGGGAATATATTATAATTTATTTTCTGTCCAAATAAGAAGGGTGACATAGTTTAACTAATCCACTAGATGGTGCTGAGGAGTTTCATGGCTGGAGAGCTATTGAGAGTTTATTCCAAAAGGTTTATCTGCTAATCATTAAAGTGAAAGTCAAACCAATGCAAGATACCAATTACTAGTGGAGATTTTCCTTCTGTTAAACAAGTGTAATGTTTTCTGTGGTATAATATACTCTGGATGTGGGGGTTATAGGATTTCTGTTGACCAAGATTGACCCTGTTGACCTTTTTAAATTCAGTCAAATTTAAAGTGAGCAGACCTGTGGCTTTTGGAATGCAGTGATTTGTCCATCACCCATTTTGGATTGAAAAATAGTCTCCTGGTTTAAATGCCTGCAGCAACTTAAATAGCTGAATGTCAACGCTAAATTAAAAGCAACATCTCAAGTCATTGCAGAACATTGGAGAGGCTTGTCCCTACGCAGAGTCTCAGGCCAGATTTTCAAACCAGTTACCAGGCATGAGATTGGAAGTGGACAGGCACATAATATCACAGCATAAACCTCTGTATCGGTTTTCGCCGCTAAGCCGACCCTGATCATGTTGCCTTTTGTGATGAAAAGTGTAAGATTTATTTTATCAAACATTAATATTATATTTAGAGCTTGGATTTTAAAATAGTGGCATATAGGGTGAGTTGCTTTTCTGAAGCGTTTAAAAATCACTAGCTCAGACAGTCCTTCTGGAACAATGACCTAATTTAGTATGTGTCAGAGTACAGGAAGCCTCTGGTGTGTTAATGAAAAATTGCTTGTACTATAAGACCATAAGACCATAAGACATAGGAATGGACGTAAGGCCATTCGGCCCATCGATTCCACTCCGCCATTCAATCATGGCTGATGGGCATTTCAACTCCACTTACCCGCATTCCCCCCCGTACTGTGCTGGTTATGATAGGGAGTGCAAACATTGAAGCCATTCACTTGTTTTTGGTTCAGGATAGTCAGTTCAGGATTTTAATTAACATGGTGATTGAAAAACTAGGGTAGTTTGGAGGAATCCTGATTGGGGTCAGAAGCAAATAACTTTCTCCTTAAAAAAAAGTTATAGGTCAGTTCAGGGAAAGCATAACTACCTCAGTAGAAAAGTATAATTTATGCAGCTTTGAAGACCATGAGTGACCAGATCATACCATCAGCCCACAACTTGTCCTCCAGTGGACCTAGTCCCTGGCCCCACCCTACTGCTACCACCACCAGACCCGATTCACCATTCTTGACTTGCTTCGGACCTGATCCACCTCCCACCAGGCATGTCTGAAAACCCCAGACTTAACACCCACCCACCAACCCCCCAAGAGGGGGTGTGAGGTGTGTCGAATCAGCTATAATCCTATTGAATGGTGCAACAGGTTAGATGGGCTGAATGGTCTGCTGCCGTTTCTATTTTTTATGGTCTTATTAACAGCTCATATGTATTATGATTAGAATGCTCTCGTTTAAATTTGGTCAATATTTGTTGTGTTAGGAATATAAAGACTCCAACTGTTGAGACTCGAGTGTAGGGTTCAGATATACAATTTTAAAAGTGGATTCTGCTATAATCTGGATAATTTCTATCACAATGGTAAATGAATACAAGAATGCAGAAGTAGCCAGAGATAATTCCAGTACAATCAATGTAAGCAGAAAACTTGGGTTCTCGACAGTATATTCTTAACATCTAAAAATGTTGCTCCTATATAAAGAGCAATCTTCAATTATATTCTATTACTGTTTATGTTTCTGGCAGGTCGCTTCCCATATTCACACCCTGGAATGCGGAAAAGCTGACGCTGCTTTCTTACAGCTCCTTGCTACGATATTACAGGTTGAAAGTTCATTTGCCACTTTCTCGTAATATAAGGCAAAACTCTTTCTTAAAATCAGTGTGAATGTAACTTTGCAATTTATTGTAAGATGTTTATGGATTATTGCACAGGAATGTCATTAGATAAATAAACAATTAAATGGAATTCCAAGGTTATTTCTTTTCTTCACCTTCCTTATTCGGGATATTATTCTTTCTTTCTGGGTTTTCCTGCATGATGTTAACTCTTCAATATCTCACTCATACAGTTATCCCTAGTGTGACATTGGACAGTGGGTAATACCATATCGTTCCACCACCTTGACATCCATTTTGACATTTGATATTTTCCGACAAGGATCACTGGACTGCATGTGAATGCAGTTCTTCAATTTTATAGGTTAATTCTGAATATATTTCACTTGAAGTTGAGATTGGGAAGGCTATATCAGGAAAGTTGAATTGGCATTGCCTGTTTTATATCATTATCAAGAGTCCCAATTGAGCCTCTGTGATTGGAATAGTAAATTGTTATTTTGGCATTCAATTGAATCAAAGTGAATTCTAGTTTAAAAAAAAAGGACCTGAGTGTTCTTAATAGTCAATAATCATGATTATAAGATGAAGTGAATGACACCTCTCTTCTTTTGAATGTTATCGTTTATTTTTCCTATTGACATTGTGATGCTGGGATGGGACCTTGGACAGCACCACCTTTCTGTTTACCTCACCCAAATGACTGTTCTTCAAGTGGAATCTAAACAGTGACTATCTTGGACAATATATATCCCTCAATCAACATCACCAAACAGATGAACTGGTCATTATCACTTTGCTGTTTCTGGGACCTTGCTGTGTTTGCTTCATTACAACAGTGACTGCATTTCAAAAATACCCTGTTGGCTGTAAATTCCTAATGCAGGGCTTATGCCCAAAACGTTGCTTCTCCTCCTCATCGGATACTGCCTAACTGGCTGTGCTTTTCCAGCACCACACTCTTAACTCTGATTTCCAGCATCTGCAGTCCTTACCTTCTCCTTGTAAATTGCTTCGGACCATGCTCAGGCTATAAAACACATCATGTGATTGGAAGTCTGAGTGTGAGAACTGAATGGAAGGACATTACTAAGTCAATGCAATCAATCAGTCAGCACTTTTTTTGGGTGCAAATGGGGAATACATTGTTTAATGTCAGGAATAAGGCAGGGGAAGTGTGCTTTCCTACCCTGCACATATTTCTTGTAGGGTTGACAGATTGTGATACAAGATTAGAGTGATGCTGGAAAAGCACAGCAGGTCAGGCAGCATCTGAGGAGCAGGAAAATCAACATTTCAGGCAAAAGCCAATCAGGCTTTTGCCCAAAACTTCGATTTTCCTGCTCCTCGGATGCTGCCTGACCTGCTATGCTTTTCCAGCACAACTCTAATCCTGACTCTAATCTCCAGCATCTGTAGTACCCAATTCTGCCCAGATTGTATTACAAATCTAGTCTAAAAATGCATAAAGTTACTGACAGATATAATTATATACACTATACACTATACCTATACATTATAGACAACTTTCCCCTTTTGCGTTGCATCTGATTCTGCTGATGTCAGGGTGAGATCAATAGACATCAATCTTTCAGCTGTAAAAATCTTTGGCTCAATATGAACATTTACAATAAAGGATAATATAACAAGGCAAAGCAACATTTTTACAGCAATTTTCTTTTTATTTTAAAATTATTTATTATAAGTGTAGCACTCAACCTAAGTGGGGTAAATAACTCTTTTGTATGAGCGAGTACCTCTTGGAAGAAAAGGAGTATGAAACAGTTAACAATTTGACAGTGTGATGCGCTAATGTAGAAGTGTTACAATTGCTTTACATTGGGGTGATTTGTTTTCTCAGAGCTGCAATTAGAGAGGCAACAGTCACCAGCAACAATTTCACTTGTAGACCATTTGAAAATTAGTCTTAAATCATTATTTCTGCACAGTCTGTGAAACAACTTTTCTGGTTCTTTCACAGATCAGGAACAGCAGTCATTCCAAAAAGTTCCAGGTCTTCTTTTATAGTCGTTGTCAAATCAGTAAGTACATTCTTTTTCACAAGCTTGCCACATAATTTCTTCTTGTCTGCAATGTCACATCAAGCAAAAGAACTTTTTCATTTAATTACATATTCTCACTAGAACTTGAGTTTATTTCGGTCCAAGCAATTAAACGCTTGCATTAAAAGTTTGAAGTGAGGCACTTGTAAGCTGAATCAGTTCATAATGGGCACTTGGGAAGATGGATGCCAAAAGGTGACAATGAATGTCAATCCTTTGTTACTATATCATTTTAAAAAATACCTTTAACTTAATCAAATTTTTAATAAGTAATCACATTGCAAATTGAGAGAAATGTGTGAGCCCTAATATTTGACAGCCTTAACTTGAGTCAGTCCAAAAGGTTGTATTATCCTGTAGCGCAGATTCACTTGTGTTTGACTTGTGTGGGACTGTTCTGAATGAATTTTGCAATGAAAGAGCCTCCTTCTAATCTGAGTAGTTTTCTTGTACAAGAAAATATTTTCCAGAGAGCCTGGTCCAATAGAACAATTGACCGAGGAACACAGATCCAGTGAGGCAGCCCTCTTGAAAGTGTATAGCTCATCGTTTATCAGGGTTATTTTGGGAGAGGAAAAGAAGTTTGCAAACACTGCTGCCTTTACTGCCAATGGTTTACTAAGTCCTGAAGACATTGCCTGGAGAATGAAGGATAGCTTTAACTGAGGCATCCGTAGAAAACCGGTGTGAGACCTGAGTGGAAAGACAACACTCAGTTAACACAATCAATCAGTCAGCTCACATCTGGCTGCAAATGGGGAATACATTGGATTGTGTCACAAATACGTGCAGGTGAAGTATCCTTTCTGACCCTGCATACATCTATGGAGTCATAGAGCCATTTTTCTTGTAGGGATGATGGATTGTGGCACAAACCTAGTCTGAAAACAAATGATGTCACTGGGAGATACCATTTCAAATGTTATATATGATATATTTGATTTGATTTGATTTATTATTGTCACATGTATCAAGAGACAGTGAAAAGTATTGTATTGTGTGCTAACCGGATAAATCGTACCTTACATAAGTATACCAGGGTAATAAAACAGAATGCAGAATAGTGTTACAGCGACAGAGAAGGTGCAGAGAGAGATCAACTCTAATATATCAGAGGTCCACTCATAAGTTTGATAACAGTGGGGAGGAAACTGTTGTTTAATCTGTTGGTACTTGTGTTCAAACTTTTACATCATGCTAGGTGGAATAGGGTGGAAGAGGGTAGAATTGGGGTAAGAGGGACCTTTGACTATAGAAAGCTTTTCTCTTTTTGCACTGCTTTCATTCTACATAAATTATATAGTCCTTTTTTTAAGTCAGAGGTATCAAGTAAGGAATAGAAAACAGCACTCAGCAGAGGTGGTGCTGTGCTGTTCAAGAATTCTTCAGTGTGGAGTAGCAGCTTGCAGAGCACAGCTCTGTTACCTACAAGTGCTTTGAATCAGATGGTGTACTGTTGATGTTCCTGTTCTGAAGTCTCACCGAAACAAACACCTATTTGCTGTGCTCTGTCTTGCAGCAGATGCGCAATGTATCTTTAAGGAGCATGCTCATGATGTAATTACCATGTCATTGCACGTGACCGAATGGGATCAAGGTCTCAGCCTCCATTTTAGTGGGTCCTCTTGCAACACAAGAGGGAAGTGTGTTGCATTATGTTTGAATTGCTTAGCTTGAGCCCAGACACATGTGTGCCTGTGATTATAATGTACATCTGTAAACATTAGGAGTTATAATAAAAGCACATTGAATTCTTCAGTACTACAATACCATGGTGGTGATGGTCAGTGCTGTGTGGCCACTGCAGCCAGTCTGGTGAGTCATGGGAACACATGGAGCAGCACAGGCATCAGTCAGGGCTCTGGTCATTCATCGTTCTGGCGAAGCTGCTCAAGAGGTTGGGCCATGGTCATCTAGGCAGGGGCTCTATATGCCAAAAGTCTGTAAGGAACGGGATTATCAGGAGGCCGGTGCTGTGAGAGGGAAGTTGATGGTGGGAAGTGGAGGCAGAATCCTGGGATGCAGAAGGTATTACAATTGTGAAGGGGAGCAACTTACTCCATAACTGAAGGATGATGATGGAGTATGGAAGGGTAACGGGTCAGAGAGGGGGTGTAGTCATCAGAGAGCAGCACCTTGGATACTTGGCTGAGCGTCAGAGGAATGTACGGTGAGCTACAGGATGTTACCCTCATGTGCCTGAGACTGGGGAGTGAGAATAGTGGGATGTGGACTCAGATATAGACAAGGTGGGTGAGGAGGTGAAGATTTGATGTGGAAGGCTTCCGACCCGTAGACTGTAATCAGTGAAGAAGGAAAACTCCTCCACAATAACCTCAACACTGGAGCTCCCCAAGGATGCGTTCTCAGCCCCCTACTGTACTCCCTGGACACCAATGACTGTGTAGCCAAATTCTGAACAAATGCTATTTACAAGTTTGCTGATGACATGACCGTGGTAGGACAGTTACCAAACAACAATGAGTCAGAATATGGAAAGGCGATAGAGGGCTTGGTGTTGTACTGCAGTTGTAACAGCCTCTCACTCAATGTCAGCAAAACTAAAGAACTGAACATTGACTTCAGAAAGAAAGGAGGAGAACACATCCGCATCTATCTCAATGGAGTGGAGGTGGAGAGCTTCAAGTTCCTAGGAGTGATGACAATCAACAACCTGTCCTGGACTTCCCACGTAGATGCGACAGTCAAGGTGGCACAACAACGCCTCCTCTTCCTCAGGCAGCTCAGGAAATTTGGCATTCACCAATTTCACAGCTGCACCATAGAGAACATACTATCCAGGTGCATACTTGCCTGGTACAGCAACTGCTCTGCCCAAGACTGTAAGAAATTACAAAATGCTGTGTGCTGAGCCCAGGTCATCACGGAAGTCAACCTCCCATCCATGGACTCCATTTACACTTCTTGTTGCCATGGAAAGGCTGCCAATCCTGGTAATGCTCTCCTACAACCTCTTCCGTCAGGTGAAGATACAGAAGCTTGAACACAAGCACCAACAGGTTGAAGAACAGCTTCTTCCCTGTTGTTATTAAACTGATGGATAGACTCTCCAGCTTCAAATAATATCGATCTTGTTAATGTTGTTCTTGCTTCACACACCTCCTGTGCAGTGTAACCTATGTGCTTCACTCTGTCCAAGCATCCTATGACCTGTATGTCCTTGCTTACTATGATCTGCCTGTAATGCTTGCAAACCAAGCTTTTCACTGTACTTAAGTACATGTGACAATAAATCAAACCAAAAGGACACCCGGTACGGTGAAGGTGAAATACACTTGGAAGCTCAGCATTTCTTGTGCTCCTAAACATGGGCGGCACGGTGGCGCAGTGGTTAGCACTGCTGTCTCACAGTGCCAGAGACCCGGGTTCAACTCCCGCCTCAGGTGACTGACTGTGAGGAGTTTGCACTTTTTCCCCGTGTCTGCATGGGTTTCCTCTGGGTGCTCTGGTTTCCTCCCACAGTCCAAAAATGTGCAGGTCAGATGAATTGGCCATGCTAAATTGCCCGTAGTGTTAGGTGAAGGGGTAAATGTAGGGGAATGGGTCGGGGTGGGTGGCGGGTCGGTGTGGACTTGTTGGGCCGAAGGGCCTGTTTCCACGCTGTAAGTAATCTAATCTAAACATTAGCTGACTGTGCGCAGTACAATCCCTTGCACCAAACACTCGTCATCGCTTGAGAAAGGAGAATGGCTAACCCCCTTGACTGGGGATGCCTGTGGTGCATTCACAATATTAATGCCCTTGGAGAGTTGGAGCTGAGTTGTTGAATTTACGGGTGTCTGTGAGTCACACATTGCCTAGTCAGGGAGTAGCTGTTACTGACTTTGCACCTCGGTCCATGGAACATTGTCTCAGGATAAGAATGCTTCAGTACATTCCAGGTACATTTTTGGCTACATAGTGACTTGTACGAACAGATGGTAGTCAGGAATGAATATATATTTACAAATGTAAGAAATTAATCAGAATTTGGTGACACAGTGACACTTGCATGTCCCCTCTAAACATTGTCTTCTTTCTGCCTGTCCCACTATGTCTCAGTGCTGTCCCAGGTTCTGCGGTCAGGGTGAAGGGAGCCTGCCTGACAGTGCAGTCTGTTGGCCTTGGAGCTATGACTCCAGGGATATTGGTACTTAGAAGGCATACTGTGTGTGTCCTTGCCAGAGGCAAGTGAACTCTCTTGGCTTGGACTCTTGCAGGGATGAGGGTGGTAAGCAGGTTGAAGGCCTGACTACCTCTGAACTGCCCTGAGAGGACAGATCTGAAGGGTGTGTATGTGGTTCCTTCTCTGGCTGGATCTGTACTGACATTGTCCTGTCTGCTTGTGAGTAAAGGGCACCTGGAGTGAGGTCAGGATTCCTTGTTCCCTGTCACCTTGTTGTCTACATATCCAACCGGTACTGAAATTGCTGGACTTGGCTCCCCATGGCAGTTGTCAATATATCCATGGAGACAGCTAAACACTCACATGCCTGAGGTAGCAGTGAATCAATGCCTTTGCTACAGTCCTGCAGCCACTGTCTCAGAATGTCCAGTGCCCTCAGCATACCTGCCTGCTGCCCCTGAGTCTGCTTGTGCTTTTTGTAATGCAGCCCCTGATTACCAACCTCTTCATAGAGTTTCTTTCTGGACCAACTTTCAGAGATGTGCCAGTGGAATGCTCACCAGCAGGTGCTCCTAACTTGAATCCAGCTATCGATATTGTACATCTCTGCAGGGCCAGCCCTAACCCTTGCCAGCAAGACTAAAATTCTCTCCTTATAGTGGATGAGGAGCGGAATATTGGGCACTCAAGTACCTGTTCTGGCTCTATTTATGGCCATTTAGTCCTATAATTAGATAAAGGGAGAACTGAGTGAGGTGGAAGTGGGTGCACAGCTGTTAGGTGTGGACAATAGGTGACAAGGTGTTTCAAGTGAGTCACTAGGCAATGCAGAGTGCATGCAGGATTACTGTTGTGGATGGTTAGGTTGGATAGGAACATATGAGGGAAGCTGTGCCACCCACTTCCACCTCACTCAGTTCTCCCTTAATCTAATTATAGAGCATGAAATTTGTGAGAGGTGGTGCTGCAACAAGGAAAGAGTGAGTGTGCAACACAGGAGTGTATTCTGATCATCCTCTTGCTGCACTGTTGAGTGTTCCTCCTGAAATAACTTCACAGAGATCAGTATCCCATCATTAAGTCACTTTTATTTACATGTGGAAAGTCTTTGATGCTGATCCAGCTCCCTCGAAGCCAGCTCTCAGACTATAAGAATGTCTTTCACTCCTGTTTATAACTGTCAACCAGGACTCCCTCATTGGACCAGATTAATAGCCCTAGTCAGGGAACTCGTATTCTGAGAGGTCCACTTGACTGACCCCATTACAATCACTACACAATTGTGTATGATAGCAGAATGCCAGCACTTGCTGAGGTGCACCAAGCGCATTGTTAAAGATAATGGTGGCACCAGGAATGTCAATCTATTTTGGGATATTCAGGCAGTGATGAGAACCTCTGCCTATGCTGAGTGGGAGAATTGGGCTAGCATCAGACAAGGTAAGGTATGTAATTATTGGGACAATTGCATGAAAGAAAACTGCTCATCCTTGCTGAGAAAAATCATACATGAAACTTAGTGAAAATGACAACCAAAATAGGGCAAGGTTAATCACATTGTTTTGTCTGATTATTATGTTGTTTTATCACAATTTATCACATTGTTTTAACTGTTTTTGGAACTGGGTAGTAAGTCCAGAACAGGTGCGATAGTACTATGTCAATATTGAGATGAGGCTGCATTCATTCCAAGTGCATTACATCAATACAAAGACCTTGTTGGGGGAACACTGCATTTGTAAATGAGGACTGAACTTTTCTACTTTTCATATCTGTGCTTATTCAAATGGTCATAACGATTTTAAATTGTTTCCTAATATACCAGCAGCAGGGGTTGGAGAAGCATCATCTGTTGTGCAGTGCAACAGCAATAGTGACATACAGGTCACCATACTTAAATTGAATGTTAATCTCACTCTTTGTCCACCTTATCTGCAGCCATAACATTGTATTCTTCACTCTTCGCTCTAATGCACTTTATATGGTATGATCTGCCTGTACTGAACAAAAATCAGAACTTTTCACTGTAAATAATTCAAAACACATCAGTTATAGATTACATAAAAAGAGTCTGAGACACATTGGAACATAGTCAGGGAACAGAACAGAATTTACATGAGAAAAATCATAGGAAAATCAAAGTGAAAGATTGAAATGAAAGATTTATTAATTACACAGAAAATCAGAAAATGTGACTGAAGCATTATGGAGTAAAGCTGTATTTGTATCGTCTGTCTTTCCTGAAAATATAATTCACACAGATTGAAAGGTAAAGGAACTTATTCACATTGTAATCTCAAGAGTTACTTTTTGAAAGACAGAATTTGTTAAATCTTTGAATTTTCAAATTATGAACTATCATTTATAGGTAGAACAATGATATTGAGAATCAAATCTAGAGCATCAGAGGCTGAGGATTATAAAACCATGAAGGGCATGGCTAAGATAAATAGACAAGTTCTTTTCCCTGGGGTGGGGGAGTCCAGAACTAGAGGGCATAGGTTTAGGGTGAGAGGGGAAAAATATAAAAGGGACCTAAGAGTCAGTTTTTTCACACAGAGGGTGCTGCATGAATGGAATGAGCTGCCGGAGAAAGTGGTGGAGACTGGTACAATTATAGCATTTAAAAGGCATCTGGATGGGTATATGAATAGGAAGGGTTTAGAGGGATATGGACCAAGTGCTGGCAAATGGGACGAGATTAGGTTAGGATATCTGGTCGGCATGGACGAGTTGAACTGAAGGGACGGTTTCCATGCTGTACATCTCTATGACTCTACTCTAGAAGAATAGTAAAAAACAGTAGTTTTGAATGTGAAATGTAGTGTAAGATACAAAATATTTAAAACATACAAAATAGGAGCTGAAATAGACCAGTGGACCCTTCAAATCTGTTCCACTGTTCAATAAGATCATAATGATCTGTTGGTGTTTCAAATTCTCATCTCTCCCTGATAGCCTTTGATCCTTTTGCCTAATAATGATATATCTACCTCTACCTTAAAAATATTTAATCACTCCACTTCCACTGCTTCCTGGGACTGGGAGTTCCAAAGTCATACTGAGAAAAAAAAATCTCAAAACTCTCAGTACTGTATACTGAGTGCTGTGAGTAGGCACCGCATTCTCAGTGGTGGATGGCTACTATACATTCAAAAGGGTGAACCAGAGAGTTCAGGACTCGACATTACCAGACTTTAGCCTTTTCTTTTCACCTTTCAGCTAGCTAGGTAAGGAATACGATTCTAAGCCCATGCACTACTTCAAAGACGAACATAGGACTAAAAAGCCAAGCAGGTTTAATTCACCCAGTGTTATTTTAGAAATCTGGTACATGAGTTTATGTTAAAAACATGAATTCACTATTAAAAATGATAAGAAGGGCAGGAAAATTATTGGACACATGAAATGTAAGCACATGAATATCTTCATAATGAGAATGATTTATTTTATACATCAGTTCTTCTGGTACTGATAGGTGCAACATTTTGTATTGCCATCGTTTATCAGTATGCTGCTTTTGTTTTATCAGGGCCGTTGTAATGTCGTGACAAATCTCAAAATGGGTCAGCATAGAAGTGACCTGTCTCAGTGTCCACAACAAAAGAAAATCTCTGGAGGACGGAAGGACTTAAGCTTGATGGAAGTGGAAAAAAAACTCGCAGGAAGATCACCACAGAGTAAGAGGCTTTGTGCATAAATGGTTGGTAAGGTTATGTTGGAGCTTCCTCTGTTTACTGGCTGATATGTTGTGTAACTGAGCTATATCTGACAGGAACATTGATCCTTAGTCTGTCAAGAATGAACTGATCTCGACAGGACAACAGTAGTGAGAGGTACAATTGCATGGCAATTACACCAGCAAAAATAGTATTCCAGAAAGTTCACTGAAGGCTAGGATGCAGAGTAACTGTGCCCATCAGGCTAAATTAGTTTCCCCTCCTCGTTCATATTCAGTGATCTCTGCAGTAACTGCATATAGATATCAAAGTAGCATGGGGTCACAGTCTACTCGGATGCTTTATAGAGTCATAGAGTCAGAGAGATGTACAGCATGGAATCAGACCCTTCGGTCCAACCTGTCCATGCTGACCAGATATCCCAACCCAATCTAGTCCCACCTGCCAGCACCCGGCCCATATCCCTCCAAACCCTTCCTATTCATATACCCATCCAAATGCCTCTTAAATGTTGCAATTGTACTAGCCTCCACCACATCCTCTGGCAGCTCATTCCATACATGTACCACCTTCTGTGTGAAAAGGTTGCCCCTTAGGTCTCTTTTATATCTTTCCCCT
>NC_057710.1:85917583-85941336 GCF_004010195.1 Chiloscyllium plagiosum
TTGCCTCCCTTTCTATCCTTCCTGTAGCATTTGTATTCTGGAACATTAAGTTGCCAGTCCTGCCAATCCCTGAGCCATGTTTCTGTAATTGCTATGATATCCCAGTCCCATGTTCCTAACCATGCCCTGAGTTCATCTGCCTTCCCTGTTATGCCCCTTGCATTGAAATAAATGCAGTTTAATTTATTAGTCCTACCTTGTCCCTTCCTGCCCTGACTGTTTGACTCACTTCTGTTCTCAGCTGATCGATCTCTTTCCTCACTATCTTCCTGGGTCCCACCGTCCCACCTTACTAGTTTAAATCCTCCAAAGCAGTTCTAGCAAATTTCCCTGCCAGTATATTAGTCCCCTTCCAATTTAGGTGCAATCCGTCCTTCTTGTACAGGTTACTTCTACCCCAAAAGAGATTCCAATGATCCAAAAATGTGAATCCTTCTCCCATAAACCAGCTCCTCAGCCATGAATTCATCTGTTCTCTCCTCCTATTCCTGGCCTCACGAGCTCTTGGCATTGGGAGTAATCCAGATATTACTATCCTTGAGGACCTCCTTTTTAAATTTCTGCCTAACTCTCTGTAATCTCCCTTCAGAATCTCAACCTTTTCCCTTCCTATATCGTTGGTTCCAATGTGGACAATGATCTTCTGCTGGCCCCTCTCCCCCATGAGAACATTCTGCACCCTCTCTGAGACATCCTTGATCCTGCCACCAGGGAAACAACACACCATTCTGCTTTTTCTCTGCTGGCCACAGAAACGTCTGTCTGTACCTCGGACTACAGAATCCCTGAACATAATTGATCTCTTGGAAGCCGACGTACCCCTCGTTGCATTAGAGCCAGTCTCACTACAAGGGACTGTTCTCCCCTGAGAATCCATCACCCCCTTCATTTTCTAAAACAGCATACTTGTTTGAAATGGGTATATCCACAAAAGACTCCTGCCCTAAGTGCCGATCTCTCTCACCCTTCCGGGAGTTAACCCATCTATGTGACTGTATCTGAGACTTTCCCCCCTTCCTATAACTGCCATCTATCACATACTGTTGCTGTTGCAAATTCCTCATCACTTCTGTCTCTCCAACCGATCCACTCTATCTGATGAGTTGTTTCATTGAATTTGATGAATGCTTAAAAGCTAGTCCCCTGCATCTATTAAACTATATTTCAGGAAGGAATTAAAAGCTTCAGGAGAGGGAGAGGAAAATAAATACTTATTTATTAACATGCTTCTGGATGATCCCATGGTATAGTACACTATTCATAGACAGTGGTATTGGACACGATGGAGTTTTGCATCCTCCAGTCTCGTGTAATTCAAATATATAAAAAAGAAGAGAAAGGTCAGAGGGCATATATGTCCATTAGAAAATTAATTTGCGGAGATGGGAACAAGGAAGTGGCAGAGAAATTAAACAGATACTTTACATCAGTATTTACAGTCGAAGAATCTTTGAACATTCTATTAATAATAAACAATGCAGGAGAGCAATTAAGTAATATTACCATCACTAGAGAAGTGGTATGAGACAAACTAATTGGGCTAAAGGCAGAGAAGCCCCTGGCACTAATAGCTTGCATCCTAGGATCCTAAAAGAAGTATCTACAAAGATAATAGATGCATCATTGGATTATGGAGAAGTACCAGAGGATTGGAAAACTGCCAATGTGATACCCCTATTCAGAAAGGGAGGATGGCAAAAGTGGGTAACTATAGGCCGATTATTTTCCAATCTATTGTTGGAAAAGTATTGGAATTAATTGTTAAGGAAGTAAAAGCAGAACATTTGAAAAATCATAATCTAATCAAGGACACTCAGCATGGCTTCATGAAAGGGAAGTCATGTCTGACTAACTTATTAGAGTTTTTGAGGAAGTCTCAACCAAAATGGATTGAGATGAACCAGTCGATGTGTTGGATTTTTCTTCCAGAAGACATTTGATGAGGTACCTCATGACAAATTGTCATGAGAGCCCATGGTGTTGAAGTTAGTATATTGGCATGTATAGAGAATTGGCTATTGGGCAGGAAACAGTGACTGGGGATAATGGGTTCTTTTTCAGCTTGGAGATCTGTGACCAGTGGGTTCTAAAGGGATCAGTGCTGGGAAAACAACTGTTTACAATATATCTTAATGATTTGGAGGAAGGAAGTGAATGTACTGTAATCAAATTTTCAGACAACACTAAACAAGGCAGGTTGTGAGACGGATACAAACATTTTACAAACAGTTTGCATAGAGATATTGATTGGTTAAGTAGGTTGGCAAATGGAATATAATATGGGAAAATATAAAGTTGTTCATTTTGGAAGGGAGAACAAAAGAGCTGGGTATTATTTGAATGAAGAAAAGCTAAAGAAAGCTACGGTGCAGCAGGTAATCAGGAAGGTGAATGGAATGTTGGGCCTTATATCAAGGGGGTTGGAGTATAAGAGTAGGGAAGTCTTACTGCAACTCGACAAGGTTCTGCGGAGGCTACATCTGGAGTAATGTGAGCAGCTTTGGTCCCCTTATTTAAGGAAAGACACCATTTTGTTGAAGGCAGTTCAGAGAAGGTTCATTAGGATGATCCCCAGTATGGAGGGATTGTCTTATGAGCTGGGGCTAAATAGGCTGGCGGTCTACTCACTGGAGTTTAGATGAATGAATGGTGATCTAATTGAAATATATAAGATTCTTAAGGGGCTTGACAAGGTAAATGCTGAGAGGATGCTTCTCCTCATAGGAGAGTCTAGGACCAGAGAACATAGTCTCAGAATAAAGAGGAGCCAATTTAAGACTCAGATGAGGTGGAATTTGTTCTCTCAGAGAGATGTGACTCTTTGGAACTTCTTGACACAGAGCTGTGGGGTAGAGTCCTGGTGTATACTTAAGCTCATGTAGATAGATTCTTGATCAGTCAGGGAATTAAGGAGAAAGAGCAGGAAAGAGAACGTGAGGAAGGTTGGATCAGGCTTGACCTACTCCTGTTCCAATTTCCTATGGTCTCATGAGAGGATTGGTGACTGTTTAACATAGCAAAGGAAAGTCAGA
This sequence comes from Chiloscyllium plagiosum, assembly GCF_004010195.1. NCBI lineage: Eukaryota > Metazoa > Chordata > Chondrichthyes > Orectolobiformes > Hemiscylliidae > Chiloscyllium > Chiloscyllium plagiosum. The sequence continues at coordinate 85,920,616 of NC_057710.1, forward strand.
AGGCACTTAAGGGAAGAACAAAATAGAGTTTTATTTGTTTAACCTTTGTGATTAATGAACATTGAATGGCCTGTAGAATTTGATTTTATTAAGTGAGAGGTCTGAGAGATCTGTCAGAAGACACTTACCAGAGTAGTGTGGGAACAAAACTGACTTGTGGTCGATTGGAATCTAGATGAAAGTGTGGGTATTATATCTCAAATGCACAATTTAAAATTGGAATGAGAGACAAGGGAAGATGTTGTAGTCATTAATGTGTTTAAAGAGATTGTGTATGAAGCTAATGGTGAATTTTAATGGATTTATGAGCGGCTCATTGCAGTTCAGATAACCCATCAATTATTTGCATTTTAATATTATATTACACTATATTAAATAATTTTCAAATCCTTATATAGCCTCAACCCCCCTCCCTATGTGTGTAAAGTACCTCCAGCCTCATAACTCTCTGACTTTTCTGTGCTCCACTAACTCTGGCCTCATAAGCACCCCGATTTTGATGACTCCACAATGATATGCTTCCCTCACTTTCAGAGCCCTTTAAGTATGACATGGTGGCTCATTGGTTAGCATTGCTGCCTCACAGTGACAGGGACCTGGGCTTGATTCCAACCTCAGCCAACTGACTGTGTGGAGTTTGCACATTCTACTCATGTTTGCATAGGTTTAATCTGGGTGCTACCGTTTCCTCCCACCGTCCAAAGATGTGCAGGTTAGGTGGATTGGCCATGGGAAATGCAGAGTTACAAGAGTGGATCTGAGTGGGACGCTCTTTGGAGGGTCGATGTGGACTTGATGGGCTGAATGGCCTGCTTCCATACTGTTGCGATTCTATTAATCACTCTGGAATTCCCTTTAGCTTTCTGGCCCTCTTCTTTTTTTCCATCCTGTGCAATATTCCCTGAAGCCTTTCCCTTTGATCAATATTTTAGTCATCTGTTCTAATGTATTTTGTTGCATACAATTTTTGCAATATTGAAACAGGCCATTTTTCTTACTTTTAACATGAGCTTCCTATGACCTGATTTCACCTAATCCAATCTACATATCCTTCTGTTGGTTTCTCCCTCACATTTTTTAGCTTCCCCTTAAATGCACTGTTCCCTAATTTCCAATAATATTATTCCTCCATCTTTAAGAAATAACAATAACTCCAAAATAGAGCTGATGATATATTATTTACCTTACTGTTCTGGTAAGATTCTCGTTATCCTCACCTTTTGCTTTCTGACACTTTTCTGGCCACATTTGCTGAATTTCAATCCAACATCTCCTTGCTCCAGATCGCTTCTATCATTTTTTTTAGATTAGATTACTTACAGTGTGGAAACAGGCCCTTCGGCCCAACAAGTCCACACTGACCCACCAAAGTGCAACCCACCCAAACCCATTCCCCTACACCTAACGCTCCGGGCAATCTAGCATGGCCAATTCACCTGACCTGTGGGAGGAAACCAGAGCAACCGGAGGAAACCCACACAGACACAGGGAGAATGTGCAAACTCCACACAGACAGTTGCCTGAGGCGGGAATTGAACCCGGGTCTCTGAGGCAGCAGTGCTAACCACTGTGCCACCGTGCCGGATCTTTTAAAAAATCTAAATAAACCACATTGCCTCCGCTTAGTTTATCTACACATTCTGTACTTTTTTAAAGTTCTGTAGGAATGGTCAATGAGGAACTGCCTTTAGAAGTCAATGCTAACTGGCTCTATTAATACATGCTTTTTCCAACTCCTTAGTAAGTTCATTGCATAGAATGGACTCTATTAGTTTACTAGGAGAAAGTGAGGACTGTAGATACTGGAAAAGCACAGCAGGTAAAGCAGCATCCAAGCAGCAGGAGAATTGACGGTTTGGACAAGAGCCCTTCATCAGGATTCCTGATGTAGGATTTTTGCCCAAAATGTCGATTCTCCTGCTCCTTGAATGCTGCCTGACCTGCTGTGCTTTTCCAGTACCCCACTCTCGCCTATTAGTTTATTGATAACAGAAATAAGACAAGTTGACATTTCTTAGTCTATCCCTGTCACCTTTTTGGAAAACAGAATTGCATTCACTGCTGCAATCCACAAGCACCATTTTCCCTTACATGGAATTTAAGTCACAATTTGGAGATGCCGGTGTTGGACTGGGGTGTACAAAGTTAAAAATCACACAACACCAGGTTATAGTCCAACAGGTTTACTTGGAAGCACTAGCTTTCGGAGCGCTGTTCCTGGAAACTTTTGCTATAAATTCTGTGTCTTACAATCTTATTCTCCACAATCACCTGATGAAGAAGCAGTGTGTGATCTTTAGCATTGGACACCCCAGTCCAATACCGACATCTCCAAATCAGGACTATAACCTGATGTTGCATGATTTTTAACCATGGAATTTAAGAGAATTCTTATTTAAGTTTCCAAGTCTTTGTCACTTCAGATTCATTTCAATTGCTTCGTAATATTGATAATCAGGGCAGGACGTATATACTTAATGGTAAGATCCTGAGGAGTGTTGCTGAACAAGTGACCTTGGAGTGCAGGTTCATAGCTCCTTGAAAGTAGAGTGGCAGGCAGATAGGATAGTGAAGAAGGCGCTTGGTATGCTTTCCTTTATTGGTCAGAGCATTGAGCATAGGAGTTGGGAGATCATGTTCCAACTGTACAGGACATTGGCTAGTCCAACTTGGGAATATTACATGCAATTCTGATCTCCCTGCTATAGGAAAGATGTGAAACATGAAAGGGTTCAGAAAAGATTTACAAGGATGTTGCCAGGTTTGGAGGGTTTGATCTATAGGGAAGGGCTGAATAGGTTAGGGCTGTTTTCCTGGAATGTCAGATGCTGAGGGGTGACCTTATAGAGGTTTATAAAATCATGAGGGGCATGGATAGTGTGAATAGACAAGGTCTTTTCCCAGGCTTGCGAGAATACAGAACTAGAGGGCATAGGTTTAGGGTCGGAGGGGAAAGATTTAAAAGGAAGCTAAGGGGCAACTTTTTCAAGCAGAGAGTGGTGTGTGTTTGGAATGAGCTGCCAGAGTAAGTGGTGGAGGCTGGTTCAATTACAACATTTAAAAGGCATCTGGATGGGTATATGAATAGAGAGATATGGGCCAAGTGCTGGGAAATGGGACTAGATTAATTTAGGATATCTGGTCAGATGGTTGAGTTGGACTGAAGGGTGTGTTTCTGTGCTATACATCTCTATGACAATTTTAAGAGGCTATTAAAATATCAACTGTCTTTAGTATGATTAATGAATAACAGTTTATTTTCACAGCAGGTTAACCACTTGAATGGGTTTAAAAGTGTTGAGTAGGTTTCATGAAAGAGAACCCTTTTCAACATCAAGTACAAGTGAGAGATAATTTCAATTGCCAGAAGTGTGTCAAAGTTTGTGGATGACACGAAGATGAGTGATAAAGCAAAGTGTGCAGAGGACTTTGCAAGGGGACATAGATAGTTTAAGTGATGGGCAAAGGTCTGACAGATGGCGTACAATGTTAATAAATGTGAAGTTATCCATTTTGGTCGGAATAACAGTAAAAAGGACTATTACTTGAATGGTAGAAAATTGCAGCACACTGCTGTGCAGAAGCCCTGGGTGTCCTTGTGCATGAATCACAGAAGGTTGGTCTGCAGGTGCAACAGGTAATTAAGAAGGCAAATGGAACTTTGTCCTTCATTGTTAAAGGAATGAGTCTAAAAGCAGAGAGGTATGGTGCAGCTGTCTAGGTGCTGGTGAGGCCACACCTAGAGTACTGCATGCAGCTTTGGTCTCCTTACTTGAGAAAGGATGTACTGGCACTGGAGGGGGTACAGAGGAGGTTCATTCGGTTGATTCTGGAGTTGAGGGGATTGGTTTATGAGAAGAGACTGAGTAGACTGGGATGATATTCATTGAAATTTAGAAGAATGAGGGTGGATCTTATAGAAATATATAAAATTATGATAGGAATAGATAAGATATAAGTAGAGAGGATGTTTCCACTGGTGGGTAAAACTAGGTCAAGAGGGCATAGCTTCAAAATTAGGGGGAGCAGATTTAGGACTGAATAGAGAAGGAACTTTTTCACCCAGAGGGTTGTGAATCTATGGAATTCCCTGCCCAGTGAAGTAGTTGAGGCTTCCTCAGTAAATGTTTTTAAAGCTAAGATAGATAATTTTTTGAACAGCAAAGGAATTAAGGGTTATGTTGAGAGGGCGGGTAAGTGAAGCTGAGGCCACAAAAAGATCAGCCATGATCTTATTAAATGGTGGAGCAGGCTGGAAAGCATCTATCTTTTTCAAGGAGGAAGAAGCTACAAATGCTGTGGTGAAAGAGAAGTAACTAAGACATTAGAATTGTTTAAAATTGATAAGGAAGGGATATTGAATAGGTTGTTTGTAATTAAACTTGATAAGGTATCATGACTGGAAGAGATAGTTCCAAAGATACTAAAGGAAGTGGAAGTGGAAATTACAGAGACATTAGCCATAAATTTAAGGTCCTCCGTAGACGCTGGGGTGATGCTGGAGGACTGGAAAATTACAAAATGTTACAAAAAAGGATAACACAGCAATTATTGGCCAGTCAGTTTAACTTCAGTGATGAGGAAGCTTGTACAACTAAGAGAATGCTAGAGACCTGTACTACATGCCTGACCCCTTCCTGATTTGACTTCGGGAGCCACAACTCAATTTCACCCCTGCATTGGAATCTTAATCCAGTCCTATTTTCTATAACTTTGACATCTTGGCAATTGAGTTATAATGTTTATATCATATGTATGTGTTGTGGTGAAATGTGTGTGAGGTGTATATAATTTATATATAAACTCCAGTTTTAAAGTTAATATCTTCAAATTGTGGCATATGGTTATTGGTAACTTTTGTGAAGGAATTAATTAAAAAAGAGCAAGATCTTTCCAGAATAGTCACCGAATCCAGTATGAGTCAAAGAGCAGGATATCCCTGGTGTGTTAATGGAAAATTGTTTCTACTGGGATGTCTTATGACAGGTGGAGTAAACATCAAAGGTTGTTAGCTTGTTTGTGTTTCAGGACAATAAAGAATTAAGCTTAGCTTAGAAACCTAGTGATTAAAAGTTTTTGGGGTAATTTAGAGGAGAAAGATTGCAGCCAAAAGCAGGTATATTGTCTCTTTTGAGACTCTCCCATTTCAGGACAGAAACTGCAGAGAATTAGTTAAGTTAAAATGGAAAGCCTCCTCAGCCCCATACCCCATGCCACCTCATGCCCACATTTCACCTTCAGTTTCCATCATATTGTCCATGTCATCTCAATTCACTACGATCAACCACAGGAGCTATTTGGAGTTGTAAAAAAACTTCTGGCAATTGAAATTATCTCTCACTCATACTTGATGTTGAAAAGAGTTCTCTTTCATGAAACCTGTTCAACACTTTTAAACCATTCAAGTGGTTAACCTGCTGTAAAAATAAACTTTTATTCATTAATCATACTAAAGATAGTTGATATTTTAATAGCCTCTTAAAATTGTCAATCAAATTGTGAACAGTGTTGTGATGTGTTTTTGGAACATTTAAAGCTCAGTCAGGTGGGAGATTCAAGATGGCGGCGACCCAGCAAGTCTGAGTCAGTAGTGCTCTGCCTAAGACTCGGGAAAATGGGGCAACCGCCTTCACCACACAATTTAAATCATTTAATATAGCTTTTGCACAGCATAGTTATCCATTTTACATCAAACTTGGACAGTTTGGTGTTGTTTTTAAAATGACTAAGGGAAAAAGTTCCCGCAGTTCGCAACAGGCAGGGGCCCCTTCCCCACCCTCTCCCACAGCAGCAGAGATGCCTGCGGCTTGCTTCAGGGGACTTACCTGCAGAGGTGAGCCTGATCTCCGGGATCAACAAACTTCAAGAGAAGGTCGACGCTTTTATTGCGGAGCCCCAGGTCCAGGTGGGAGTCATTCCTGGTCATGCTGCAGAAGCATGACCGAGAAATCGAAAAACTTGAGCAGCGCATCGGAGAGGCGGAGCAACGGACCGCGGCCTCGGAGACTGCTGCCCAGTCGTCCGTGGCTCGGGTCCGGGCTCTCAAGCAGTGAGGAGCACATCGACGACCTCGACAATTGGGGCAGTCGAAAAAATATTCGATTGCTGGGCTTTACCGAAACGGACAAGGATGGCCAACTTGTAGACTTTCTGGAGCGATGGCTCCCACAAATATTTCAAGTTGGAGTCAGGACCAGGCCAAGTGCGGGTGGAGTGGGCCCACCGGGTTTCTGTATGCAGGCCCGGGTCGGACCAGCGCCCCTGCCCGGTTCTATTCTGACTCCAATGTTATAGAGAAAAGCAAATGCTCCTGGAAGCCTCCAGTGTCCTGGGGAAGGATCCCCAGGCCATGATGCACAAGGGTTCTAGAATAATGTTATTCCAGCGCTTCTCTCCAACCATGGTCTGCAAGAGGAGGGCGTTCGATGAGGTGAAGAAGCGACTAAGAGACCTAAATATTCAATGTTCCATGCATTACCCAGCAACGCTGCGCTTCAGCCATGAAGGAACTGGATATAACTTTGGATCACCGGTCCAAGCTAAAGAATTCTTGGACTCTCTTAAATAGACTGCGGGATTTAAACCGTATGGATAACGATTTTATTTTGCCCCCCCTTTGTTTACCCTTTTTTCCTTCTTCATCTCTTTTCCATTAACTTTCCCTGGGGTGGTGGGGGAGGGGGGGCTTATTCTTTACTCTCTCTTTGGTTTCTTTTTTACAGGTCATGCGGCTTATTCGATTTGTGTGGGAGGGAGGTTTGTTTTGTTCTACCTCTCTTTAGACCGGGGTTTTCATCTTTTGTCATTTTACTTAGTTACGTAATACTTGCTGGGATTGTAACTTTGTAGTTTTATATATTTATATTTTGTATTATGCTTGTTAAACGCACGTAGGCATTGGTGTGGGGGTGGGGGTGGGTCACTCACTTTTAACTTTGGTTTTATAGAGTACTTGAATTTGTTTACTCCATTCTATAATGCCTGAGCCGAGGGCAGGGCTCTAGGTTATTGTGGGGTTATTGACAAGTAGTCACGTCCCCTGGGAGCAAGGGGGAAAGTCTCCTTTCAAATGTGTTTTGCGTTTTTGTTACTTAGGAATAGTTTTTAATTGTGTTGGTGTAAATATTTTAAATAATTTTTGCATTTATGAATTTTCTATGGTCTTTATTCAAGGGTGGGATTCTTCCTCCTGTGGGGTCTCGGGCTTGCCTGGACCATCATGGCTAGCCATTCACTTAGTTGGTGCACCTGGAATGTCAAGGGGAGTAATTCACCAATCAAAAGGAAAAAGATATTATCAAGTCTCAAAAAAGAAAGGGTTGACATAGTTCTCTTACAGGAGACACATCTATTTGACAGAGAGTACTTAAAGCTACAACAGGGTGGATTTGATCAGGCTTTTTTCTCATCTTTCATTTCAAAAATTAGGGGAGTAGTCATTCTCATTCGGAAGAATCTTCCTTTCCAAATCTTAAGCCAGATAAAAGATGAGTCTGGACTGTATATACTGATCAAAGCCCTAATATATGGAGAAGAATATGGAATTTTGAATCTTAATTGCCCCCCCTCGGCACACCCTTTAAATTTGTAACAGAAGCGTTCTCTAAGTTGATGGCTTTTGGGGGTCCATCATACAATTATAGGAGGAGATTTTAACTATTATGGACCCAGAGACAGATAGGATACCTGAGAGTACTATGGGTATATCTCTTGGATCTAGACAACTGGCGGATCTGAATAGGGAGCTAGGGCGAGTAGATGTTTGGAGGTGCCTTCACCCCCAGGGGAGAGACTTTATTTTCTACTCTAACCCACACAAGTGCCATACTAGAATTGATATGTTCTTTGCTCCCTTGACCCTTTTGAATTTCCATAATGTCTTGCAAAATAGGTAATATAGCTATTTCTGATCATGACGCAGTATATATGGAAGTCAAGACTAGGGACTATGGGATAGGCCCCCAAAATTGGCGTATGGATTCTTTCTTACTGAAGGATAGCAAATATATAAAATATTTTTCTCAGGAATTCAAAATCTTTTTGGAAATTAATTCAGGTATGGCCAATAACCCATCGACGATGTGAGAGACCATTAAGGCTTATGCGCGAGATTCATATTCTGCGACCCAAAAAAGACAAAAGGAAGAAGAACAGAGCCTGCTTGAGGCTCGCTTGAAGGCAGTTGAGACAGCATATGTTGATAGGCCCTCTATTACTAAGCTACAAAGGATCACAGCCCTTAGGGGAGCCCTGAATACCGCACTTACCCAAACAGCAAAGAGGGAAATATTATTCGCAAAGCAGGGATTATATGACAAGCCTCGAATATACCTAGCATATCTTGCTAGGAACAAAAAAGGCTCCTCAAGCTATTATGTCCATTAGAGAAAGTGCTGGAACTCTGACTTGTGATCGTAAAAAAATCAATACAGCCTTTAGAAAGTTCTATCTTGAACTGTATAAATCACAGGACTGTGAGGATAGAACTGAGAAGATGGAGTCCTTGTTTAAAAACTTGGCCTTTCCGGGCTTAACCTCAGAGCAGGTGTCGATCTTGAATGCCCCCCTGACAACCCAGGAAGTACTCGATGCAATTAGACAGCTTCAGAGTGGCAACGCACCTGGACCAGACGAAATCCAGGTTTGGTTTTATAAAGAATTTATAGGGGAACTGGCTGGGCCACTTATAAATATGTATAATTACTCACATAGTCAGAGCTGCCTCCCGCCTTCGTTGAGAGAAGCAAACATCTCACTCATTCTTAAAAAAAGCAAGGCCCCAGAAGATTGCTCATCATATAGACCAATATCTTTGCTAAATGTGGATTTTAAAATTATTTCTAAAATGTTAGCATTAAGATTGGAGAGGGTCTTACCATACATCATAAAAGAGGACAAGACGGAGTTTATTAAGAGCCACAGATCAACTAATAATATTAGAAGGGTCTTAAACTTTATACAAGCCTGTCAACAGGGAAGAATACTGGAGTGAGTTGCCTCCTTGGATGCAAAGAAGGCATTTGATCGGGTAGAATGGTCATATCTTTTTTATACACTGGAAAGATTCGGTGTCAGAGAGGTATTTTCTAAATGGGTCTCAGATTTATACAATGACCCCAAAGCAGCTGTGATCACCAATAGTTTAGGTTCGAATAGCTTCAGTGTTGGTAGGGGCTGTCATCAGGGATGTCCTGTCTCACCATTATTATTCACGCTAGTAATCGAATCACTAGCGGAAATTATATGGACTGACCCTAAAATAATGGCTCCGAGGGTTAGTTCAGGTAAACATAAAATTACTCTCTATGCAGATGATGTCCTCCTTTTCCTAAGTGATCCTTTGATATCCTTGCCCTGCCTAATTCAAGTGGTCAATCTATTTAATATGTTCTCAGGCTATAAAATCAATTTTATGAAATCGGAGGCCATGCCATTGGGTGGTCTCGCCAGTATATCCAACTTACCGGGCGGATCTTGCTTTCTCTTTTGGTGGTCACTGGAAGGTTTTCTATACTTAGGTATTTCTATCATCCCACTATTTGGTCAGCTGTATAAAGCCAGTTTTGTGCACCTATTAGAAAAAATAAGGCAGGACCTTCAATGCTGGGGAGATCTCCCAATATCCTGGTAAGGCAGAGTAGCCCTAGTTAAAATGAATATTCTCCCTCCCCTTCTATATCCTATGAGAATGCTCCCCCTGATGTTGCTGAGACTGGTGTTACATAAGCTCCACGGCTGGCTTGGTTCCTTTATCTGGAATCATAGATGGCCCCTTATCAAATTAGAAAAGCTGCAGCTTCCACAGGCAAGGGGAGGACTGGACTTTCCAGACTTTAGGAGGTATCAGTTGAGCTCTTTATTATCTTATGTAGCTGTTTGGGACTCTTGTGACCCACAATCAATTTGGTTAGACATTAAGACCTCCCAAGCAAAGTGTCCCCATATCAATCTTTTATTTGTGGATAAGATGAGAGCAATTATGGACTATTGCAAAAACCCTATTGTATTAAATACAATTAAAGCCTGGAGGATAATGTGACAAGATGAGGGTAACCTGCAAAAAACCTCCCCTTATACTCCTATAGTGGGAGCAACAGGATTTCAGCCAGGGCTGATAGATGCTACATTTAAAACTTGGAAGTCCAGAGGTTTCTCTTGCTTGGGAGACCTGTTCGATGGGGAGGTTATGATGTCTTTTGAGCAGTTGCACCAGAAGTTTGGATTGCCTAACAGGGACCTTTTTCAGTGTTTTCAAATATGAGATTATATACAGAAGAAGACCACATTGATAGGCAATCCCTACAAATCGGATAGGAAAAGAAGAGTGCTATGGCCGATGGGTCCGCGCTCGGTCAGTACTCTTTATCACTCATTATATAATGAGGTATTGAAAGACATGGACTGATTATTTAAAACATGGAACCAAGAACTGGGGTTAGAAATCTCTTTAGAAATGTGGGAGGACATCTGGGAAAATGCCAGAAAGAGCTCTATTTGTAATAGAACTCAAGCTATTCAATTAAAGATACTCCACAGGGCTCATATAGTACCTGAAAAACTTGCAAAATTTAAGGTAGGAGCATCCTCAATGTGTCCTAAATGCAAAATAGAAGTTGGCACTCTCACGCATTGTCTATGGACATGTCTTAAGATCCGTAGGTATTGGGACAGAGTAGCGCATGCCTTGACAGAGATCTTGAGTACAGAGATTAGATTGGATCCAGTGTCTCTACTCTTGGGCTTTTCAGATTTCCCCTCCCTGGATGTGCATGGGAGGAAACTATTTTCCATTCTCTCCTTTTGTGCAAGGAAAAGTATTTTAGTGAATTGGGCAGCTGAAGGCCCTCCAGGACTTTCAAACTGGCACAAAGTTAATCATGGAATATATCCCCCTTGACTTCCTCACAAATATGGTGCACCAAAAAATGGAATTATTCTATAAAATATGGCAGCTCTTTTTGAACTATATCAACACAGATATTTTGGCCATATTGTCCAGGGCTTTTGTCTGACTGTGGTAGTGGTTCTGGCTAGTCTGTGGACCCCCGGGAGAAGGAATTCCGTATAAATACGGGTTTCATTATGACTTGATGTAAATCTATTTTGAGCATGTACTTAGTTATTTAATTATTCTGTTGTTTATCACTAGTAATGTATGATATCCTGTTTTATGTTTTGGTTGTTTGTAGGATAGATCAGTAGTTAGTTGGGTTTTTCTCTTTTTTTTGTTTTGGTTATTATTTCTTTCTTTTTTTACTTATTTAATTTTATATTGGTGTTTATACTTGTTTGCATTACGTATGTAATTTTGTAAAAAAACTTCTAAAATTTTCTTTTTTCAATAAAAATACCTATTAAAAAACTCAGTCAGGCATTCATAATGGGCTCAACTGTAATAAAAATCATTGTGAAGTTTGAAAAACGGGACATGGGAAGGGATTACTGTAGCTTACTCCAAGTTAAAATAGAGACCTACTTCCATTATGATCCAATATTTATCCTCGATTTAAAACTTTGCTCTTGCACTTATCAGTGTTTATTAATAATTTAATATTCTGTGTCCCAAAAATATAAAATATTTTGACTTTTTCTAGGAAACTCTACTTCTCTGGGTTTGATATTAAAGCATACAAAGGAAGTCACAAAGACCCAGCAAATAAGAAAATCCAGGTGCACGGTAGGAAAATTGTGTTTTGAATATTTTATCAAAGAAAGATGAAGGCAGAAACAGAACAGATAATTTTTTATCTTGATCTTGATAGTAACCCTGGAAAGCTGATTCTTTAAATTTGTGAATATCAGCTTTACACGGCATTGAAGTCATTAGATAATAATTGGTGGGCTTCTACAATGTATGAGAACATTTACATTTATACAGTGCCTTTAACACAGTAAAATACCTCAAGTTTCCTTTCTAGAAGCATTATAAAACAAAATTAGAATCCCTGCCACATAAGCAGGTATTAGGGGAAATGGTAGGAAAGCTCTGTCCAAATTGACATTGTAAAGGAAAAGAGCTGGTGAGTCAAGTAGGTTTAGTAAGAATACTCCAGAAGTTAGGACCTGAGAACCACCGGCAATGGAAAGATCAAAACTGGGGATGCTCAAGAAACCTAAATTAGGTGTCAGTCTGAGAGTCTTAGGGTTAACGTCTACAGAGAAAGGGAGTGGTGAGGACAAACAGGGTTTTGGAAACAAGGGTAAGATATTAAAATTAAAGTGTTGCTTGACTGGGAGCCAGTTTTTACCATGATATGTAAATGAGACTTGGTATAAGTAAGGCAGCAGAATGTTGGATGACTCCAAATTAATAGAGGACAAAATGTGGAAGACAGTCAGTGCACTGAAAGAATCAAGTTGAGAGGTAAGAAAGTCATAAACGAGGATTTCAGCAGAAAGTGCTTTGAGGCAGGGCAAGCTTAGGTGCTGTCACAGAATATGAAATGAAAAGTTTTAGAATGACATTGGCGTTCACCACAGGGTTAAGTATAATAGCCAGGTTGTGAACTATCTGATCCAATCTCAACCAATTGCCAGAGAAGGTTTCATAGCTAGGGAAAGTAGCATTGACTGGGGATGGGTGACAATAGTACTGACACATGAGAAGATAAGCAGTCTGATGATTTGGCAAGACTGGAGGAATTGAGAGAGGTGGTGATATGGTGGAGTTGGACGCCATCAGCATATCTAAAACTAAAACTGTGCTTTCAGATGATGTCACAATAGTTTCAGCAAGTAGCTGAGAAATCAGAGAGGGTCAGGGTTAGATACTTGGAGCACCAAGGAACACTGTAGGAGTGGAAGAAGAAATCCTTGGATAAATAAACCAAGTGAAGAATCCCATACAGCTGGAGAAGTGTGGAAAGACACTTGGACAAAGATGTCTGGTCAACCATGTCAAAGGTTACAGGTAGTTTGAGGGGAATAAAGAAAGAAATCTTACTTTTGGCAGAGTCAAACAGGATGTTATTTGTGACTTAGTCAAAAACCATTTTAGAACTGTGTCATGGAGGTATTCTGGCACAATGGTAGTATCCTTACCTCTGGGTCAGATGCTCCAAGTTCAAGTCGCTGCCAGGTCTGATTGGCCAGAGATATTCCAGTTCAACAGACTGACCAGCTTGTGAATGCTTCCACTGCTTCTTCCAAAAGGAAAAGGTGTATTAGATGCCCAGAAAAGAATTGCCTTGGTGGTGAAAATCTAATTGGACAGGTTCAAACATGGAGTTTGGGGAATGATGGGCAGAGCATTAGGTGCCATTAGCTAATGTGGAGAGCAGATAGGGAAGCCTGGTGGCCACTGGTTACTGGAATAAGATCGAGGATCAGGAGGTGAGTTGAATAGCCCAAATGAGCTCAGGGTGGGGGAGTGAGGACCAGGAGTAGGCCATGTGTCACCTTGAGCCTGCTCCATTATTCAATGTGGTCTTATGATCAATATGTCAAGATCAATATCCTAATCCTGTCCTGCACTGATATCTCTTGATATCTTTCGGCACAAGAGCTATATCTACCTCCCTCTTGAAAACAGATAATGTTTTGGTCTCAACCATTTCGAGTGACCATGAATTTTACAGGCTCATCACTCTGATGGGTGATGAAATGTCTCCTCATCTTGGTCCTTAAAGATTTACCCCTTATTCTTAAACTATGAGCAAAAATAGAAATTGCTAGAAAATCTGAGCAGGTCTGGCAACATCTGTGAAGAGAAATCAGAGTTAATGTTTCGGGTCAAGTAACCCTTCCTCAGAACTATTCTGAAGAATTGTCACTTGACACAAAATGTTAACTCTGATTTCTCTCCACAGATGCTGCCAGACCTGCTGAGCTTTTCCAGCAAATTCTATTTTTGTTTCTGGTTTACTGCATCCACCATTCTTTAGGTTTCCCTTAAACCATGACTTCTGATTTTAACTCCTCCACCATCAGGAACATCCTTCCTGCATCTACCTTGTCTAGTCCTGTTAGGATTTTATAAGTTTTTATCAGATCCCCCTCATTCTTCTAAACTCCAGTGAATACAATCCTAACTGACTCAATCTCACCTCATAAGTCAGTCCTGCTGTCCCAAGAATCAATTTGGTAAACCTTTGCTGCGGTCCCTCTATAAGCAAGAACATCCTTCCTCGGATAAGGAGATTAAAAGTGCACGCAATATTCCAGGTGTGGCCTCACCAAAATCCCTGTATAATTGTAATAAGACATTGTTGCCTCTGCACTTGATACCTCTCGCTATGAAGGCCAACACAAAGTTTACTTTCTTTATTGCCTGCTGCACATGCATGCTTACTTTCACCAATTGGTGCACTCGGACACCCAGGTCTTGTTGAATATTTCTCTCCCTCAATTCACAGCCATTCAAATAATAATCTGCTTTCTTACTTTTGCTACCAAAGTGGATTACCTTATATTTATCCACAATATACTGCATCTGTCATGCATTTGCTCACATGTTCAGCTTGCTCAAATCACACTGCAACTTCTTTGCATCCTTCCCACAGTTCACCCTCCCATCCAGCTTTGCATCATCTGCAAATGTTGAATATTACACTTGGTTCCCTCATCTAAATCATTAAAGTATATTGTGAATAGCAGGGGTCCTAGTACCATCCCTGTGGTAGCCCACTAATCACTGTCTGAAAATGTGTTGCTGGAAAAGCGCAGCAGGTCAGGCAGCATCCAGGGAACAGGAGAATCGACGTTTCGGGCATAAGCCCTTCTTCAGGAATGAGGAAAGTTTGTCCAGCAGGCTAAGATAAAAGGTAGGGAGGAGGGACTTGGGGAAGGGGCATCGGAAATGTGATAGGTGGAAAGAGGTCAAGGTGAGGGTGATAGGTCAGACTGGGGTTGGGGCGGAGAGGTCAGGAAGAAGATTGCAGGTTAGGAAGGCGGTGCTGAATTTGGGTTGGTTGGTCCAGGTGTCTCAGAGGTGTTCTCTGAAACGCTCCGTAAGTAGCCGGCCTGTCTCCCCAATATAGAGGGGGCCACATCGGGTGCAGAGGATGCAATAGATGATGTGTGTGGAGGTGCAGGTGAATCTGTGGCGGATATGGAAGTTTCCTTTGGGGCCTTGGAGGGAGGTGAGGGGGCAGGTGTGGGCGCAAGTCTTGCACCTCCTGCGGTTGCAGGGGAAGGTGCCGGGAGTGGAGGTTGGGTTGGTGGGGGGTGTGGATCTGGCGAGGGAGTCACGGAGGGAGTGGTCTTTACGGAATGCTGATAGGGGAGGGGAGGGATATATGATCACTGACTGCCATTCAGGAAAAAGACCCACTTATTTCTACTTTTTGTTTCCCATTTGCTAACCAATTTTTTTATCCACCTCAATACACTACCTCTGATCTCATGCGCTTAACACTTACACATTAATCTCTCAGGTGGGACTTTATCAAAACAATTATGAAAGTCCGAATAAACAGAATCCATTGACTCCCCCTGATCAACTCTACTGGAGTCTTAGAGTCATAACGATGTACAGCATGGAAACAGACACTTCAGCTCAACTCATTTAAGAGCTGAGAAGGCATAATGTTTAGTACAAAGATATGGAAGAATTATACAATTTAAAATCCTTAGAATGGCTTGGAAGCATAAGGTTTTAATCTAAGACTATGGTTGCTTAGTTGGTATTTTGGATCATCAGCACTAATGATTAACTCAGTTATACTTTTATGGTCTCAGTATTCTGATATTTCTTTCTATTTCATATTGTCACCAGCCACTATTTCACTTGAGAGTTAGAAAGGGACCTTTTTTCAGAAAGTTTTATTTCTGTAGTCAAAAATGAATCTTTCATCTCTTTGCCAAAAGTAGCTTCTTGAAATACAAGCTTGTTTGTGCTTTTCCATGTGCAAGTTCATTTTCTCCAAGCATGACAAATGGAAGTGATGTTTTCATCTCCAACATGCAAATATTCTCATCAAAGCGTGAAACATACAACATAGGGGTCCTTTCACTCATCCCCAGATGAGGCAGACTGCTTCCTTGTCTTTTGGTAAAATATTGATTTCAGCTGAGCTGTCTGGTGTCTCATCTACATTAAAACATGACCACTTGTATTCCAGTGATACCTGTGATTATTTTAAGCCCGTGTTTCAAGTTCCTTTTATAAAACTAATGCTGTCCCCTTATGTTAAATCAAGTACGGAAATTCAAAAAGCAGTAGCTTGTATTTTATGTATTCATGGATAATATTATGATTTGCGTGTTTTTTAATTTCTAAAATCTATTAATTAATCCACAGAAAATGTCTACTTCATCTCACTCTGTGCTTAAAGAAGACAGCTTTGAAGAACTGGAACATAAAGGTAACAAGGAATATGAGTGCCTAGATTGTTGCTAACAGGTATATTTGATGGTATATTTTGAGGCTAACTCACAGAACTGTAGAGTGCTACGGTCATTTCATTTTCTGACCATTGCTTTGTGAAACCAAAGAAGAAAAGTTGTAAGTGAGATTGATTACCACTTCTAACATGTTTTTCGGCACAGATATGATGCCAACATATGTGAGAAACTTAAATTCATTGAAAACTGAATGGAAGTATAAAGTAAACTTTAACTTTTTTGTTGATGCAGGACTCCCCTCGGATATTTTGTAGGCTTTTGATTACTGTCACATAATTGTCTGGCAGTTCTGCTGTAGTTTCATTAGAGGTGTTTCTAATTTATTGAATGTTTGCTGGTGTTTTTCCTGTTTTCATGCTAGGTCCTGATTACTGTGTGCGAGCTTACAACAACAGTGTATGCCATCATTTGCTACTGACACATTTTCCTGTGTCTCACACAGACCATTCCTGCTGTCTTGTTTATTTTCAACTTTGGCAGCTAATTGGATGGATTTCTGTTTTATCACACATTCGCTGTTGTGCCACCATTGAAAGTTAGAGTATTTTTATTTGTGTGAATTCTGCAGCTATCACTAATCAATAGTTGGTGTTAACACTTCCATTTTTGTCAGATGTGTGCCGCTGCTCACAGTGAGTTATCTATTGTCAGTTTACCAACTGTAGATTTTCTATGGGTCTCTGGAGCTGTGAAAGCTCTTGTTCACTGAGCATGGTGCTCACCTAATTCGTGCAGAACTAACCTTGTAATATGTTATTACCTTGGCTCATCAGGATAATAAACTAGACCTTTTTCTGAGGCCTGTGCTTTGCATTAGAGAGATCACCCAATGAAGCAAGTGGGCAAAGTTAAATATAAATGTAAGTAGTCAGAAAAATCAATTGACCACAACTGCAGGCAAAAATGATTTGCATCTTCTAAAACACTTAAATGGATTTAAATCAGGAAACAGTCTTTGTAAAGACTATAGGGATGGTGGTGATAAAGTGTAATTAAATACGAAGTGAAGGCAAATTAATTGTGGAAATGTGAAATGTAGTTTCAGTAACATAAAGCACAGGTTTGCAACATCAATCCAGTGCTTGATAGCTAGAGCTGAGTGCCTGGAGGTTGCCTTATATCCCAGAACACAGAATGCAGAAGAGGGCCATATATCAGATCTAGCAGGTGTTGACTATCATTTTCAATGTAAAGAGAATTGTACTATTATACAGAGTATAGCTACTGACCATGTGCAAAGGGTGGTATTTCAAAGTAGTGTCAGATCACATGAAAATAGGGTGCTGATCTGTAAGGCTCTGAGTAAGGTGTCCCCTTTTACCATCCTCTGCGTATAGTTACGTTCAGTAAAGCCTACTGCTGTTCACACACAAGAGTGTAGATCTCATGGTGACAATGGTGACCAAAGCCATAAAACCAGAGACCAGCATAAAGCATAAAAGTGACACCCAGTAACGGTAGACCATGAGGCTAGCTAAGAAATCTAAATCCAGACTTGGGGAAAATACCTGAAGTGAATCTTTAATGGTGCTAGGGGCTCAGCTAGCTAAAGACTGTCAAGATGTACCTAAGCATTGAGCCTTGAAACAAGAAAGGCAAACAGAAGAAAGTACAGGGCAGACCCATGGCAGAATGCATATGAGCAACAAGCAGAAATCAACTGGCCACAATGAACAATGAGTTTCCATTGAACAGGAGCCTATAGAAACAAGAACAAGAGAGGACTGGTGGAAAGATAGAAATAAGTCAGTTACCAGAATCCACTCTGAAAATACCTTGAGGGTAGAAAAAAATCCTCTCCTTTTTGAGATCTTGTGCATGATTCCTAATCGTTATGATTCTTTATTAACTGGTCTTCTTTGTGTAGCTTTATACTTCTGTTCAAGTAAAGAAGTGAGAAAAGAAGTGCCAAAGACAGAGTGGCCAACTATAAGAGATCTTTCCAGACAGTAGTTTAGTCTTCTGGAATACAATTAAGAGAAAAGAAACCCAGGAGATTTGTTGTTTATTTACATGAATTTGGAACTTCAGAGCTTTCTATACCTTTGAATTCAAGGACACTGTGCCTGAAAGCTCATTTGACTCTTCTGAGGATAATGAATCCTTTGTTGAAGAATATACAGAAGAAGTAAAATTGTCTACTTGTTGCATAAAACAAGTCCAGGAGATGTAATGACTGCAGTTACAGAGGAAGAAGCTTTCAGGTCACTGCTGAGAAGCAAGAACGTAACCTTGTGTTCATTCAATCACTAATGAAAGCAAATCAAGCTTTAGAAATTTCCACAGCCAGTGATGTAACCATAGAATCAGATGTGTCAAAAATTGTAGAATTAAAAAGAGATTGTCAATCATTAAAGGAAGAGGTCTCAGAAGCTCAAAAGAAATGCAAAAAAATTGAATTTTGAATCAGGTTGAATGGAGCCCACACTTGCACAGGAAGATGCCAACTTTATGCAACGATTCTTAGTAATCATGCATATTCATCTTAAACAGAAGCTTGACAAATTTAGACAACTTCAATCCTCGGCAAAGACCACTAGGAAGAAATGCACCAATTTCAAGTAGTTAATAAGAAGTTATCCAAGCAGAAATAGTCTCAAGTCCAAATTATATCATGCTAACATCAAATGAGTTGAAATGGTTGATGTACACAGTTGGTGCTTGGGGAATATTGTATAACATGCGTTCACTCTTCACTATGCAGAACACATTACTATGATTTGAATGTTTCTTTGTCAGCCAACATTCTAACCTATGTGTTTATTATTGAAGGCCTGAAAGAGCAGCTTTCCCACAGTGCCAGCAGTCCAACACTAGACACAAACATACAGCAGTCTGTGAGCCACACACCAAAGTCAACAAAGAGCAGTGCAGTTACACACATCTCAGAGAGTACAATTTGTGAACTTGAGGAGATGGCACTGGATGAAGCAAGTTTCACAGGTAAGAAGGAATCTGGCGTGGACATATCAATGCAACTGCTGTAAACATATTTTTTGAAATGCAACAGCTTTGTGAATTTGAGCAGTAGCTTTAGTTACTAGATGCTTTTTAGTAAAAAAGAGATGCAAGTTCTGGTCATACTTGCTATTAAAGCAACCATTGGTATGATAATATGTGGACAATACTTGCTCCATCAGTTGGCAAATAGTATGTTTATGTAAAAAGGCCTCAGAAAGTGTTTGCTTTTTTGATTCAAGAGAAAAAACTTGAAAGTAAGAGAGAATTTAGATATGTAAAGACTCTGTGGAGATACTGCCTTTGCTGTTTTTGAATTCGTGTGTTGCTGGACATCGGAATGCATCTGGGAAAATTAACAAACAGTGAATTTCACAACTAATCTTGGAGGAACCGGTTTGGGCGAAGTTCACAGCACAGAATGAGATAAGTTAATTGTTGTTTTAAGTATGTCCAAGAGAAAGGCTGTATTAGTGAGTACAATGGGTTCTCTCTTGATTATATTTTTTTGGAAATAAGTCTCTTGATTAAACTTAAAATATAAGCCATAGCTCTTAATTTAACCTGGTGCAGTGTTTGTAGAGGAATAAGACGGTGTTATTTTCTGGGTCTGTAGATTGAGAAGTAGCAAAAATGGCCTTTGCAGTGATATGTACTTCTTGTCAGATGTGGGAATTTAAAGAGAGTTTAAGGGTTACTGCGGATTGTATCTGCCATAAATGCTGTTGGATGCGAATCTTATCAGATCGAGTGGATCGTTTGGAGAGACAGATAGAAGTGATGAGAAATTTGCAAAAGCAACAGTATGTGATGGATGGCAGTTATAGGAAGGGGGGAAGTCTCAGATACAGTCACATAGATGGGTTAACTTCAGGAAGGGTAAGAGAGGTAGGCTCTTAGAGCAGGAGTCTTTTGTGGATATACCCATTTCAAACAGGTATGCTGTTTTGGAAAATGTAGGGGGTGATGGATTCTCAGGGGAACGTAGCACAGCCAAGTTTCTGGATTTAAGAGACTGGCTCTAATGCAATGAGGGATACGTCGGCTTCCAAGAGATCAATTGTGTTAGGGGATTCTGTAGTCTGAGGTACAGACAGACATTTCTGTGGCCAGCAGAGAAAAAGCAGAATGGTGTGTTGTTTCCCTGGTGCCAGGATCAAGGATGTCTCAGAGAGGGTGCAAAATGTTCTCACGGGGGAGAGGGGCCAGCAAGAGGTCATTGTCCACATTGGAACCAATGATATAGGATGGGAAAAGGTTGAGATTCTGAAGGAAGATTACAGAGAGTTAGGCAGAAATTTAAAAAGGAGGTCCTCAAGGGTAGTAATATCTGGATTACTCCCAGTACTACGAACTAGTGAGGGCAGACATAGGAGGATAGAGCAGATGAATGCATGGCTGAGGAGCTGGTGTATGGGA
>NC_057710.1:85941341-85941603 GCF_004010195.1 Chiloscyllium plagiosum
GGGACAAGGTAGGACTAATAAATTAAACTGCATTTATTTCAATGCAAGGGGCCTAACAGGGAAGGCAGATGAATTCTGGGCATGGTTAGGAACATGGGACTGGGATATCATAGCATTTAAAGAAACATGGCTCAGGGATGGGCAGCTTAATGTTCCAGGATACAAATACTACAGGAAGGATAGAAAGGGAGGCAAGAAAGGAGGGGGAGTGGCATTTTTGAAAAGGGATAGCATTACAGCTGTGCTGAGGAAGGATATTCCC
>NC_057710.1:85941639-85942950 GCF_004010195.1 Chiloscyllium plagiosum
TCACCTTATTGGGATTGTATTTTAGACCCCCTAATAGTCAGAGGGAAATTGTGAAACAAACTTGTAAGGAGATCTGAAAGAATAATAGGGTAGTTATGGTAGGGGATTTTAACTTCCCAAACATTGCCTGGGACTGCCATTGTGTTAAAGGTTTAGATGGAGAGGAATTTCTTAAGTGCGTACAAGACAATTTTCTGATTCAGTAAGTGGATGTACCTACTAGAGAAGGTGCAAACTTTGACCTACTCTTGGGAAATAAGGCAGGGCAGGTGACAGAGGTGTCAGTGGGAGAGCACTTTGGGGCCAGCAACCATAATTTAAAATAGTGATGGAAAAGGCTAGACCAGATCTAAACGTTGAAGTTCTAAATTGGAGAAAGGCCAATTTTGACGGTATTAGGCAAGAACTTTCGAAAGCTGATTGGAGGCAGAAATTTAGATTAGATTAGATTATTTACAGTGTGGAAACAGGCCCTTCGGCCCAACAAGTCCACCCCGACCCTCCGAAGCGTAACCCACCCAGACCCATTCCCCTACATTTACCCCTTCACCAAACACTATGGGCAATTTAGCATGGCCAATTCACCTAACCTGCGCATTTTTTGGATTGTGGGAGGAAACCTGAGCAAACCCACACAGTCACGGGGAGAATGTGCAAACTCCACACAGTCAGTCGCCTGAAGCAGGAATTGAACCCGAGTCTCTGGCGCTGTGAGGCAACAGTGCTAACCACTGTGCCACGTTGCCGCCCACTATATTCTTTTTGTTTAGTGACTCTTTTGCTGTGATGAAGACAATAGTTTTTTCTATTACATTTCTTTTTTGATACTCTTTTGAAGTAATCGATGTGTTAAAAGTTCAAGTTATTCAAGATCAAACAATCTGGTCATGTTTTCCAATTTCATTAAAAAAATTGTTAACTTCTCAGCAATTTAGAGTCATAGAGTCATAGAGATGTACAGCACGGAGACAGACCCTTCGGTCCAACCTGTCCACGCTGACCAGATATCCCAACCCTATCTAGTCCCACCTGCCAGCACCCAGCCCATATCCCTCCAAACCCTTCCTATTCATATACCCATCCAAATGCCTCTTAAATGTTGAAATTTTACCAGCCTCCTCTACATCCTCTGGCAGCTCATTCATTACATACCACACTCTGCGTGAAAAAGTTGCCCCTTAGATCTCTTTTATATCTTTCCCCTCTCACCCTAAACCTATGCCCTCTAGTTCTGGACTCTCCCACCCCACGGAAAAGACTTTGTCTATTTATCCTATCCATGCCCCTCATAATTTTGTAAACCTCTATAAG
>NC_057710.1:85943380-85944489 GCF_004010195.1 Chiloscyllium plagiosum
TCCAGTCTGAAAAACAACCCTCCACCACCACCCTCTGTCTTCTACTTTTGAGCCAGTTCTGTATCCAAATGGCTAGTTCTCCCTGTATTCCATGAGATCTAACCTTGCTAATCAGCCTCCCATGGGGAACCTTGTTGAACGCCTTACTGAAGTCCATATAGATCACATCTACTGCTCTGTCCTCATCAGTCCTCTTTGTTACTTCTTCAAAAAACTCAGTCAAGTTTGTGATACATGATTTCCCAAGCACAAAGTCATGTTGACGACCCCGAATCAATCCTTGCCTTTCCAAATACATGAACATCCTGTCTCTCAGGATCTGAGCTACAGGGAGAGGCTGAACAGGCAGGGGCTGTTTTCCCTGGAGCGTCAGAGGTTGAGGGGTGACCTTGTAGAGGTTTACAAAATTATGAGGGGCACGGATAGGAGAGGGGATGCAGTCCCAGAGCGGAGACCGGCACGGGGAAGCAGTCCTGGAGCAGAATTCGGCATGGGGAAGCAGTCCCGGAGCGGATACCAGCTCGGGGAAGCAGTCCTGGAGCAGATACCAGCACGGGGAAGCAGTCCTGGAGCAGATACCGGCACAGGGAAGCAGTCCTGGAGCGGAGACCAGTGAGGGAATGCAGCCCCAGAGCTGAGACCAGCATGGGGAAGCAGTCCTGGAGCGGATACCGGCACGGGGAAGCAGTCCTGGACCGGAGAGCGGCATGGGGAAGCAGTCCTGGAGCGGAGATCGGCATGGGGAAGCAGTCCCGGAGCGGAGACTGGCATGAGGAAACAGTCCCGGAGCAGAGACCGGCACGGGGAAGCACTGGAGCAGATACCAGCACGGGGAAGCAGTCCTGGAGCAGATACCGGCACAGGGAAGCAGTCCTGGAGCGGAGACCAGTGAGGGAATGCAGCCCCAGAGCTGAGACCAGCATGGGGAAGCAGTCCTGGAGCAGATACCGGCACGGGGAAGCAGTCCTGGAGCAGAGATCGGCATGGGGAAGCAGTCCTGGAGCGGAGATCGGCATGGGGAAGCAGTCCCGGAGCGGAGACTGGCATGGGGAAGCAGTCCTGGAGCGGAGACGGCCGCGAGGAAACAGTCCTGGAGCAGAGACCGGCAC
>NC_057710.1:85944989-85980920 GCF_004010195.1 Chiloscyllium plagiosum
TTGTAGATGGACACCAAAATCAATACAAACTAGTAATTGAATAAAGATTTTTGTTTCACTTAGTAATTGCATTGTAGAGTAAGTGGGGAGGAATTGTTCAGAATAGTTGTCTCAATTTGAATATCAAAATCAGTTTGTAAAATCAGATGATGATAATTTAATGTCCATATTTTCTTCCTGCATTTGACTGCAAACAATACATTTTATTATATTTCTTTGGTCCTTCTCCTTTTCAGATGCAGTTTGGCTCCAAAGCATAATTGCAACAAAACTTCCTTGTTTCCACAGATAGATCACCTTCATCCAGATCTGCTGAAACTGTACTTGAGAGAATGATTGCTTCTGCGGAAGACAATAGTGAGATGCAAGAGGACTATAATTCTACTGGTAAGGGGGAACCAATAAACATTGAAGAAATATAATCCCGAAATCAACTTAAAGGGATGGAAAAGACCTTACATTTTTTGCTAAATCATCCGGCATGTATTCCATTGCTTAATGGAAATTACTTTTGGACAGTTGAATGAGTTATGCTGGAGCATAGACGTGGGGAAAATATGAACCACATGAGGCAAAATGTATTCCTTCAATAATCTCATCCCTAATTCAAGATAGAATCAAGTCAGAGGCTAGGCCTATCAGATGGAGGATGGGAGTTCAATTCCAGCCTTGGGTGACTGTCTGTGTGGAGTTTGCACATTGTCCTCGTGTCTGTGTGGGTTTCCTCCAGGCGCTCCAGTTTCTTCCCACAATTAAAAGATGTAAAGATTAGATGAATTGGCCATGCTAAACTGCCCATAGTGTTCAGGGATATGTAAGTTAGGTGCATTAGTCAGGGATATATATAGAGTAGGAGAATGAGTTTGGGTACGTTACTCTTCGGAGGGGCGGTGTGGACTTGTTGAGCCAAAGAGCCTGTTTCCACACTATAGCGATTTTAATTCTAATTCTTCTGGTTGGCCATTTATTAATTAAAGTCTGTTGTAGTGCTTTTTTAAACTCATATATCCAAATCCCTGTGATTGAATTAAAGGCTACATTCTGATCTTCAGATGTGGTAACATTGCTGTACTGTTTGAGCGTGGGTCATTAGAAAAGCTGAACTGGTTTGTTTATGACCCTTGTTCTGACTCTTAGCTATCTGCATTTTACATACCAGAGGAGCATATCGGTGTGGAACAATGCTTGTAGGGAATGGGTGGTCGGCATCTGGAAGTGTGCACACATATTATATCCTAGTTAATGATCCGACAAATGCTGCACTCTATTTGACGGCTGATAATATATATGCGTAAGTAAATCTGAACAAAGCCCATCTTTTCTCCTGAATGCAATCAGCTCGATGTCTGCATCCAATAAGACATGTTAAAGAGAATGATGACACATTTTATTGTAGCAATATTTCTTGCATGAATATCTTTTAAAATCACCCCTTCTAATGTGATTTAAAATGTATTGTTTGTGCCAATCTGCAGATAGTTGTGAAGAAATTGAGCAGCATAAGGAAACAAATAAGGTAAGACTATAATAAACGGAACACATTTAGCACTGGTATATGTAAGCAATTTATCATTTTTCTCTGCAGCAGATTTTGGCAACTAAAATCAAATAAAACCCAGAAATTTCTTATCAAAATAAGAGGATAACAAAACTATGGAATTCTAGGGGTCACAAGGGTAACCTCTGGAGGTGTAGGGCTGATTCTATCTTTACAAAAGGAAAACGAATTGTATCGACAATGCCATCAGACAGGATGCATGTAAAATACCAGATTAAAGTATCTGGGTTTAGGAGGAAATATTAAAGGGTTTAACATCTTTGAAAGTAGTTACATCTTCAGATCTAGATAAATGCATCCTCAGTTGTTCATGGAAGTAGAAACAATGGAGGCTTTGACCATCATATTCTCGTCTCTTCTGGCTACAAGTATAGTGTTAGAGGACTGGACAACTACTAATGCTGTAACTTGCCTCAAGAAGTTAAAACTCACACAGCACCAGGTTATCAGGTGGTTGTGAAGGAGCAGCACACCGAAAGCTAGTGCTTCCAAATTAACCTGTTGGACTAGAACCTGGTGTTGTGTGATTTTTAACTTTGTCTACCCCAGTCTAATATTAGCTCCTCCACATCTGGTCTCAAGAAGGGAGAAAGGGACAGACTGAATAATTACAGCCAGCCAACCTTACCGCAATGATAGAATTCTTTCCAATAATAATTTCAAGAGTCAGGATCAACCAGTGGTGGAGGAGGAACTGAATATTTTTAGTGATGGATTGGGTTCCAATCATCAGGAGTGCGTTGTTGCAGATAGTGTTCTTAAGTATCAATGCAGTTGCACTCATCCAGGCATATGGAAAATATTCAGTCCAACCTTTGTTTGGTAGATATTGGACAGGAGTTGGGGAGGTGAGTTATTTGCTGTAGAATCTGCTCATATTCTCAAATAAATGCATGATGTTACCAACAAATAATAACATTTACAAAATTGTACAATATTTGTGATTCTTGCTCCAGTTCAATTTTACCATGGAGCAATCTGTTAGCTATGTTTAATTTGATATACTATGTTTGATCCCCGACTGAAATAACAATAAAATATTCAGATTTACATTGCTCCTCTTGCATTAACATTAAATAAAGACACTTCTATTTCAGCTGATAAATATTGAATGCTTCTGAATAAATGCGATTAATCTTTTGGTGGTGTGATTAGAACAAGCTGCTCACTATTAGCAAATTCTTCTCATTCCACTGGGTATTTGACAACTCTTTAACTAGATTGTTGCTGGAGATTCCAGATTATTGGTGTATTTTTCATTTTTTCAATTAGGAATTGACAACGTGGTTAAATGTTAATATCCACTAAGTCTTTTAGAGAACAAAATTGCCTGAGGGAGCATAAAAAATCAACTTTTTCTCTTTAAGGCAGGATGGAAATAGGATTCATAGCCAACCTCAATCAGGTCGACTGCTACAATTAAACTATTATGACTTCGTTGCTCTCCCACATAGCATCAGACAATGAATTTATCTTATTTTTGACTATCAATAAAGGCACACATGTAAAAGTAATATAAGAACTCAATTAACTGGGAAAATCTCTAAGTTGTTCTCAGAAATGTTACAAGTCCAGCAAAGTTAAAATGTAGAAATCACTGGTGAAACTATTAGCATATGAATATTTAATGTGTTGATATTACATTCTACTCATCTAAATGAACCAATAATCTCTATGTGCTGAATAGTTACTGCTTCTATTGAAATAGGGGAAAACAAATGAGATATGAGCACTGTTAAGTGCCTGAGCACTAATACATTCAACAGTAAGTCTTGGCCAAAATCATTAATATTTAATTCCCAAATAGAGATATGAAGAAGAATAAATGTTTGATTTATATTTTCATCTCTAATCAGTGGAATAAATCCCCAAGGTCCTTTACTTCTTTTCAGGAAAGTAGGATAAAGAACTTCAGAGCAGAAGTAGGCCACTTAGCCCTTTGAACCAGTTCCACCATGTAATAAGATTTTGGGGGATGTGGTTGTAGTCTCAGTTTCACTTTTGAGCGACGCTTCATATCTTTGATTGGGGAGATCCAGTCTCTCCCCACATTGCTATGTTGGCAATGCAATGGTTTCTGTATTGGCTTCGGCAATGGGAGTGTGGTGGGTCCTGTCCAGAAATCCTTACTTTGGCGGCCTCAGATGCTATAGCCACTCCAAAAACCCAGGAATCATCCAGGGAAGAAAAGATGAACTTTGTCCTAACTTTGTCTCAGTTATTTCTTTTCATAATGGTGTCAAATTGTAGTGACATATACATCTCACTGTGTTTTCATCAATATAAGTGACAATAAATTGCTATTCTATTCTATTCCCTTGTTTATCAGAAAGTCTTCAATACAGAAGTTTAGATTAGATTCCTTACAGTGTGTAAACAGGCCCTTTGGCCCAACATGTCCACACCGAACCTCCGAAGAGCAACCCACCCAGACCTATTCCTCCACATTTACCCCTTCACCTAACACTATGGGCAATTTAGCATGGCCAATTCACCTAACCCGCACATTTTTGGACTGTGGGAGGAAACCGGAGCACCCGGAGGAAACCCACGCAGACACGGGGAGAATGTGCAAACTCCACACAGTCAGTCGCCTGAGGCAGGAATTGAACCCGGGTCTCTGGTGCTGTGAGGCAGCAGTGCTATCCACTGTGCCTCCGTGCCACCCACTTTAAAGTTCTTTAAAGTTCTTTAAAGTAATTCATGATGTAGAGGTGCCAGTGTTGGACTGGAGTAGACTAAGTCAAAAATCGCACAACACGAGGTTAATAGTCCAACAGCTTTATTGTTGAAATCACAACCTTTTGGAGCATTGCTCCTTCATTAGGTGCAATGAGACAGGGCACACCGACACTGAGTTTATAGGCAGAGGGATCAAAGGATCATACAATTGGTGTAAGTGGAGTGAACAACCCTAAAATGGTTAACTCTGTTAGAAAGGAGATGCAAATTTTGATTGATTAAGATGTAATTTCAAATCTGCTTCAAATCGCTGCCCCGAGATAATTAAAGGTTTTATCAGTGTTTGCCTAACTTTCCAAACTTCAATCAGGCAGAGATACAAAAGGTGACATTTCAGTTCAGACACTGAATTGCAGGTGTGAGACCTTGTTCAGAATCTGTGTCTGAGTCTTAAGTCAGACTGGTGTTGTTCTGAAAGCAGGAATTTACAAAATGCCACACTGACTGACTGTGAATGCAAATTGCGTGTTTTTGAACAAACTAAAATGTACCTACAAATACACAAACGTTAAGTAATAGAGTCATAGAGATGTACAGCACAGAAACAGACCCTTCAGTCCATCTTGCCCATGCCGACCAGATATCCCAACCTAATCTAGTCCCATTTGCCAGCACTGGGCCCATATCCCTCTAAATACATCTTAAATGATTCACCCCATAGATATGTGTGTGTGTGTGCGTGCATGTGTGGCACATGCTTGAGAAAGAGTGTGAGTGAGATTAGATTAGATTAGATTACTTACAGTGTGGAAACAGGCCCTTCGGCCCAACAAGTCCACACCGACCCGCAACCCACCCATACCCCTACATTTACCCCTTATTACCTAACACTAAGGGCAATTTAGCATGGCCAATTCACCTAACCCGCACATCTTTGGACTGTGGGAGGAAACCGGAGCACCCGGAGGAAACCCACGCAGACACGAGGAGAACGTGCAAACTCCACACAGTCAGTCGCCTGAGTCGGGAATTGAACCCGGGTCTCTGGCGCTGTGAGGCAACAGTGCTAACCACTGTGCCACCGTGCCGCCTTAAAGTGTGAGAGGATATATGTGTGAGTGTGTGCGTGTGTGCACTTGTGTGAGAGCGAGTGTGTGTATGCATGCATGTGCATCTGTGAAAGAGTGTGTGTGTGAAAGAATGTGTGTGTTTCTGTATGAGAACATGTGTGTGTGATAGAGCATGTGTGTAAGAGAGTGTAACAAGTAATCCAAAACTGTACAAACTAATTAAAGTAGAAAGGTCATAACAATTTATCGAGGTGATGCTGTCAAAACAGGACAGTAGGGAAGATTTTACAGAACAGAACAGTGTAGTGGGATGACTTGTAGTGCGACATAAACTCAAGATCACGGTTGAGGCTGTCTTCATAGAAATGGAACTTGGCAATCAGTCGCTGCTCAGCGATTCTGCATTGTTATGTATCTTGAAGTCTGCTTCCCCAAATATCAGAAGGTGAATGCCCTTAGTCGCTGAAGTGTTCCCCGATTGGGAGGGAACCCTTCTGTCTGGTGATTCTTGCGAGGTGTCCATTCATCTGTCTTTGTAGCGTCTGATTGGTCTCGCCAATATACTATGTCTCGTGGAATCCTTGCTTGTAGCGTATGAGATGGACAACATTGGACAAGTCACATGAGTGTCTGCCATATATGGGATGGGTGGTGTCCCCATGTGTGATGGTAGTGTCCATGTTGATGATCTGACATGTCTTGCAGAGGATGCTGTAGCAGGGCTGTGTGGTGTTGAGGTCAATATTGTCCTGAAGGCTGGGTAGTTTGCTGCAAACTATGGTCTGTTTGGTGGTTGTTTGAAGGTGAGAAGTGGAGATGTAGGGAAGGACCTTGGCAAGGTGCTCACTATCCTCAATTACGTGTTGAAGACTGCAAAGAACATGATGTAGTTTCGCTGCTCCGGGGAAGAACATTGACATGTTTTGATAGTATCACCTTGATAAATTGTTATAACCTCTCTAATTTTAATTAGTTTGTACAGCTTTGGATAACTTATTGCACTCTCTCACACACACTCATTCACATACCCACATTCACACACATCCTCTCTCACATGAACATACACACACACACTCTGTCATGCACTTACACAGATCCTCTCTCATACACATGCACACACTCTCTTATACACACACACACACATATAGATATGTACATTCTATTTTGTTCAAAAAGCACACAATTTGCACTCACAGTCAGTCAGTCAGTGTGACATTTTATAAATTCCCACTTTCAGGACAAGACCAGCCTGATTTAAGACTCAGAGACAGATTCTGAACAAGGTCTCACACCTACAGTGTCTGACCTGAGAATGTCATCATTTGTATCTCTGCCTGAATGAAGTTTGGAAAGTTAGGCAGACACTGATAAAACCTTTAATTATCTTGGGCCAGTGTCTTGAAACAGATTCTGAATTTGCACCTTAATCAGTCAAAACTTACATCTCTTTTCTAACAGAGTTCTTCATCAGCCATGTTAGGGTTGTTCACTCCACTTACACCAATTGTATGATCCTTTGATCTCTCTGCCTATAAACTCTGTGTATGTGTGCCCTTTCCCACTACAACTGTTGAAGGAGCGTCACTCTGAAAGGTTGCGATTTCAAAAAAACCTGTTGGACTATAATCTGGTGTCATTGATTTTTTAGTTTAAAGTAATTCAGAATAATACATTATTGTCAACAACAACAAAAATAGAAATTGCTGGAAACGCTCAGCAGGTCTGGCAGCTTCTGTGCAGAGATATCAGAGTTAACATTTTGAGTTGAGAGACCCTACTTCAGAACCAGGTTAAGAGTCAACCACATTGCTGTGAGATTGGTGGGCACACATAGGCCAGACCAGGTGTGGATGGCAGATTTCATTCCCTGCAGGGCATTAGCAAATCAGACGGGTCTTTACAGTAATTGGCAATGTTGCAATTAGGCTAACTTCTTAATCCAAACATATATTGAATTCAAACTTTGTTAAGGTGGGAATCCTAATCTAGGGATTCTGAATTACAAGCTCGGTGACATTATCACTGCATCATCACCTGCTCCATTTTAAATGACATAGGTCAGACAGGTCATCACCTTAAAAGATTATTTTGACATCTCTTTCCAAGAATGCTGATGGACCTGCCAATATTAACTTTATTTTCTGTTTTATTTCCAATTTCCTGATTCTACAATATCTTGCTTTTGTATTAAACCATGTCTGTTCTTCTTCCAAAGGAGTCACCTTTGGGAGTTACGCGATCATCTGAAAATACTCCATCTATATTTGTGAAAATAGGAAGGATGGAACAAGGAGGCATTTTTGTAAGTTTGACATACATTAGCTTGACAGGGCTGATTTTAAATGTCCATACATTGTCTATCAATGTCTATATAAAAGTGATTATGTAGTATGAAATAAAATTCACTCAGTTGGAGCATTCAAAATGTAATGAGATAATTATTTGAAAAGGAACAAGGGAATTATGGGGAGAAGGCATTTGGTGAGATGCTCATCTGGAGAGCTAGTGCAGACATGATGGACCAGATAGTATTCTCTTATGATGTAATAATTCTGTGCTTCTTCAGTTTTCCCTCCCTGTCCAGAATCTCACCTCTGTTGTAGCCCAAGGTACGAGCTTCTTTTGTGTTATTGTATTTTTCTTTAGTGATACCTTGAGCTGAAATATACACTGAAGGTGGGCTCCCTAAATCACAATTTAAATACTGGAGGCAACACCACCTCTATTTGGTCTGTATGCCTCACTTTAATATGTCAGCAGATTGAGCATTAATCAATATGATTAATAACTTGTGTCTGTCCCTCTCCAGGTGCAAGTCCCTCCTCTGTCAGAGCTGCTGCCCAACAAAAAGCTGGCAACTCTTCTGTACCAACAGCTCAACTATCACAACAGTCCCACCAGACCAAGGGACTGTTCTCTGATTAGAGACAGAGAGAGAGAGAGACAACTAATGGTGGTTTAACCTGAGGGTCACGATCCTTCAGACAAGGGAAGAGGTTGAGAAGGTGGGACCTTCATGGTAACCTCAACTAGAGCAGGAATTGAACCAATTTTGTTAGTGTCAGTCTGCATCATAAGCCAGGTTGAGTACTAATCTGCATCCTTCTAACACACACCAATGGCAAGCGATAAAAGCAGGAGATATCCTTGTTCAGTCATGTGATGGAAATGTATCTAAAGCATCTACTATCACTAACCACAGCTCGAGGCTCCAGCATTCAAGTAGAAGTGAATGTTGACTTCCTGATTGAACTGTATTGTGCCACCACCAAATTAAGTTTCATTTATGAAACATTGGTTCAATTATCTAGAATGAAAATCCATATGTTTTACATTTCTGATATCTGTATTGCTTTGATATCATTTGGAAACCCAAAGATTTTGCTTACTATATAATTGTGTAAATTTATATATTAGTCCTCTTAATTCAAAGTGACCTGTTTCAAACTGTTGGACAATACAAGATTATTTAGCATTACATTTTGACTTTACTGTATCATTTATTGTGCTTGTTCAGATCTGGTGCAAAACCAAAAGTATGCAATAACAGTGAATTATTAGAAACAGAAGAGATACTAAAATGAAAGCACCAAGAACTGACCTCATGGTATCCTTATTGCCAGCTTGTAACTCTTTATAACCTTGCAATGCCAGTAATACGTTGTACTCTGTCTAAATCAACTGCCAAAAATGTTGCTATTTTGTCTTTATTCTTTGATGGGATGTGGGCATCACAGGTGCAGCCAGCATTTGTCACCTATCCCAATTGTTCTTGAACCAAATTGTTTGCTATTCTCTTTCAGAAGGTGGTGAAGAGTCAACCACATTGGTATGACTCCTAAATTGTATATAGGTAGACCAAGGAAGGAGAGCAGATTACTTTGCCTTTTATAGCTTACCTTCAGGACAATAGTGAACTTGATGGTGTTTTCTTCAAAAATCAATGATTATTTCATAATTACAATTTCTGAGATTAGCTTTGTATTAAAAATAAATAATTGAATTTAAATTCTATGAACATCTGTCTCCAGTCCTGGATCTGGTTTACCATTACTATGATCTCTCCCAATGAGCGCAGTTTATTTTGAATTGCAGCCAAAACTGGTATTTCATTTATTAATTACTGTGTGAGAACACTTGGATAGTAAGATCACTTAGAGTTTTATCAAATGTTGAGTTACAGAGTTATTGCAAAGCCACATCACCTATTATGCTTTTTATCACTAATGAGTCAAAGCAACTCCAATAGGCCTTTTCAACCCTTGAGCTTGTTCTGTTATTCAGTTAGATCATGACTAATTCATTCTAACTCAATTTATCTAACTTGATTCTGTAATCCTCAACCCTCAATATTTGTCTAACAGATATCAATAAAGTATACTCTGAAAACTTGAATTGAGTGAACACTAATCAGCCTTTTGAGAGAGAGACATTCAGATTTTCACTATAATTTGTGCAAAACCTGTTGGCTGACAGTATTGGAAAGGAATTTAGCTGGATAAATGTTTAAGTTGGTGACAAATCAACAATTGATGTGCTTTCATTATTATACACATTGTTCATAGATTTTATTTTTGCTTTATATAACCCATTTACATATTATATAAGCTTTCATTTCTTCAGTGGGCATCAAAATGAGTTTATATTCAAATCCAGTCTCATCCTGAATTATAAATATGCTGATAAATATGTATTATGGATTTGATAATTCATGATTTTTATTTAAACAAAATGATTCCATTTTGGAAGCATCATGGAGGTGTGATAACTTTATGAACTGTGGACTGGCAGGGACTGTTTTGCATTGGATGAAAAATTGCGATAAAGGATTATCCTGCTCCAGTTAGATCCAATGCAAGCAGAGCACAAACCTTGCATTTCTATAATTCTCATGTGCAGCCAGTGCTAAACACAATATTGAGTGACTACACACCTGAGCAGAAAGAGCAGATTTTATAGCATCTATCACAAATAAATTAAATGCAACTTGCATGACAGAGGACGTGCTTTATGGTTGGAGGAGGTGCTGAATATCATTCCACAGCTGATTCTATTACAGCAAAAAAATACAAGAATGGCACATCATGACAGAACTTCCCTCTTATTGTTTGATTTAACAGAATGATTTTTCTTCTGTTCACAGGGACTTACAGAAATCCCAGGCAGTACTTGTAATCTACGGTTAAGCCTGGTAAGAGCAGTAATTGATATTTCTATGAAAAATTTGGTTTGGAGTTTTGTCTAGCTGTAATATAGTACAGAACAATATATTAAGTTAAAACTCCAAGGTACTATATGGCCTCAAACATACTGTTCATACTCAATGTAATGGTGACTGCTTTACTATCCCACCCATTTTATTGATTGTGTAGTTTATAAAGTCTCTTGGTCTTTACCTTTTTCCGTTCCTCCTTTCAATGCTTAACATTTTGTTCAATTCTCCTTCCTGATTTTTCTCCCTTAATTCTTCTCTACCATTGATTAAGATTTTAAAGGGGTTATTCAAACTTGATATCCCTAGTCAATTCTTGCTCCATAGTGTGGCCATCTAATCATTTGGGAAAAGAACTGAGTAATGAATACAAATTGAAGTCTTACTACCTCAGGTATTTTCTGTGCCCTTGCTACTTTTAGTACTGCCTTTAAGTGTTGTTCAACATGGAAGAGCACTGACTTATCAGCCAAGTGTGGATGGCAGGTAGTAATCAGGAAAAGATTTCCATGGTCATGTTTGACCCAAATTTTGAGAATTCATAGAGCTGGAGTTAATATTGAAGATTCCAAGACTAAACCCCTCCATTCCATTCCATCCCACTTCTGCACATACCTAGGGATAGAAGTGGTGGTGTCTCTGGTGGTGGCTAATCATGCTATTTCATTTTAGTGTGGGACAGTTCTCCCAGAATTGTTAATACTGGAGTCATGGTCAGGCCAAAGAGACTGTGCATATTGGCATAAGTGCCAAACTTTACTGACTCTGCCAAAGGTTGAGGCCAGGGCAGGTCTGTTTTATTACCATTTGCAGATAGCCATACCACAATATACGTATCTGGGATGCTTACCTTTGCAACATTGATGGGGAGATCAGTGTAGGTGAAAACTGCAAGTGATGCAGATGCCGTAAATCAGAAACAAACACGGGAATTGCTGGAAAAGCTCAGTAGGTCTGGCAGCATCTGTGAAGAGAAAGCAGAGTTAATGTTTCAGTTCCTCAGAACTGATGGTAGCTAGGAAAATGTTGGTTTTTAGGCAGGAGCTAGGGTGGGGGTGTGTGTGGGGGTGGAGGGGTAGGAAGTAAACGATAGGTGATTAGGGATAGAGCCCAAAGAGAGAGAAGAACAGTTGAACAGTCAAAAGTGTGGACAATGATCTGGCTGAGAGGGTGAATAGCTGTTAATGGAGACTGTTAGTGGCTGTTAGTTGAGCACTGCAACAAGCCTGAGACAGAGATATTGGCCAGTTCAACACATCACCCTCTTCCCTGGCCAATATCTCTGTATCAGATTTGCTGTAGTGCTACTGTGCTCCAGTGAAGCTCAGTGTGAAGCACAACACCTTACTTTCTGCTTGCGGATCCCGCAGTCTTCTGGACTCAGTATTGATTTCAATAACTTTGGGCTTAAACTCTACTATGTCTTAGCCCCCACCCCCACAACCAGGCCTTGTGATCACATAGCTTGCTATTACACCTAACCCATTATTATCCATTAACATCTATTCACCCTTCTAGCCAGATCATTATCCACTCCTTTGTCTATCCAATCGTTCTCTCTTTTTGGTCTCTATCCCCAATCACCTATCGTTTACTCTTTACCCCCTCCCACCACCCTGGCTTCTGCATAAAAACCATCTGTCCTGAAGAAGGCTCACCAGATTCGAAATGTTAACTCTGATTTCTCTCCATAGATGCTCTCAGACCTGCTGAGCTTTTCCAGCAATGTTTGTGTTTGTTACAGTGTTGGTGGCTCACCTGGGTGTGGGGAGGGAATGCAATGGGGGGGAAGGCTACTTGGTTGCAGCACCAAATTTATGAAAAGCAAATCTAAACCCAATCCTTAGAAATCTGGAACAGGACTCCTTCTCCTATCATCCTGTAACATTCTATGATTCTACTTGTCCACTTTCCAATAATGATTTTGAAATGGGGAGGCAGAAGCTCCTATCCACCCACAGTAGTTGTGAGATGTCCATCAATATTGATAAGAACACACAAAGGCCATATCGTATCTTCTTCTGTAATTTGTGAGTAACATAGAGTCATGGAGTCATAGAGTTGTACAGCATGGAGACCCTCCGGTCCAACTTGTCCATGCTGACCAGATACAGTAAGTTAATTTAGTCTCATTTGTCAGCATTTGGCCCATATCCCTCTAAACCCTTCCTATTCATACACCTATTCAGATGCCTTTTAAATTTTGTAATTCTACCAGCCTCCACCACTTCCTCTGGCAGCTCATTTCATGCACCCATCACCCTCTGCATGAAAAAGTTGTCGTTTAGGTCTCTTTTAAATCTTTCCCCTCTCATGTTAAACCTATACCCTCTAGTTCTGGACTTCTCTACCCTGGGTAAAAGGCCTTAGCTATTCACCCTATACATAACCCTCATGATTTTATAAACCTTTATAAGGTCACACCGCAGCCTCTGATGCTCCAGGGAAAATAGGCCCAGCCTATTCACCATCTCCCTCCAACCTGGCAACGTCTTTGTCACCCTTTTCTGAACCTTTCATGTTTGACAACATCTTTCCTATAGCAGGGAGATCAGAATTGAACACTATATTCCAAAAGTGGCCTAACCAATGTCCCGTACAGCCACAACATGATGTCTCAACTCCTGCACTCAATGGCAATGACCAATAATGGCAAGCATACCAAATGTCTTCTTCACTATCCTGTCTACCAACAACATAGTTTCAGTTCACTGAAAACATCAGATAGGTTTATTTGACAGCTCAGACTATAAGTTGCAGCTACACTAACTAGTAATACACCCTCCCTCGAGCATGCTTCTGTTGAACTGCATATGGTATATAGTCATGTCGTTTCCACTTTGGTCTTTGGCTCATTAACACATTAAGATCTTAAAGCCAAACAGTACACTGTATAAGTGGTGGGTCCTTTGACAAACCTTGCAAATCTTGTGACAGCGTAACCTTCTGGAGATTTAGATTGCATACTTGGGTGTTCTAAACTCACAGATGTGTTGGATTCCTGTGTGTTGTTAGCCAGTTCATTGTTATTCTGAATTTTTTCCACAGCTTAATTATCCAAGTTTAGTTTTGTGTTTAGATAGAGAGAAATGGTTTTTAATAGCAAAGGAGCTATTAGTTTAGCAATCTGTTAAACAGTCAGTGTTGAAGGGAAGAAGATATCCCGGGCTGCATTAAAAGAAAAAGCTGGTAGAAGAAGGCTGTTAAGGTGTCAGAGAGGAAGACATTATACATGGCTATTGAAGGCACACATTTGAGCAAGGCATTTTTAAATAATTAAGTGAGCTTAGTTAGCAACTTGTTTAAGAGCCTCGGAAAGAGACTGTAGTCTTTAAAAAAAGCATCTAGTGAATGCAAAGAACATTGCCAGCAAATAACTGTTTATGGTCACGCCAGCTAAGCATGGAGTTTCTGCAGTGTAGATGGGAGTTGCACATGAGGGCACTGTAGAATCCCTGATTCTAAGGAGGCTTTAAGGAAATCGAAGATTTTGCTGGGCTACATCTAGAAGCCTCTGAAACTATCCATTTAAATTGGAGAATTCAAAGGTTCTGCCGCAGATAAGATAATAGATACACAGAAAAGGTTGGTCTACTAAAAATCTAGTCTAACACTTGAGTAACTATTAAACTGAAGCCCCAACTTTATCTCATACAACCCTAATTTAACCTCTCATGGAACGTTTATTGGCTGCCTGACCTGACACTATCTCTCCATCTCTGGGACCTGACACCACATCCACCCTCCTGTCACCACAAACTCGGGTGCACAGTTCAATATATTTCTGGACCCAGCAGCCCTGACACTGGATCCAGCACACCTGCAATATATGCCCAGAACCTGATCTCCGCTCCCCCATTGTCGGATCTACTGCTCCTTCCCACTGTTGAAGCTCCCCTCCTCTTGCCACAGCTCCCATTTCTTCTCTTGCCACTGCAAACCTCCTTGCCACTCCCCACTGCTGGATGGTCCTCCCCTCCCCCTCAACCAGCACCGACAGTGCCAAATCCTTGTAACATCTAAATAGTTGCAGAGATCCAATAAACTCAATCTTGTTCACTACAAGAGACTCTTCTAGTTAGATAAGAAGATGGCTATTCTTCTCCACACTAGATCACCCCTGGGCCAGGAGAGATGTTACATAGCAAATATAAGTGGCAACACATACAACATCTCTCCACTCTCCCCACTTGTATCTGCTGTGGTTTTACAAGGAGATCTGTCACCAGACTTCATGCTTGTGGTGCCTTTCAAGCTGCATAATCAATATTTGTTTCCAACAAATGGAGGTGCATTCAGTGCCTCATAGAAAGTAACTAGATAGTCTTCCTTACCTTGTCTTTGGTTTATTCCTTCACGGGATGTCACTGTGCCAGTATTTATCGCTCATCCCTAATTGCCTTCAAAGAGAATTCCTTACTAGGCTACATCACAGGGCACTAAACATTCAACCATGTTGCTATGGGTTTCGAGTCACATGTTGAACAGAACATGTAAGGAAAGCAGATTACCTTGAACCAAATAGGTACTTATGATAATAAACTTTGATTAGCTATTTATTTCTGATCATTATTGTATTCAAATTTCAACATCTACCATGGTGGGATTTGAATACAGGTCCCCAGAACATTATTCTGGAACTCTGGATTATTAATTCAGTGACATTACCACTGCCACTGCCTTTCCAATAATGCCACAAATCAGCCTTCCAAGATGCACTTTAAGAATTCTTTTTTACCCTCACTCACATTGAATACAATGGGTCAGAACAGCTCCCAAAGGAAGACAACATACTCAACTATCAATTGAAAAAGTAATTTCAAGAACATTATGTGGTTCTCCACTGAGACATCGATAGTGACTAACACTACAGGAGGGCCAGTATTTAACTAAACAAAAATCTCTGCACAGAACTGGAAAGACTGGGTTTGATTTGGAATAGTCAGCACAGTTTTGTGCGTGGGAGATCACGCTTCACAAACTTGTTAGATTTCTTTGATGAAGCGACTGAAGGTTGACAAGGGCAGGGCAGTAGACATAATCTATTTGGATTTCAGTAAGGCCTTTGATAAAGTTCCACATGTAGGCTGCTCTGGAAGGTTAGATTGCATGGAATCGAATGGGAATGACAAATTGGATACACAATTAGCTTCCTGGCAGGAAGCAGAGGGTAATAATGGAGGGATGCTTGTCAAACTGGAGGCCTGTGATTAGTGGGATAGCTTAGGGGTCAGTACTGGACACATTGCAGTTTGTTATGTATGTCAATGATTTGGATGCAAATGTACAGGCATGATTAGTAAGGTTGCAAATGACATTAAAATATGGGGTATCATGGACAGTGAGGAAGGTTATCAGAAATTGCAGCAGGTCCTTGATCAGCTGGGGAAGTGGGCTGCCAAATGGCAAATGGAATTTAATTTAGGTAGATATGAGATCTTTCATTTTGGCAAGTCAAATCAAGGTAGGAGTTTCATGGTGAATGGTAGGGCCTTAAGGAGTGTAGTGGAACAGAAGACTTTTGGCACACTAATCTTCATCAGTCAGGGCATTGAGTGTAGAAGTTGAGAAGTTATGTTGCATTTGTACAGTACATTGGTGAGGCCGTACATGGAGTATTGTGTTCAGTTTTGCTCATCTTGCTATAGGAGGGAAATTATTAAACTGAAAAGAGTCCAGAAGAAATTTACAAGGATGTTGCCAAGACTCAGGGGTCTGAGTTATAGGGAGAGGTTGGACAAGCTATGACTTTTTTCTTTAGAGCATAGGAGGCTGAGGGGGGAATCTCACAGAAGTGTATAAGATCATGAGAGGTATAGATGGGGAGAATGCACTAAGTCTTCTTCCCAGAGTTGGGGAATTGAGGACTTGAGAGCATCAGTTTAAGGTTAGAATGGAAAGAATAAAAGGGAATCTGAGGGGCAACTCCTTTACACAGAGGGTCGTACGCATATGGAATGAGCTGCCAGGCAGAAGTGCATGAGGCAGGTCTATTAACAACATTTATAAGATATTTGGACAAATACATGCATAGGAAAGGTCTAGAAGGATATTGGCCAAGTGCAGGGAAATGGGCTTTTGGTCAGCATGGACCAGTTTGGGCTGAAGATCCTGTCTCTGTGCTGTAGGACTCTATGATTCTTGCACAGTGTAAGGCATCATAGGATCTTTTTGTTAATGATACTTTAATTAGTTTTGATTTTGGAAAGTAGAAAAATAAGCATTTTTGTTAAGATGTGATCAGGAGTGATATCACCTGGCTAAAATGTTCTGAGATTTTCATTACTGGAACTAACCTGTGGGCAAGAAGAAAAGAAAGATAATTGAGCAGGTTCTTGCCAGAGGATAACATCACATGGGATACACAGGAGGTAGATGTTCTCCTGCACCCTTCAACTCAAAATGAGTTAGGGCTTTAATCTTCTGGAAATAGAAACTGAATATGGCATGGCAAAGATAGTAGAGGAAGAAGGATCTTAGTAAACAATGGGATTATTAGTAGTAGCTCATTAATCAATGAGATCTAAGAACTGAGAAAAAAAGATGGAGAAGATAGTTAAATTAGTGTTGGTAAATTTATTATGTCAAATAACATGGAGGAGGAAGGTAAATTAATGAGGGTGTTATCAAATATAGCAAGATCTGAACCATTACAGTGAGAAAGTATTCAAATGTTGGAGTAAAAGGTTTGTGGTAATGAAATTCCAAGCCTAAGTAAAAAGATTTGAGGAATAATTTCCTTGCCTGTGGACAATCTTGCCTGACAAAGGTATAGCAGAAGTTGCTTATTGCTATCTTTGAGCCAGTTTCAATAGAAATGTATGTGTAGTGTATACAAAATCAGAATTGTCAGCTTGTTTTGCAAGACTGGAAAAATCAATTTTGCCCATGTAGGAAATCATAGAAACTTTAACACTACGCTAGAACTCAAAATTTCCACGTCCTAATGCCCAACCTCACATTGAAATGCTGGCAAAAGTGTACTAATAGCCACAGAGAATTTCAAATCCAGCATTTGTGGGCAATAAATCATTGAATCCTCTGTTTGGTGACCGACAGAATGAATGCACCACTGCATAAGATGATGCAAGTACAGTTGCCTCAACTGGAGCTTAAAAGGAATCTTGCTACAGAAAAATAGAATACTTGTGTGCATTGTCCTCAACATTGCATTCAACTCCTAAAGAATTGTCAGCCTTAACCAATTGTTTGGTTTCATTTGAATTACAAAGGCAACTGGAATGTACTGAGAAAAGATGTACAATAAATGAATATGTTCTCCATAAACCAAATGAAAAATATAGCAAACATCAATATGTGCTGCTTACAAACAAGCATGATTCACAAGAGAATTCTGTAGCACTAATTTATTAGAAAATCTTAAGTGGTAGGTCACTGTTGCCAATAAACTTAAGATTAGGAAAATAATGGCTGTAAACAATGGAATGGAGATAACCATTGGTACTACAGAAATGATCTGCTTCAGAAACTACTGTATATACTTCCAGCTCATAGTTTTCCATTTCTTAACTTGTCCTCAGATTTCAATGATAATTGAGACTGAGTACTGTGCTTTATATTAAAATTGTATTTATTCTACACAAACATGACACAAACTTGTAGAATAGGACTCCAGCTGAATTTTGCAGCTAACATCTTCATTTATCTATTAAATGAAGTTTAAGATAATCATATAGCTGTTTTGATCCCTGCGACTAGTTAAATCACCAAAGAAAGGAACAAAAGCCACAACATAATTATACTTCAAAATGAAAAGCAAGATTGCAGTGTTGGACCTCTTTGTTTTTATTCCATAATCTTCATCTCCAAAAGTTAATCCAGAATCCATTTCACATGGTGATCTCTTTGTGTGAAGAGCATCTTATTTTCAATTCTGGGGTGCATTTTTCTAGTTCACAGTTTAGCTTAAAGTAATATTCCAGAGTAACCCTTCGTAATTGCCTTTCTAAACTGAAGCTCTATATTTTTATTTGCCACTTAGACCCTGATACTAGGGATCAATCATAACTGTTACTAGATGTTAAAAAAAATTATAGCCATGCCTTTGGCAGTTGGAATTTTTTTGTTGGATTATAACAAGGTTATACCTTGTTGAATATTTAAGATTCGAATTGCATAATTCCAGCCAAATAACACTCACCACATTAAGTCATTTAAAAATGCCCTCAGCATCTTAAATGGAGAAACAGAAATAAATATTTGGTGTAAAGATGATATAACATTCAAATAATCAGCATTACCATGTAATCAAATTTAAGAAAAAGTGAAAAAGTTGTCCTTAAATTTGAAAGTCAATTCAGTGAAGTTTGTGAAGTAGAGAAAGGCAGAAAGTATAAAAGAGGAGTTGAAATAAATACTTTAATTTTTAACTTTATTCTCATACTAGAATTAAGGCATTTGTCCCAAGGAGGGGGAAATTGAGGACATAGATGGGGGTGGGACATTGCTGCTGAAAGCCACTCACTGTCATTCTCATCTGACGCCTCTCACACCTTTGCCTTTGACCCCCACTCGTGTTCCCCAATTAGCCACAAGGTTTCTCTCTATTTTTGGTTTGTAATATGTCTCCTCTATTGGGAAAGCAGACACAAAATATTTGTTCAATGTCTTTGTCATGTCCTTATTTCCATCATAACTTCTCCTTTTTCTGTTTTAAAGGGAATAGCATATGATTTAGATATTTTCTGCCTTTTACATAGTGGTAAAATGTGTTTTCATTTTCCTAGTTTGCTAACTCTCATATTTATTCATTCTCTTTTTATCACCTTTGCCATGATCATGCAAAGTGTCCTTAGAGTGGCCCATGTATAATGACTCATTTAGCCCCTTTTTAGTTTCTGAGTGTTACAAAATAAAAGCAACCAGCAGCACAATGTTATACTTTAAACAAGATAAAAGGTTCATTAATTGTGAAATTGTTGCTGAAAGTTATTCAAGTAAAATCAATATAAAGTTATTAGCTAAAATACAGAAACAGAATAAAGATAAATGTAAGGTAGTTTCTAAAGATGAACATAAGGTAGACTCTAACACCATTGCAGGCTTGTTAGTCCTTGTAGTTGCACTTTCCAAACTGAAGAAATTGCAATTTGAAGTTAGATTCAGCAACTTTTATGTCTTCTGTCGACAGTTATTGTTTACCTCTCCAGCTGGACTCAGTTCACCAGGTTTTCAGAGTTGGATTTAGGATTTTTGTGTTCCTCACTAGTTCTGCAATTACAATACTTGCAGATTGCCTGGACTTTTCTGACAGATTAGCAGTTGATTTTGTCTGCCTTTTCTCTTGTGCTCCATTTGGATGAGAAAACTCTCTGTAATAGTGCCTCTCAGCATTCTTCCTGTGAGTTTCCACACAGAATGGTTGCTCACCACTAGTCTTACAAAGATCAAAACCTGAAATGGCTACTAGCCTAAATTGGGAAATTTTCTTACACATTACATATTAGGTTGATCAGTGTCTGGACCATATACTCATTTATTATCTTATGGTTTCAGTTTTTAATTGTCTCAGCCATTAACTTGGATGGCTCTCACTGTCAGGTTGGGGGGAGATGGTGGTGTAACAGTAATGCCACTGGACTAGTATTCCAGATCCCCATGTTAATATTCTGGCGAACATGCATTTCAATCCTATCATGGCAAATGATGAAATTTGATTTTAATAAAGATCTGGAATAAAAAGCTGTCTTAGTGGTAATCAACGTCAATTGTCGTAAAAACCCGATCTCATTCACTGTGAATGTTATATTTATGGTATTTCAACTTTTACCAGATCATAAGATATAGGAATAGAATTAGGCCATTTGCCCCATCAAGTCGCCTCTGTTATTCAATCATGGCTGATGTTTTTATCAACCCCATTCACCTGAATTCTCCCTTTATGCCTTCATCTAATTATCAATCATTAATCAATATATCTTTGTCTTAAATACATGCAATGACTTCGTCACCACAGCCCTCTGCAGCAATGAGTTCCAGACTTTTCACCCTCTGACAGAAGAAATGTTACAACTGTTGATGACATGTAATGCAGTCTGTGCAAAGACTACAGAAAAATAAATGTAGTCAAAAAAAGATTTGTATCCAATTCCTCAGCAAGAAGATTGTATCAATAGAAAATAATGAGTTGCTGCCAACCCTAAGATTAGATCAAAAATCAAACAACACCAGGTTTTAGTCCAACAGGTTTATTTGAAATTGCATGTTTTTAGAGGTTAATTCCTTCCTCAGGCATGATAGTGAGGTAAAAGACACAGTATTTATAAGCATGATTTGGAGATGCTGGTGTTGGACTGGGGTGTACAAAGTTAAAAATCACACAACACCAGGTTATAGTCCAACAGGT
Organism: Chiloscyllium plagiosum; assembly: GCF_004010195.1. Lineage (NCBI taxonomy): Eukaryota > Metazoa > Chordata > Chondrichthyes > Orectolobiformes > Hemiscylliidae > Chiloscyllium > Chiloscyllium plagiosum. The sequence continues at coordinate 85,965,878 of NC_057710.1, forward strand.
TTAATTGGAAGCACTAGCTTTCAGCTGCACTCCAAAAGCTAGTGCTTCCAAATAAACCTATTGGACTATAACCTGGTGTTGTGTGATTTCTATTTATAAGCAAAAAGTTAACAACCTTAAAACTATCTGCACTTGCTGGATCCTTTAAACAGTTATGAGGTAGACTGCTGATTAAAATGCAAAATCCAGATTCCTTTCAAGTCTTTGTCTGCTAGATAATTAAAACTTATATCAATGTACAAGAGGTAATACCTCAGGTTAGACAATACACTTTAGGTATGAGGTCCCACTTCAGATCTGTCTATGTTTTAAGCTGAGGTCAGGTTTCATTTTTTGACAGAAAAGAATTTTGACTTAAATAATTCCTCTGTGTGTGCGCGCGCTTGTATGAGAGAGAGAGCGTGTGAGAGAGAGAGAGTGAGTGAGTGTGTACATGCGTGAGAGAAAGAGAGAGTGTGCATGTTCATGTTCATGAGAGGGAGTGTGCGTGTGTCTTTGTCCATGCCTGTCCCTAAGACTGATCTATTAAAGGCTTACTGTTAAGTTCCATTAAGATCAAGGGCAGAGATATCTGCTTTTTTCACAACCAAAGCATTATATCAATGTCAAGTCATAACATATGGAATAAAAAAAAATCCTAGTTACATTCCAAAGGTTTATGGCTGAAGTCATAACTGAAGTAACTAACTGTCTAGTTTATTTAGAGAATGTCTTAATATAAAGTAACAGATGCAAAAAACATGTTAGTCAATTTGACGTGCTGTTTAAGCAATTGCAGTCAGCACACTTAGTAATAAGCTTGGCCAAAAATTAATTCACACAAGATTAGATTCCCTACCGTGTGGAAACAGGCCCTTCGGCCCACACCCAACCTCTGAAGAGTAACCCACCCAGACCCATTTCCCTCTGACTAATGCACCTAACACTAGGGCAATTAAGAATGGCCAATTCACCTAACCTGCACATCTTTAGATTGTGGGAGAAAACCCATGCAGACACGGGGAGAATGTGCAAACTCCACATAGACAGTCATCTAAGGCTGGAATTGAACCTGGGTCCCTGGCACTGTGAGGCAGCAGTGCTAATAAACTGAGGTACCGTGCCTCCCCCTGAGCCATCATGTCGCCCCCATGCCCACCCGAGCCACCATTCCGCCCCCAAGGGTCGTTTACCTCGGATATATCATAGAATGAAGGAAAGTGTTGCCAAGAACAGTTAAAGTGAAGGCTCTAATAGAATTCTTTGCTCATCAAACTAAATAGGAAATCAAGGGATTTCAGGATTGTGCATGTTTAATATATGTATATGTACATGTATAACATCAGTACAAAAACTATACCTTTAATGAATGTATAATGAAAACTAGCAAAATTGATATGGTCAGAATGCCAAGCAGCCTTTGAAAAGCTGAAGGCAATCCGAATAAAAAAAAATTGATGTTGGCCAATCCTGACTTTACGAAAAGTTTTAAAATGATGATTGATACTAGTGATTTTGGAGTAGATGTAGTCTTGTTACAACATGATGAGTCAGCGATAGAAAAACCAGTGGGGTACTTTTCTCAGAATCTAAACCAATATCCGATCAAGTACTCTACCCCGGAGAAGGAGACCTTGGGATTATTACTGGGTCTTCAACACTTGGAAGTCTATGTCTGACACAAGAACAAAGCAACATTAATCTATACTGAACATAATCTGCTGACTTTCCTTTAAAGGTTTAAAACTTGAAACGTAAGACTGTTCAGATGGAACTTATCGTTTCAACCATTCAATGTCAAGATTATTCACATTACTGAACTAGATAACGTGAATGTAGATGAATTGTCCTAAGTATAAAATGATGGAATAAGTTAAATGTTTAAGAAATGCTGGAAGATGGCATAAGGGTGAGGAAGGTTGAATGGATGTAAGCCTCAAAAGTTTTTCTCTTTGAGTCACATACCTTATGAGGGAACATGTTGTTGAAATGGTGTTTCATTTCATTTAAGTGTAGAGGCATGTAAATACAATATTTTCACTTTTCCTTATTTTTGGGATTATAAAAAAATACTGCTTTAAATGAAGGAAATTGGAATGTGGTGTTGCAGTTTTAAAACAAGTTACTGGAATGCATAGGGAGTTGTATTTACACTGTTGACTTGTTCAAGCAGTGGGGAGGATCGCTGGACTCATCGGCACCATGGGAATATGTTTAGGGCAGCTTTGCCTAGAGTCAGACTGTTATTGGTTTTTCAAACTGGAGCAGTTGTGTGGGCCAGGAGTGCTCAGCATGCCAACAACTCTCAGACTGGCTCCTGAGCAGGTTGTTAGCCACTGTGTGAACAATATAGTGACAGAAAGTCTCCAGATTCTAAAACGACAGCATCATCTCTCTGCTTGTAACAAGAATTGGAAGATAGCTAGCTATTCTCACTCATCATTTGCCTATAAACTGTTTCCTCTACACCTATACACACACACACAGACACGCACACAGGCACTCACACACACTCCGACAGAAACACACACTCCTACACTTACACGTGCACCTTCTCACAGACGTAGACCCTTTACACTCACACACACACATATATGTTTGTGGGGTGAATTTGTACTTGCAGAGTTACATTGTACTTTGCTCAAAAACTGCATCCATGTAAGACTCTGTTAAGTCATTTTTTACATTAGAATCAGTCTAAATATTATGGCACACACAACAGCACACAGGGGGTGAACACCTTCAAAACATTATTTGAGCTGACACCAATTGTAAAGTTAAACTGAGAATGTAACTCTTACAAAAGTTTTTGTGATTTACATATGAACGAAGTGAAACTAACATGGTCATTCAAACTAATGAGAGACTTAACAAACAATCAAGGTATTGAGGTGCAGAAAGTTCCAAGAGGCAGAGTGAAAAGAAGGATTGAAATAAGTATTTTAATTTTTAACTGTTTTCAAACTTTTGCTATAAATTCTGTGTCTTACAATTGTGTACTCCACAACCACCTGATGGTGGAGCAGCACTCCGAAACCTAGTGCTTCCAATTAAACTTGTTGGACTATAACCTGATATTGTGTGATTTTTAACTTTGTACACCCCAGTCCAACACCGGCATCTCCAAATCATAATTAAATCCTGTTGACGAATGCTATTGAATTGTATTCCCTTAATGGTTTCTTATCTAATTATAATATCAAATTTATTTTGTCTATTTCTCTATGGATTCAAGAAGGGCTAAAGTTTAAGCTTAAGTTGATCATTCTTTTTAATTTTTTCCCTGTGATTAGAACTGATTTATTTGTAATAAATACCAGTTTTGTGTTAAGTGCATAAAGCTGGTCAGTGCTTTCTATTAACCTGCCTTCAATAATTTGATAAATCTTTAACATTTGTGATGATTCCAGGAGAGGTGAGACTTGAATCTCAACATGCTTTCCCAAGTGGACTATAATAATTAAGACCAAATTTGACAAGAATTAGATTAGAATTCCTACAGTGTGGAAATAGGTCCTCTGGCCCAACAAGTCCACACCAACCCTCTGAAAAGTAACCCACCCAGACCCATTCCTCTCTACCTTATATTTACCCTAATGCACCTAACCTACACATCCCTGAACACTATGGGCAATTTTAGCATGGCCAATCCACGCTAACCTGCACATCTTTGCATTTGTGGGAGGAAATTGGAGCACCTGGAGGAAACCCACACAGACATAGGGAGAATGTGCAAACTCCACACAGACAGTCACCTGAGGCTGGAATCGAACCTGTGTCCCTAACAATTTGAGCCAGCGTGCCACCCTATAAAGGCGAAGTTAAAGTTCTTACTTTTTACCCTTTTTGTTAGTCCTCTACCTTAATTGGGATTTAGTATGAGAAAACAGTTAAAAATTAAAATACTTATTTCAATCCTTCTTTTCACTCTGCCTCTTGGAACTTTCTGCACCTCACAAACCACACTGAACTGACTTTCAAATTTAATGACAATTTTTACTCTTTTTCTTAAGTTTGTTTACACATGGTAATGGTGACTTTTTGAATATTCTATAATCTTCAAACCAAATATTTGTTTCTGTTTCTCCATTTAAGATGCCGAAGGCATTTTTAAATGGTTTGATGTGATGAGCATTATTCAGCTGCAGTTAGGCTTTTTGAAGCTTAAACATTCAAGGAATAACCTGGTTATAAATCAAAAATTTATTCCAGTTGCAAAAGGCATGATTGTAATTTTTTAATATCTAGTAATTGTTATTTTACCACTGCACTTATTACATATAAATTAGTCAATTTCTTCTTAGAAAATGTCCGTGGCAAGGAAGCATGCTACAGTTATTAGCTGTAAAGTTGATTGATATTATTACTGGAAAACTTTCTGAAGAGTAATTTAGGAAAGCACCATCTTGCTTTTGCAGCAGAGCTTTGGACGCAAGTATTGCTGCTTTAATAGAGTTGCAGCAGGGTTTTTAAATTTACCATGTTGGGAAAAAAAAGTGCATTGTGATATCTTAAGCTGACCAAAATTGTTATAAATATTGAACAATATTGCAGGATGCAACAAATAAAAAACTGGCATTTTAACCAACAGTCTGATATATGACAAGAATGATTATAGCAATACTGATAATGGACCAAATTTCCAATTTTTAAAAAAATTCACTCATTGGATGTGGGTATCACTGGATGGCCAGCATTTATTGCCTATCCCTAGCTTTCAATGAGAAGGTGGTGGTGACTTGCCTTCCTGAACCACTGCAGTCAATTTAATGTTGGTTTACTCACAATACCATTAGGAAGACAGTTTCATGATTTTGACCCAGCAACGCCGAAGGAACCGTGATATATTTCCAAGTCAGGGTGGTGTGTAATTTGGAGGGGGACTTGCAGATGGTGATATTCCCATGTATTTGCTGCCCTTGACTCTCTAGGTAGAAGTGTAGTGGGTCTAGCACATTTTGTCTAAGGATCTTTGGTGAATTTCTGCAATGCATCTTGTGAATAGTATACACTGCTGTTACTAAGCATCAGTGGTGGAGGGAGTGCATGATTCTGGACGTGGTACCAATCAAGTGGGCTGCTTTGTCCTGGATGGTGTCAAGCTTCTTGAGTGTTGTTGGGTCTGCACTCATTTAGGCAAGTGGGCAGTATTCCATCACACTCTTGATTTGTGCCTTATAGATGGTGTACAGGCTTTGGGAGTCAGGGGGTAAGTTACTCGCTGCAGCATTCCCAGTTTCTGACGTGCTCTTGTAGCCATGTGTTATGTGGTGAGTCTAGTTGAGTTTATAGTCAACGATGTTGATAGTTGGGGATTCAGTGATGGTAACACTATTAAGTGACAAGGGGTAGTGGTTAGATTGTCTCTTATTGGAGATGGTCATTGTCTGGTACTTGTGTGATGCAAATGTTACTTGCCACTTGTCAGCCCAAGCCTGGATATAGATCTTGTTGCATTTGAACATGCACTGATTAATGTCTGAGAAGTTGCGAATAGTGCTAAACATTGTGCAAAATCATCAGCGAATATCCCCATTTCTGACCTTATGATGAAGGGAAGATCTTGAGAAGCTGGTTGGGCTAAGACCCTGAGGAATACCTGCAGAGATGTCCTGGCGCTGAGATGACAGACCTCTAACAACCACAACCATCTTTCTATGTGTAGGTATGACTCCAACCAGTGGCAAATTTGCCCCAGATTCACATTGTTTTCAGTTTTACTGGGGTTCCTTGGTGCCACACTTGGTTGAATGCAGCCTTGATGTCAAGGGCTGTTACTCTCAACTCACCTTAAATATCTGCTTTAATTTGTTTTCCTCCAATTGACGTCTGTGAAATTGTGAAAAATATTAATTATTTGTATTCTTTCACTTTTGATGGTGGATCATCCCAACTCTGATGTCAATCAAGTTGACTGTATAACAGCAGCAATCCTTTGGTGTCTTTTCTCCACCAGTATCCAAAGTTAAAATATATTTCTTTGGCAAGTGATGTGTAATTATACTGAAATGTCATTGGTTGAAAAGTATATTACATTACAAGCTAGTTCTCCAGGACAACATGTAACAGAAAATGATTTTAGTCATGAGATGACCCATTTCTTTTTAAAATGGCCACCCAGAAGCCCTAAAAGATGTGACAACCATTCACTGTGCATATTCCAGCAATTCACTTCCAAAACCCCAAAGCCTCTTGGCATAAGCAGCTTTTAAAATGTATCTCCAATGAGAAAAGTGCATCTCTACTAAAAGTTTTCTGGGACCATTTCTCTTACCTCCACCTTACTTGAGCAGCCAAGTGAAAAACAGTAAAAAAAACTAATACTTGGACATAAACATACCAGTCATACTGGAGTGCTGTTTTTGAGGTATTCAAAACAAGTCAGACTATTATGCAGCATTTGCGAGTTTGAATGGGATTTCCTCTGGCTGTTGCCTAAGACACTTGAAATTCATTTTTAAAAATGGTCACCTTCTTTCAATCGAATTTGCAGCCTCATACCTGGGCAAAGGTAGTGTCATTAATTACTATCAAGATTGCCATCCTTCTAAACTCTCTGGATGAATCTTCCAAATGGGAGTAGTTACATTGTGAGCATATCCCAATTTAATGACCACTGCTGCATTTGGGAGCTATGGAGATCCTGTATTGTGAGGAGCGACAAGTTCGTCATTTTCTTTCTAAGCAGAGAGAAGCAGGATGAGTGGGCTTCAGGTTGTGGCATGGTAGTGCTATTCCTGGTGCAGCAATGCTCATGTTATCATTTGTAACATGCAAAACTGGTGCGGGAGGCTTTTGACTGCACTCACATTGTTCTGCAGGCTCCACACATGAATGTGGAGAGATAGATCTGCTAATGGCTCCACCTAGTTAATGCGCAGTCAGTGCCCTCCTACTATCTCCGTCACAGGACCCAGTGCTGACAGACACTGCCTATGCTTCATGGTCCTGTTTCACTCTGTAACTGTGTGAAATGTTCTCCTTCAAGAGAAGAATGTCAGTGACTGCTGTAATATGTTTAGGTGTTGTACCTCATATAGCTGAAATCTGTAGGTATGTTGACACTGTGAGAACTGAGTGTTTGTGTTTGTATTATTGGAAGGTGTGTGAGAGGGTAAGGTTGAGTATCTGAGAATGTTAGGCTTGAATTCTAAATGTGAGAGTTTGCTGCTGCATGAGTGATGAGGATGTGGTGTACTGAATCGCATGAGAGGTTGATAGCTTGGCAATATCCTTTCAAGACTCATCCACTGACTTCTGCCACCCAAATGAGCTTACTGAACTTCTTTGTGTCACCATTACCAGATGTTTGGAACCAGGAACCAAGACTTAGTGCCACCTTGCTCCAGTTCCTCCACAGGGTGTTCCCCGAAACCTTTCTGTGCCACAGAGGAAATGTGCTGATGAGTCAAGCAGGTCATGTTTTTGCTCTCAAAGTAATGAGGAGGAAATGAATTTTCAGAATATAGTTTATTATACCTGTCCCACTACCTTGAATGTCAAAGCACCCTTGCAGCTAGCTAATGCCCTGTGGAGTATTAATTATCTGAAGGTAGAACATTTTCCCCTTATGTTGGCTGAAGTGGCCCTGACAGAGCTGTCAGGGGCTGGAGTGGGAGGTTTTGATGCAGAGACCGTGAAGGGGTGGGGCAGTTTGGGATCAGGTAATTGGTAGGTCTTGAGGGACGAAGGAGGGGACAAAATTCACCACAAATTGAAGCCATAACACAAAGGAAGATGTTTGTGGTTATTCAAGGTTAAACGTCTCAACTCCAGGACCATCGCTGCAGGTGTCGCTCAGGGCAGTGTCCTCAGCATAACGATCTTCAGCTGCTTCATCAATGACCTTTCACATCATAAAGTCAGAAGTGGAGATGTTTACCAATGATTGTACAATGATTGTTACACCATTCTGTTATTGAATCAGGCTGTGTCCAAAATCTGGACAACATTCAAGATTGTTTACATTACCAGAAGGATATAGAAGCTTTGAAGAGGGTACAGAAAAGTTTTACCAAGATGGGTACCTTGTTTGCAGGATGTTAGCTATGAGGAGAGATTGAACAAACTTGATTTATTTTCACTTGAATAACAGAGAATGGGGGTGACTTGATGAAAGTTTTCAAAATTAAGAGAGGCATGAATAGAACGGATAATTGGAGCTTTCTTCCCAGTGTAGAAATGTCAATTACTAGGCATGTATTTTTCAAACAGAAGGTGGTAAGTGCCTAGAATATCCTACCAGAGGAGGTAGTGGCGGCAAATACAATAACAACATTTAAGATGAACCTTGCCAGATATATGAATAGGCAGGGAATAGAAGGATATGGACCATGTAATGGCAAATAGGTTTTTAGTTTAGAAAGGCATCATGTGTCAGTACTGTCTTGGTAGGCCGAAGGCCTGTTCCGGTGCTACTGTTCTTTATTCTTTTGTATTGCACTGACAATTGGCAAGTATCTTTCCCACCACAAAGTGTCAGGCATTGAGAAAACCCATCTGTGTCTCCTTGAAAATGAATGGCATTGTCAATATTGACGCCATCACTATTGCCATCCTTAGAATTACCATTGACCAGATACTGAACTGGACTAGCCATATAAATACTGCGGCCACAACAGCAGGTCAGAGACCAGGAATTCTGTGGAGAGTAACTCACCTCACACCCCAAAGTCTTTCAACAATTGAACAGTATGGAGAGAAAGCAGGAATAGGATTCAACGATCAGCAATGACCATATTGAATGGTGGAGCATGTTCAAAGGGCTAAATAGCCGATTCCTACTCCTGTTTCCTATATTCTATTTTCACAAGGCACAAAGCACGAATGTGATAGAATACTCTTCAGTTGTCTGGATGAATATTGTTACAAACGGGGTAAACCCACCTGCTTAATTTAAAACGAGCAACAGAGAAAAGATTTATCCTGTACAGTAATCTGGAAATATTTGAGTGGTGAAGAACTATTTAAAGTAAAAATTAACAACTTTATTTCTTAAGGTATAACAGAGAATAATTAACTAACAACCAGTCCTTACCCTAACCTATCTTTTAACTTCCCTTCTATAATACTGGTCCAATATAACTCCCGATTTAGATTTACAAAACAACATTTATCTCAAAACCAGACAGCTTTTGGTTCTTCTATTTGGATTTTCCTGTGTCTTCTTTTCTTTTTAGAAATCTCTGCGTCACAGTTCACAGGTATTTTTAAGAGAGCTATTTTTCAAGCAGTCTGTACACATGCTGGGGCTTGGCAGATCTCCTCCCAACTGGTCAATTTCCCCCGGTCTTATACCCCCAAGCATCGGATGATGTCATTGAATTTAATATATTGACAATCTTTAAATTCAAACTGGATTGGAGTTTGGTATTTTTTGGTGTATAATTTAAACAGATTGGCTGAATTTGAATTTGTTTTTGTCTCCAGGCAACGAGCTAATCAAGTTTTTCGACCAAGTGTTACATTGATATCCTATTAAGAACACTTGGTGCTGGGTCTGATAGTTCTGCTGCTTTTAACTTGCTTAAAGTACACCCAGGTCTTCATAACACCTCCACCCTTAAGGAAAAAATGAACCATCATAACGAAAAGGTGGCTTCTTTGTTTTTCTATTTTTTTAAAACACATTACCCTGACATACAGATAACTTTAATATCACTAGCATCAATGGTGACTTTAAAATGTTTTGAAAAATTTGGTGTAGTTAAAACTGGTTTGATGGTTAATATTCATTTCAAATGGTCGAATGCCTCCTGGCACAGTTCTGTCCACCAAAACGTTATGTTTTTATTCAGCAAAGCGGTTAATGGTACCACTACAATGCTGAAGTTGGGAACAAACTTCTGATAGAATCCTCTGAGCCCTAAGAATCGAAGCACCTCTTTCTTTGCGGTTGGTCATGGAAATTCCTCGATGGCCTTAGTTTTTGAGTTCCATGGGGTAAACCTTCCATGACAAATGTTATGTCCCAAGAATGTCACCTCTGTTTTCACGAATTCTGTTGTATTTAAGTTTATTACCAGGTTTGCTTCTTGAAGTCATTCAAAGAGCTCTGCCAACTGTACCATGTGATCTTTCCAGGACTTATTAAAGGTCACTACATCATCCAAATAGACTGCACAGTTTGTTAACCCCGCCATAACTCTTTCATGAGTGTTTGGAATGTGGTGGGTGCGCTCTTCATTCCAAAGGACATCAGTTTAAACTGACATAGCCCATTAGGGGTTACAAACGCAGAAATTCCTTTTGCCAACTCTGATAAAGTTACCTGCCAGTTACCATGCATTAAGTCCTACTTGGTGATGTAACTGGCTTGTCTGCCTTTCTTGATACAGTCCTCCAATCTAGGAATTGGATATGAGTCTGATTTGTAACGGTGTATACCTTCGGATAATCCACGCAGAATCGTTGAGTCCCATCCAGTTTGGGAACTAAGATGATCGGCAAACTCCACTCACTCTGGCTTGGTTTGATGATGTCCTTGTCGAGCATGGTCTCCACCTCCTTCTGGGCTTTGAAAGGATTAAGCCGATAGGGGTGTTGTTTTATCGGAGCAGTATTCCCTACGTCTACTTCATGTACAATAGCATTAGTCTGCCCCATCTGATTCTTACATATGTCCTTATACTGCAGTAACAAATCTTTCAACTGTGTTCTATGCTCCAGAGACAGATAGCTTACTAACCTATCCCACTCCTCAAGGACTTCCTCATTTTTAAAATCTATTTTGAGGCACCTCAAAATCCACATCATCTGGATTTGAATCCTCACTATGTGGGGCAATAACTACCACCTGTTTCTCCAGTTCTTTCTCTCTAGCATAATACAGTTTCAACATGTTCATATGACATACTCGATACTTTTTTTCCCTATCTGGGATCTTTACTAGATATTCCCTGTGACTCAACTTTTTCTCAGTTTGATCGACACCACTAAACCTGGCTTTGAAAGATTCTCGTATCACTAACACATCTTCCCCTCCAGAAAATGTCTGAGTTTCAGAGCTTTTATCTGCCATCTGTCTCATTCTATACTGTGCCCTCTTTAGGTGTTGTTTAGCTTACTCACCTACTTGGTTTAATTACTCCCTCACCTCTGATACATAACCTAAGTGTGAGATCTCCGACTTTGGTCCTGTCAATTTTTCTTTAATTAATTTCAAAGGGCCTCTCACTTCATGACAGTATATTAACTTAAAGGGAGTAAACTGAGTGGATTAATTTGGGGCATCTCTAATGGCAAACAATACGAATGAGATACCTTTATCAAAATCATTCGGCTAGTCCTGACAGTATGCTCTCAACATGGGTTCAAGGTCTGATGCCACCTTTCTAAAGCTCCCTGGGATTCAGGATGATATCCACTGGATTTAAAGTGCTGTATATCTAAGCTATCCATGACCTCCTTAAACAGCCCAGCAGTAAAATTTGACCCTTTGTCCGACTGAATCTCTCTGGGCAGCCCATACTGTGTAAAAAATGCTACTAACTCCTCTACGACCCTTTTTGCCTTGATACTTCATAATGGAATTGCCTCCAGAAATCTGGTAGACACATCCCTTATGGCTAACAAGTCCTGGTTCCCACTTTTAGTTCTTGGGAGGAGACCTACACAGACGACTGACTGATGACTCACAGGCGTGAGACCTTCCTGCCTCAGATGACTGACTGTTTGCACATTCTCCCCGTGTCTGCATGGGCTTCCTCCGGGTGCTCCGGTTTCCTCCCACAGTCCAAAAATGTGCAGGTTAGGTGAATTGGCCATGCTAAATTGCCTGTAGTGTTAGATGAAGGGGTAAATGTAGGAGAATGGGGTCTGGGCGGGTTGCGCTTCAGCGGGTTGGTGTGGACTTGTTGGGCTGAAGGGCCTGTTTCCACACTGTAACTAATCTAATCTAATCTACAATCAATTATGACCTGTGTGAAAGGTTCTTCAAATGCGGGGGTTGGCAACAAAGGTGCTGGTTTTATTACTACCTGTGGCTTGACTACCATTTGGCATGTATGACATGCACGGCCAAAGTTAACCACATCCTTGTGCATTCCAGACCAATAAAAATATTTTCGTATCTTAGCCTGAGTCTTTCGTATCCGTAGGTGACCTCCTACAGGTAGTTCACATGCTACCTATAACACCTGCTGTCTGTATGCTACTGGCAACATAATCTGGTGCACTTTGGCCCATTTCTCATCTGCACTAACATGCCATGGTCTCCATTTCGGTCTTAGATTAGATTAGATTAGATTCCCTACAGTGTGGAAACAGGCCCTTCAGCCCAACCAGTCCAAACCAACCCTCTAAAGAGTAACCTACCCATTTCCCTCTGACTAATGTATCTGACGCTACGGGCAATTTAACATGGCCAATTCACCTGACCTGCACATCTTTGGACTGTGGGAGGAAACCGAAGCACCCGGAGGAAACCCACGCAGACACGAGGAGAATGTGCAAACTCCACACAGACAGACAGTCGCCCAGGGCTGGAATTGAATCTGGGACCCTGGGAATGCTATGAGGCTGCAGTGCTAACCAACCTTCCCGAATATTCTCTGCCTCCTTTTCAGAGTACTCATCCACACATATCTCTTTTATTGTCTTGTCTTGCTGTTGCAAGTCTCTTAGCTTTTCAGGACTAAACACATCCGTCTGACCCTCTGCCTGTTCAGGTTTTTCCTGCACCATTATGTCAAACAGGGTATCTGCTAACTGAACCTCAACTCTTTCATCTTTCTCTTTACTTTTCACTTCATTCTGTGACTTATGATAGTGGGATCTGGTTACTATACAGTCTGGGAAAATACCAGGATATTTATGTTTTAACTCCTCAGTTTCTTTGTCTTCCTTGGGCTTCTCCACAACAAGGGGTGTCACTCCCACCTTGGATGCTGCCAAATCATTCCCAAGAACAAATTGAATTCCTGGAGCTGACACTCTGTCAATCACTCCCACTGTAACTTCCCCAGTGTTAAGTTGGCACTCCAACCTGATTTTACACAGGGGAACGCTAAATTTCTGTCCATCTATCCCACAGATTACCACACTCTCGAGTAACAGATCAGAAAGGGTGCATATTCGCTCATCTCTTTCTGTCTGTGACTGGTTAGATCCTGTGCCTCTCAAAATTATAACTTCTTGTCCTGTTCTTTCCGAGTATACTTTACCCACAGAGGCAAATTCTTTGTAGAGACCAGGTACTAACTCCATACCCAGCCCCTGCCTCGGCTGTGCAGCTTCTCGGCTCCTCTTGGGGTCTCCTTTCCTACCTTCATTAATGCCACTGGTTTAGTTTCTTTTACCACATCCTTTTCCATAGCACCTTTCTTTAACAACCAACACTGTGTCTTTACACATCCCACTTTACCATAGTGGAAACGCCTGAGGCCTTTCACCTCCTTTTGATTCTTTTGGGCTTCTCTTTTTATCCTGTGGTAAATTCTTACCAGTGTTCTCGCCTCTTGGTTTAGTATTGTAGGAGCTCCCCTTCTCACAACTTCTATCCCTCACGGACGAAATTCTGGGCGGAAGCTTGTCTTATGCACCAACATGTGCTCATCTGCTAACTCTGCTGCCCTTCTCACTTCCTGAACTTTCTGTTCCTCCATGTGAATTCTTATTGTCTCTGGAAGTGAGTTTTTAAGCTCCTCCAGCAGAATAATCTCTTAGAGCCTCAAAGGTCTTATCTAATTTCAAAGCACATACCCATTGATCAAAATGACTATGTTTAATTCTTTTGAACTCAATATAAGTCTGACCTGGTACCTTCTTTGTGTTTCTGAACTGCTGTCTATATGCTCTGGTACCAATTCATGAGTACTTAAAATAGCCTGTTAACCTCTTCATAGTCTCTTGACACTTCATCTAACAGTGCACCAAATACCTCATTAGCTCTGCCTACCAGTTTAGTCTGAACGAGCATTACCCATAAATCCTCGGATCACTCCATCTGCCTAGCCAATTTTTCAAATGAAATAAAGAAGGCTTCAATATCTTTCTCATCAAAGCTTGGCAGAGTTTTGACGTTTATATATATCACTCCCTTCTCTTAATTTTCATCCTGTAAACTTGACTTTGCTGACTAAGTCGCAACTTCTCAAGTTCAAGTTCTCTCTCTCTCTCTCTCTCTGTTTATCTTCTAACTCCATTTACCTCAATTGTAATTTGGGTTTTCTACCTCTACTGCACTTTTCTGTTTCTCTCTCACACCTAAGTGTTTCAGCAATTCCCTTACAACTTCAGATTTTGTCCTTAGTTAAACCCAAATCTAACTTATTTGCTAATTCTAAAAGTATGGCCTTTTTCTTTCCTTCTAAAATTTCTTGGCAAATTTGAGAATCATCTCAAATCTCAGAACCTCTTTAGCAACTTTAAGAGGCATTTCTCTCATTTTTAATTTAATTAACTACAAATCACCAAAATTAAACAAATTGTCTCACCAAAAATTTACTTAAAGATTTAGGACACTAACCTGCAAGTGTTCATATCTGCTGGGATTTTTTCATACCCCCAAATCTATTCAAATCTGTCTAAACCAGTCCAAATCCAGGATGAGCCCCCAAACTGTTACAATATGGGGTAAACCTCATGCTTAATTTAAAACCAGCAACACAAAAGATTTATTTCATGCAGTAATCGGCAAAAATTCGAGTGGCCAAGAACTATTTATAGTAAAAATTAACAACTTTATTTCTTAAAGTATAACAGAGTATGTCCAAGTCCTTACTCTAATCTATCTTTTATCTTACCTTCTATAACACTAGTCCGATAAAACTCCCAACTAAGATTTACAAAACAACACTTAAATCTGCAATTTGAGAGGGAGAGGGTACAGTCGGAAGTGACAGTACTTCTGTTGAATAAAGGGAACTATGGAGCTATGAGGGAGGAGCTGGCCAAAGTTCAATGGTGCAATACCTTAGCAGGGATGACCGTGGAGGAACAATGGCGGATATTTCTGTGTATAATGCAGAAGTTGCAGGATCAGTTCATTCCTAAAAGGAAGAAAGATCCCAGGAGGAGGCATGGGTGGCCGTGGCTGACGAGGGAAGTAAAGAAATATATAAAG
>NC_057710.1:85982295-85986999 GCF_004010195.1 Chiloscyllium plagiosum
CCACTCTCTGGATTCATTTAAGGAAGAGTTGGATAGAGCTCTCAAAGATAGTGGAATCAAGGGTTATGGAGATAAGGCAGGAACAGGATACTGATTAGGAATGATCAGCCATGATTATATTGAATGGCGGTGCAGGCTCGAAAGGCTGAATGGCCTACTCCTGCACCTATTGTCTATTGTCTATTGTCTATTGTCTATCTCAAAGTCAGGCAGCCTTTGGTTCTTCTATTTGGATCTTCCTGTGTTTTCTTTTAGGAATTTCTGCATCACGTGTTACTGATTGACAAAGTACTTTTAAGTGTGCTATTTTTCAAGCAGCCTATTTACATGCTGGGGCTTGGCAGTTCTCCTCGCAACTGTTCAATTTTCCCTGGTCTTATACTCCAAAGCATCGACTTACGTCATTGGCTTTTAAGATTGTCAATATACTAAATTCAAATTGGATTGGAGTTTGGCATTTTTCGGGGTACAATTTAAACTGATTGGCGGAATTTTAATTTGTCTCCAGGCAACAAGCTAAACAAGTGTTACATTGTTACCTTATTGAGAACACTTGGTGCTGGGTCTGATAGTTCTGCTGTTTTTAACTCTCTTAAAGTACACCCACATCGTCATAACAATACAACTCTAATAACACTTAGGAAACTTGACATTAAACAGGACAAAGAAGCCCACTTGGTTCCCTTTCCACCACCTTCAGTAGCTGCACCCTTGTGCATTGATACACAGTGGCTACAGTGTTTATTATCTATAGGATGTACTGCAAGAACTGACCAAGATCCTCGATAGCAACTTCAAAATCGACAACTTCTACCAAATGGCCTTACCAAGTGACGGAGCATGCTTATATAGCCAAATGACTGACTTCGGCTGCTACTTTGCATGTTAGCAGTTATATTCATAGGGACAAGTGCGGCAGATATTTGGGAATGCTACCACCTGCAAATTTCCCTCCAAACTATTAACGATCCTGACTTGGAAATGTAATGTATCGCTATTCCTCCAGTGTCGCTGCGTCAATATCTTATATACTTCTCTGCAACTGAATTGTACTTGCACCAAATGGACTGCAGTGGTTCAAGAGGCAGCTCATTGAGAAGGTTGGGTTGAGCAGTAATTGCCAGAGCAGCAATGATGTTCATCCTCGCGAATGAATTTTCTTTTAAAAACATGGAAAGGGAGAGGTTGTTGAGAGATTTGAGGGAGACGTCCCTCTCTTACCCACCTAATGACTGAGCAGGATGGCCTGCTGGGCTTCCCCTCTGACTCAATATTAAGACTTTTATATTTCCAATATTTAACCACTTAAGGGCCTCAGTTAGGATAAGGGCAGGTGGGTTGCTCCAGGTCCAGCCCACTCCACATAGCATTGCAGATTGGTAAGGGCTGGGTGGGAAAGCAGCTAGATAGCACATTTTCATACGTTCCACTCCCTACCCATCTAAAAACCCACCAGGTTTAATACATCTATTTGTTAAATTGATTGTTTTTTTAACCACGCGGCTTTTGTTTTCTAACTGCAGGTTAGTGACGGGGCAGAGTGCATTTTCATCCCAAAAAGACTATTCCTGGACGAGGCACCAGTCAACTCTAGGCATGCTACAATGGAGTTAGCGAACACTTACCCAAGTGAACAAATCGTTAGACAGAACTTTGCCAGGCAACAGGAATGGAACTTGTATAAAACTAAACTTGTCAAACAACTAGTAAGTGATAGTGTAAAGCAGAGGTCTGGTTTGGTAAAGCTAAGGAAGAAAATCTTGTAATGTTGGTTCCAATACAACTTAAATTACTACATGGTAGCAATGTTATTTAAGCTGTAATGAATGCTTTGACTACTTAGCAAGATAGGCCGAAAATGTGGGCAATATGTGGCCTGTTTATCAGACAGTGGACAGCCAGCATGTATGCATTTCAGGCTTATTGAGAAAAGAACAAGTAAAAGATGACTTTTTAATGACATTGAAATAGATATAAGGTCCTATAAATTATCATTCCTAAATTTCTTGAACAAAAAAAGTGCTGTATTAATCACAATAATTGATTTACCATCATATTTGCTTTATAATTGTGACTAAAACAGAAAATAAAAATTATTTTGAAAATTATTTCACAGTTTTTGATTTAAATGTTTCTTACATCTTTGATGTTTTACTCCCATTTTCCACCAGTTTCATATACGTGGAAGCAATGAATCACTGGGATCACTGTGTCCTGCCTTGTGTTGAAAACACAAACTACGTACTTGCAACTTGAGTACAAAATCAGCACCATTTTAGAAATTAAGGCTGGATATTAGGGGGTAAATTCAGAACAGAAATGCGGAGACATTTCTTCAGCCAAAGAGTGGTGGGCCTGTGGAATTCATTGCCGCAGAGTACAGTGGAGACCGGGATGCTAAATGTCTTCAAGGCAGAGATTGATAAATTCTTGATGTCACAAGGAATTAAGGGCTGCGGGGAGAATGCGGGTATGTGGAGTTGAAATGTCCATCAGCCATGATTGAATGGCAGAGTGGACTCGATGGGCCGAATGGCCTTACTTCCACTCCTATGTCTTATGGTCTTATGATATGGACAGCAGTCTAACTTCATACAAGTGTAAGTCAAGGGATGAGACACCAAGGCATAATGAAATAATCTGTATATGAGAGAAAAGAAATTGAACCACATCTAAAGGTATCGCAGAAGGTGCAGGTGTTTACATCACTTCACAAAAGGTATGATAGAGAGGTACCACTTCTCACATTTCTACAAGACCAATAAAAGTTCAAAATCATGACAATTTCCACTTCCAAATAAAAGCTAAATACTGTAAAATCTAAAAATAAAACAGAGAATGCTAGCGAAACTCAGCAGGTCTGGCAGCATCTGTGGAGAATGGAACAGAATTAACATTTCAGGTCAGACTTATGTGTTATGCCTACTCCTTTTTGGGTATGTGGATCATTCCTTGTTCCAGTCCTACCTGGGCATCCACCCACAATTCCTTCTCTGATATGTTGATTATTTCATCAGTGCTGCTTCCTGCTTTTGTCCAAAACTGGAAAAAGTCACAAGTTTTGCTTCTAATTTCCTTTTTTCACCTTCACCTGGTCCATCTCCGACTCTTTCCTTCCCTTCTTTGACCTCACTGTTTCCATTTCTGGGGATAACCTGTCTACCAGTATCTATTACAAACCCACCGACTCCCACAGTTACCTTGACTGCACTCCTTTGTTTCCTGTAAGGAATATATTCTATATTCCCAGTTTCTCAATTTCCATCACATCCATTCTGATGATACCACCTCCCAGTGCACTGTCTCTGATGTGACCTTTTTTCTGAATCAAAGCTCCTATCCCTCCACATCATGATTGACAGGGTATGACCTGGTTTCTGCACTTCTGCCCTCAGCTCTTCCCAACACAGAACACCACCAGGGTTCCCCCATTCTTACATTCTACCAAATCAATCCCCAAGTTCCAAAGGATCATCCAATGTTATTCTGCCATCTCCAGCAGGAGGCCAGCACCAAACACATCTTCTCCTCTCTCCACTGTCAGTGTTCTGCAAGAACCAACCCTTTTGTGACATCCTGATTCACTCATCCAGCACTCCTAACACTTCCTCACCTGTAACAAACCTCTACCCCAAGGCATCTCTCCTTGAAACACTTAGACATTTACCTTCTCCCTCCTTACTGTCCAAAGCCTCAAATGCACCTCCCAGGTGAACAAGCATTTCACTTGCACTTCTTCAAGTCTACTCCATGCACTGCACACAATCTGGTCTACTTCACATTGTCAAAGCATGCACCAAGTGACTATTTTGTGTAAACACCTCCACTCTGTCCATAAGAATGACCTTGACTTTTCAGTTGTATGCTATTACAATGAATTATTTTGTTCATTTCTGCCCTCAGCCTGCTATAATGTTCTAATGTCTGTCCTCAGCTTGCTGAGATGCAAGATGGAGGAACAATACCTCATTCTTTTCTTCAGCACTTTACAACCTTCAAGAGCCAACATTGAGTTCAACAATTTCAAAGCATGAACACTGTCCTCCATTTTGATTACAAAAGCCCCCTTCCATCCCTATTCTCCCCTGCTGTGACTTGTTGCCTTTGGTCTCAGCAAATTGGACCTATTTTTTCCTTTTCACATCAAACTGTTTCTACAACTCCTTTACTATGCAGAGTGCACCCTTTTTTTTTGCTCTGTATACCCCCATCTGTTCCATTCACTCCTCCTCCTGCCCTGCCAACACTATAAATAGTACCATTTCCCAGCCCACGTCAGTTCTGCAAGAGTTTAATATCGGACTCAAACATTTAACTCTGTTTCTCTCTCTCCACAGATGATGTCACAACTGCTGACTGTCTGCAGCATTTTCTGTTTTTATTTCCACTTTCAACTTATAGGTCAGGCCATGTCTGTCACTGGCCAGAGTCAGTACATAACCAGAAAAGGGTAAGACAGTATGGTGGATTACTGAGGCTTGTGTTGGCCTGGGGCAATTTGTACAGAGTGTAGAAAAACTGTACCCTGTAACATTATTTTTTTATATAGATATTTTTATTAGAGATTTAACATTTTTACAAGTTTACAAAAATAAAAAAAAGTCTCAAATACAAACATTGATATACAATTAAATCAAATATACAATAGCCAAAATTTAACAAAAGAAAAAATACCGAAAAAGAAAAAAAAACAAAACTCAACTG
>NC_057710.1:85989987-86023053 GCF_004010195.1 Chiloscyllium plagiosum
CGTGTAAGCTTTGCTGGTCTCCCACATCATTGACGGGTTGCTAGCTGTACCTGAATTAATTTCTAAAAAAGTTTTAAATTCTTGAGAGAAGTACTTTACAAATTTACTATCTTTCATTAGGAAGGGGTCCATACGCCATTGCCGAGGGGATGTCCCATTGTTCCTCGCCTTAGTTTCCATATATACAGCAGGGTGGTCAGAAATTGCTATATTACCTATTTTACAGGATGATATGGAATTTTAAAAAATCGAGGGGGCAAAAAACGTATCAATTCTGGTATGACATTTATGTGGATTGGAGTAGAAAGAAAAATCTCTGCCCTGTGGATGAAGACATCTCCATACATCTACTAATCCTAATTCTTTGTTCAGATCCATCAATTGTCTAGATCTGGGAGATACTCCTGCAGTACTCTTGGGAATCCTATCTCTTTCCGGATCCATAATGCAATTAAAGTCTCCCCCTATAATTGTATGACGGGCACCAAAAGCCATCAATTTTGAAAAGGCTTCCGTTATAAATTTAAAGGGGTGTGCTGGGGGGCAGTACAAATTTAAAATCCCATATTCCTCTCCATTTATAAGGGCTTTAATCAAAATATATCGTCCAGATTCATCTTTTATCTGCTCCATTTATAAGGGCTTTAATCAAAATATATCGTCCAGATTCATCTTTTATCTGATTTAGGATTTTGAAAGGGAAATTCTTCCGAACAAGAATAACTACTCCCCTGCTTTTTGAGCTAAAAGAAGAAAAAAAGGCCTGATCAAATCCACCCTGTCGTAATTTCAAGTGTTCTTTATCCGACAGGTGTGTCTCCTGTAGCAGAGCTATATCAACTCTTTCTTTCTTAAGATTTGATAATATTTTCTTCCTTTTGACTGGCGAATTACTCCCCTTGACATTCCAGGTGCACCACTTAACCGACTGATCAACCATAATCGTCCGGGCAAATCAGAGACCCCTCGGGAGGGGAAACCCTATCCAGAAAATCCCAAGCATAGAGCATATAAAATTTACAAAAATAAAGGCTCTCTAATACACTCACAACAGTATAATAAAAAACTATTTCTAAATAATAAAAAAAATCTAAAACTTATTTAAGTGGAGATTTTCCCCCTTGTTCCCAGGGAGTGGCACTTCCTTTCCAAAAGTCCATCATATCCTCTCCCAACCAATGCCCCACCCTTGACCCAGGCACTCCTCAATAAAATGAGGAGAATTCAGATATAATACAAAGCTAGAGTGAGCACCCTGCCCCCACCCATACCAACCCCTGGGTATATTTGGGAATGTTAATACCATATATAAACATATAACTATAAAATTACAACTTCAACAAATAATAATTAAGTATAATAATACAAAATAACAAGGGAAAAACAACCCCGCTCTTAAAGACAGAGGTAAAATAGAATAAGGTAACCACCCCCCCCCACCAACATTAACCAAACCCCCAAATCCCCCAGCTTATATATATATACACACACATATACATACATCCCTCATATATACATAAAATAATAAAAGAAAACAACCCCAAGGGGGGGGGGGAGAAAATCAAATCCCTCTCCCCACCCTCCATGATAGTATTAAACAGTAAGGTAAGAAAAAAGAAAAAAAGGGGGGAGATATAAATCCAAGTGGGGGGAAAGGCAAACCAACATCCATTATCTCTTACAATTTATCTAAGAGAGTCCAAGAATTCCTTAGCCTTTTCTGGCGATCCGAAGTTCTACACGGATCCTTCATGGTTAAAGCGTAGCGTCACTGGGTAGCATAAGGAGTATTGAATATTTAAGTCCCTTAAACGCTTCTTCGCCTCGTCGAATGCCTTCCTCTTTCGGACCAGAGCTGGGGAAAAGTCCTGAAATAACATGATCTTGGATCCTTTATAGATCATAGCTTGGGGGTCTTTTCCAAGATTTCTAGAAGCTTCTAGGAGTATCTGCCTCTCCCTATAGCTCTGCAGCCGGAACATGACTGGGCGTGGGCGCTGGTTCGAGCCGGGCCCGCGTATTGCGACCCGGGAGGCCCATTCCACCCTTACCTGGCCTGATCCAGCTTCCAGATTTAAAAGCGGTGGCAGCCACTGCTCGAGGAATGCTGTAAGCTGGCCTTCTCTTCCCGTTCGGGAAGGCCCAGCAAACAAATATTTTTTCGACGACCTCGATTATCGAGGTCGTCAATGTAATTCTCTAAGGTCCGGACTCGCTGTTCGAGAGTCCGGACCTGATCCACGGCTGATTGCTCTGTAGTTTCGGAGGTCGCGGCCTTTTACACCGCCCCTCCAACTCGGCGCTCGATTTCCTGGATGTCTTGGTCGTGCTTCTGCAGCGCGGCCGAGAATGAGTCCCATCGATTTCGGGATTCTTCGATAAAAGCGTCGATCTTCGCATCCAGTTTGGAGATGATTTCCACAAGCCTTGTCACTGTATGTTAGTCCCCCGGGGCAGCTGTGGACGCCTCAGCTGCAGCTGGAGAGGGTGGGGGAGGGGTTCCTGCTTGCTGAGAGCTGCGAGCTCCCTTCCCTTTGGTCATTTTTACTAAATATTAGATTGTTTAAATGCAATACTAAGCAACTAATTAAATTAAACAGCTATTATAAATGATTTGGTGAGTGTGGTGGGGGTGGGTGACCCACTTTACCCAAGTCTTGGGAGGAGCACTATAGACTCAGGCTTGCTGGGTCACCGCCATCTTGGATTCCCCCCCTGTAACATTATTAATCTAGCACATACTCTTCCCATTGGTACAAATAAGCATTGCATTGGAGCAAGGAGGACCTCTAAAGCATTACCTGTATCCTAAAGATATTGTGGTAATTATGACAATCATATCATGTGTGAAAACATAAATGCATAATAGATACTATACTTTTTTAATAAACAAAATAATATGGAATAATATTGTTGTACCATCATAAAACGGATTCGGGAAAGTTATGTGACTCCTGTTCATGATTTCCAAATAGATAGTGGCAATAGCTGAACCTTATGTTTTTATGGGCAGGTCCAAGTTGGCTTTTCACTATGAGGCCTAATGAGTTTTCTTACTGTATCTTACCAAACTCACCTCATTAATTACCCACCACATTTCACACATTCCCTCCCACTGTGGAAAACCACCATTTTGAACTTCATTGACAACTCTCCTTGCTGCCCCCTGAAACCCGGCTTCACACCATTACGATGCCCACCCTGTTCCTCTATGCTCCCCCTGTGGAAGCCACAATAGTGGTCAGTAGTATTAAACCCATCCTGTAATTTACCATGCCTCTAATGCTGTTCCACATACAGTTCATACACCTTGCATTTACCTTGATCATTGTCATTGTCCCCATCTCTGCAAATGCTTTACTCTATCTCCACAGCTTTGACTCCCTATCCTCACTGGTCCTGCAGGCCCCTCCTGTGAAACTCAGTGATCTTCTGATGGGCTCCCAGGACTCAGACTGACTTTGATTACTAGATGTGACTGACCAGACCTCTGACCGCTGTGTTTGCAGCTTCCCAATTGAAGATAATGTAATTCCCCTGTCTGCTGCTGCTGGCTCGACAGGTCTGTCCATTACCTATTTTAACTCTAATCCAGAGTGTAGAAGTGAGGGTCCCAATTGGACAACAGATCTTGGCCAATCCCATGGACTGTGTGCAGACTGTGTCCATGACTGTTGACACTGGGACTCCCTGACTGATAGCACCCACCTACCAACATTGACCGGATTGAGGACTAGCCCCCATCAGTTTCTAACATAGCCGTTGGTTTGGATGATCATGCAATATGTTTTCGGTGTAGGCAGTAACAAATTACTCAGGTATTAGATTCACATCTCTGTGTGTTCGACAGTAAATTGGGGGGTTGCCTAACCCAGACAAAGAAACAATAAAGTTGAATCTACCGTATACCCACTCTGGTTTTCATGTCGAATTTTCTTTATGTTTAGCTTGTCTGGGGAGTTTAGAAAGATAAAAAGCTGAATATTAATGAGCTGAGTTGGGCTGTCAACAAGACATTCAACAAATATTAAATCTCTGTTAATTGGCAACTTGACACTGCCTAGCAAGAAACTTGCCACAGCACATGTGAAAAAAATAACTGATGCTCATGTTATCATGATCAGGCTCTCTGTACTTCTCATCTGATTCTGCCACAGAGCTTGCCATTGCCCACAGAGCTCAGAACCCTGCTGGATTCTGACCCATGTATCTGCTGCATTTGTTGGGAAAGGAGTAAGCAGCCTTAGGTTGGTGATGTAACTGTCTGACTCCTACCAAAGTCTTGAACTATAAAAATAAACACGGCCAAATCTTGGCTTAAACGTCAATCAGGAATGTGACTTTTCTCAACAAGTCAAATATGCTATCAACTCAATTGTTTTTAGTTTAATTAATAGCCCTCCAATTATGTCAGATTTTTTTTCTAAACAGAAAAGATTGACATAATTCCATGTTAATAAGGTCACTGCTGTCTCTGAGAAGCTTAATTGACTGAAGTTGACTTTTTAAGATGAAGTTAATGTACCTATCCAGTGACTAACTGAAAGAAGAAAAAGAAATAAAATAAAACACTAGAAAATACTTTCATTTTCAAATGTTTTGCAGTGGATTCCATTGCCAGCAACAAGTAAGGGAGATCAAAAGGAAGTCAGCAGGGGCAAATCAGATGGGCAACTATGCACAAAATATGAAAATCTCACTGACTGTTTTTACCACAGAATTCAAATGGACTTTATCATAGACAACACAGACATTGAAAATAGCACCAGAAGACCATTCAGCCCCTTGAGTCTGTTCCACATTTTAATAATATCTTGGCACATTGGTTTGTGTTTCAAATTCCACTATCCAATCTAACCTTTGTTTCCTCTACCTGAAAAGAATCAATCTACCTCTGCCTTAAAGAAGTTTGAAGGCCTAGCTTCCACAAGAGATCCAAAATTGCATAACCCTCTGAAAGAAAACATTTATCTTCATCTCTGCCCTAAAAAGGGCTAATTTCTAAACTGTGCTAGCTAGTTCTGGACTCACCGACATGAGGAAACATCCCTTCCACATACACCTTGTCAAGACTATTGAGAATCTTATATACCTCAATCAAGTCACCCCACACTTTTCTAAACTCCAGTGGAAACAAGCACAACCAGTCCAACCTAGCTTTATAAAACAACTCAATCATTCCTAGTATGCCTCCTCTGAATCACCTCCAAAGCATTTACATCCTTCCTCAAACGGAGATCCCAAAACTGCACGTCGTATTCAAGATGTGGTCTCAGCAATATCCACTATAACTGAAGCACAACATCTTTATTTATATGTTCAGTTCCTCTCATATAAAGCCTTCTTTACCTGGAAACTAACATATTATGACTCAGATTCATTGTGTCATCAAACAGAAGGGGAGACCCCTTGGTCAATGAGGTTTACAGAGACTCTTTGCAGAGCAATCTCATTGGTCCTTTTCCCCACTCCATACATGTAGCCCTGCAAGATTGTTTCCTTTAATTGCCCATCCTTTTGAAATGATTGATTGTCTTGGCTTCTGCCCCCTATTAGGTTGTGAATTCCAGGTTCTAACTGTGGTCAAACTTTTAAATCTCTGTCCCTTGTACTTGGACCATCAGCTAATGGGAACAGCTTTTTATTTTTCACCTTATACAAGCCTGTCAATATTTTGTACTGCTCTATCAAATTTTCCTTATTTGTTTCCAGGTGCACCCTCTCCATGCTAACATTAATGTTAAGATTTGAATTCCCTTGAAATATTCTCGTAATTCTCAATTGATCCTATTAAACATTCTTAAGTGTGGTGACTGGAACTGGACACAATATTCTAATTGTAGCCTAACTAGAGCTTTATAATGGTTTAACATAACTATTATATTGTACAAAACCTAAGATCTCATTTGCTTTGCTAACTACTCTCTCTTCTATAACGTTCAACTATCATTGAGTTTATATTGCTTGCCTGTCTTGTATATTCTATACTGTTGGTTGGCCTCAAAGCAGTGATGAACCTATTTTAGACATGTGTTCCTACAGCTTGTGAAAACAAATGAAGTCATTGACATAGACTAACACTGGACCTGATATAGTTTGATAATTTGCCCACACCAATCTTTAAAATACACATTTAACTCTAATCTTATTTACTCTATACTAAGTTCTTGTGGATCAGGCAATAATTCAGAGTTTACCTTTGACGTGATACTTTTAACTTAGCCTGAGCTGCTATACTGCCTAAGCAGAATTTATTTCCTGGTTCTACTTATGTAAACCGCAACAACGGAAGCCTTTCCCTCCAACTACAAACTATCATGCTGAACTCTTGACTTATTTCATTAGCTATTAAACTTATTCTGACTGAAATGTGACATTTCCTAGCTCTTAGCTTAAACAAACGCTTTGCCATCCTATAATGTCACTACTTGGTTGTTTTTGGAGTACACAATAACAGATCTGTAGTCTCCTCCCAATTCTTGCTCTCCCTCTTTCTCTGTTTATCATCCACCACTGTTGCTAGTTTTCCATTTAGGTCCATGCTGATGGAGGGATTCATTGTCTACACATGTACTGACAACAGACAATTTCACAGACTTTCAAAATAAACAGTGCTGCATAAAAAATGTTCTATTTTCTTTTCTATTTATTGCTTATTCAAGAACATATATAAATTTACTTACATAAGACTGATATTTGTACCATACAATGAAGGAGGCAATAGAAATGCAGCTCCAGTCATAGTAGAAGCTGGGTAATTATTGGTCTGGGCTGATGGTATATGCTCCTAAACATATTACTTGTTGCTAAGAAGAAAGGACTGAGATTATTGCTCCTCATACTTCACTGTATATCCTTTAATGCAATTTTTATAAGCACTCTACCTTTTCAACAAATAAAGAACCAAACTCATGAGTCATGAACATGGTTAATTACTGTTGACAGTTAAAGAAAATGCTAATTAATGGTTTATTACCACAGAATTACTTTTAGCAGTATACCTTATGAAAACGTACCAAGCAGCTTCCAAAATAATCTTTCTTTTTCTGTATGGAATAAAAGGAATATAGCTTTCCTGGTAATAAAAGAAAGTCATATTGGACTTAAACATAGCTCTGTATCTATCTCCACAGATGCTGGCAGACCTGCCCAGTTTCTTCAGCATTTTCTATTTGTATTTCCAATCTCTATAGAGTCCACAATTCTTCCTTCTGTTTTAATGCAATAAATGTGCACTTTTAAAATAAGAGCCAAATAAATTTATGTATGATATCTCTACTTTACTTGTATAAATGATAAAAAGGTTCTTTAATACCAATGGTTTACCCTCTATGTAAGTATGAGTTTTGCAAAGTGATTTTCAGTTTTTCTAAACTATGTTTGATGAGTTATGCTTTCACAGCTCCGCAGATGCCTTATGCCTTTGAATGAGGTCATCAAAAAATTCAATCTATTCAAAAACCATTTGTTTTGATAGCTGATGTTCAATTTAGAGTCTAGCTTTTCAGTTCCAGTTCAGATGGACTTACACATCCTAGCTCTCTTTAATATGCTGCAATGACAATATGAATACAGTTTCATCAGTATAAAAACCCAATGCTATCTATACTCAGTTAGTGCAAAAATATTCCGAGGAGGCATCAAACACAAGAGCTGACTTGGAAGCAGATTTTTTTAACATATATCTAAGATTCAAATTCTACCCAAGAAATTGAAAGATATGCCAAGACCAGTGAACATTTTGCAATGCTGAATATAAAGTTTTGCATGGAACTCTGGAAACACCACACCACAATTGGTGGAAATACCGTTTGTAGGGTTTTTTTATATCCCCATGGGGGAACCAGACTGTCCTTCAATCCACTATATCTTGCATCTTTAAAAGTCCTTTGTGAAAATTAGAAAGCCTGGGAATGAGGTCATGAACCATAGAATTGGGATCTGGAAGCTATTTTTCAAGTGTCCAAAGTTATCCCCACAAGGTGAGAATTCAGGCCTAAAAGTACAGTACTATAATAGTAGGTGTTGCCCTTTTCTTTTGGATTCGGAAATGGTACTGAAGTGAACCAGACAGTATTATTTCAAAATAAATAAAACTAAAAAACATTTTAAATGTTGAACTCTCAGCTTGGTAATGTCTGTGTAGAGAGAAACAAAGTTAATGTTTCAGGTTGATGACATTTCATCAGAGCAGTAAACAGGCAGAGATGTTTCAAGCATTAAGCACGTACAATGAAAAGCAAAGGGTTGTGTAGAAGAGCAAAACCATTAGGAAAGGTCTGTCAGTGGCTGGAAGTCAGAAAACAATTTGAACGATGAAAGGAATCATGGTGCAAAGCAAAGGAGTTTGTAATTGAACAAGGTGCAAGAAATAGGTCAAAAGGGGATGTAAAAGGCAATAGTCAAAAAAGAGAGTATGGTCTAAATTTTCCCAACTCCTGAATGATGACCATAGAGTCATAGAGATGTACAGCATGGAAACAGACCCCTTCATCTCATCCATGCCAACCAGATAACCTAAATTAATCTAGTCCCATTTGCCAGCATTTGGCCTATATCCCTTGAAGCACTTCTTATTCATATACCCATCCAGATGCCTTTTAAATGAGGTAGTTGTACCAGCCTCCACCACTCCCTCTGGCAGCTTATTCCATACACCCACAGCACCCTCTGCGGGTAAAAATTGTCCCTTAGGTTCCTTTTAAATCTTTCCCCTCTCACCCTAATCCTATTCTCTCTAGTATTGGGCTCCCCTACCCCGGGGAAAAGACCTTATCTATTTATCCTATCCATGCCCCTCAGGATTTTATAAATCTCTATCAGGTCCCCCTGCAGCTTTTGTCGCTCCAGGGAAAATAGCCCCAACCTATCCAGCCTCTCCCTATAGCTCAAACCCTCCAACCGTGGCAACACGTTTGTGAATCTTTTCTGAACTTTTTTAGGTTTCACAATATCCTTCCTATATTAGAGAAACCAGAACTGAACGCAATATTCCAATAATGGCCTAACCAATGTCCTGTACAATTGCAATATGACCTCCCAACTTTTATACTCAATGCACTGACCAATAAAGGCAAGCATACCAAATGTCTTCTTCACTATCCTGTCTACCTGCAACTCTGCTTTCAAAGAACTATGAACCTGCACTCCAAAGTCTTTGTTTAGCAACACTCCCCAGGACCTGTAAAAGTGCTGTCCTGATTTGTCTTTTCAAAATGCAGCACATCACATTTATCTAAATTACTGTGTGGAGGTGCTGATGTTGGACTGGGGTGGTCAAAGTTAAAAATCACACAACACCAGGTTATAGTCCAACAGGTTTATTTGGATGTAAACGCTTTTGGAGTGCTGCTCCTTTGCCAGAACTATAACCTGATGTTGTGTGATTTTTAACTTTAACTAAATTAAACTCCATCTGTCACTCTTCCGTCCATCTGACCAAGATATGAGCAATGGCGAATGAGTTGAGAAAAACAGATTGAAAAAACAAAATTTCTCAATGTTGAGAAAAACATTCTGATTATTCACCCAAGATTTGAATAGTAAGTTGAGAACCTTGGATTGCATCATTAGAAACATATTTGCATGTATTTACATCTAATTAGTATCTAGTCCTGCTGTATTTATTGCGATTTCCTATCTTCCCATGCGGCAGAGAGAAACCAGTCAGTGGCATGTTCTCACAAGAAAGTCAGAACAGGTCCCTGACAGTTGCAGATAGGCACTTGCTCCTCTAGGCTTCTATCTTTTTTTTTAAGAGATTAGATTACTTACAGTATGGAAACAGGCCCTTCAGTCCAACAAGTCCACACTGACCCTCCGAAGAGCAACCCACCCAGAGCCATTCCCCTACATTTAAGCCTTCACCTAACACTACAGGCAATTTTGCATAGCCAATTCACCTAACCTGCACATCTTTGGACTGTGGGAGGAAACCCACGCAGACACGGGGAGAACGTGAAATATCCACACAGACAGTTGCCTGAGGCAGGAATTGAACCCGGGTCTCTGGCGCTGTGAGGCAGCAGTGCTAACCACTGTGCCGCCCAAAGATGAAGACCATTGAGGAATTTTCATGACTAACCTCGAAGAAAGAGGTTTTTTTTTTAGTTTTACTTAGAGTGTGGAAACAGGCCCTTCGGCCCAACAAGTCCACACCAACCCTCGAAGAGCAACCCACCCAGACCCATTTTCCTACATTTTCCCCTTCACCTAACAATACGGGCAATTTAGCATGGCCAATTCACCTAACCTGCAGATTTTTGGACTGTGGGAGGAAACCGGAGCACCCGGAGGAAACCCACACAGACACAGGGAGAATGTGCAAACTTCACAGACAGTTGCCTGAGGCAGGAATTGAACCCAGGTCTCTGGCGCTGTGAGGCAGCAGTGCTAACCACTGTGCCACCGTGCTTCAATCTTGGATAGCAGTCATCACTATCTCAGTGTGATCCATGAAAACAGACCACCTGAACTTCTCCATCCATGGATATTAACATCGGATGTGCACTAACTCCACCACATTACGGCACATCTCTAACCCAGTTAGAATATCCACTTCAATGCTGACCTTTAGAGTGCACTATCAGCTTGCATTGTAATGTTGCTACCAGGTCACAGTGCAGGCAGGAATAGGCTTCCTCACATACTATGGAGCTGTGTGTACCTCAGGGCTCTCTCACTTGATGCCAACTTGTATATGTGCAGTAACCTTGCTTTGCCTTTCCTTAACTTTTTAGTGCATTGCCACCTCATTCAGAATTTAAAAACTCACTTACAAAACTCTGTCTTTCTTGCTATTTAGTACTTATGCAAAACCAAGCAGCTAGTCGTGGTTATCACCAGTGATCAGTCAAGCAAGCGGACATGTAGCTGTATGGGACAGTCTCACTTTAATCTTATAGCCATTGCATGTACAAGGTGATTCAAGCAAATGACCATGACTCAAAGTCTAACGGGAATAGTCCTCAGTGAAGTCATAAAAGAACGCTGTCACAAACAAAACCAGAAATTGCTGGAGAAATGCAGCAGGTGTGATGGCATATCTATTAGATTAGATTCTCTACAGTGTGGAAACAGGCCCTTCAGCCCAACCAGTCCACACCGACCCACCGAAGAGTAACCCACCCAGACCCACCTCCCTCTGACTAATGCATCTATCACTATGGGCAATCTGGCATAGCGAATTTACCTGACCTGCACATCTTTGGACTGTGGGAGGAAACCAGAGCACCCAGAGACGGGAAAAATGTGCAAACTCCACATAGGCAGTCACCCGAGGCTGGAATTGAACCTGGGAACCTAGTGCTCTGAGGCAGCAGTGCTAGCCACTGAGCCACCGTGTCACCCCAAACAGCTTCACAGATGTTTCTAGACCGGCTGAAGTTCTCCATCAATTTCTGTTTTGTTTGTTTCCAATCTCCAGCATCCGCAGTTCTTTGTTTTATTCTCGGGCCTGCTATCAGTGTCCTGTCATTGAATTGAATTTAATGTTACATGTACCGAGGTACAGTGAAAAGCTTTGTCTTGCAGACAATACAGGCAGATCACAGAGTTAAGTAGCATAGATAGTAAATAATACGTAAACAGCAGTAAAGAACACAGGTACAGGTGAATATTAAGAGTTTTTGAATCTATTCAGTATTCTAACAACAGTAGGGTAGAAACTGTTACGAAACTGGCTGGTGCTTGTGTTTAGGTTTCTGTACCTTCTCCCCGATGGTAGAGGTTGTAGAAAAGCATTGCCAGGGTGGAATGGATCTTTGGGAATCCTGGCAGCCTTTCCTTGACAGCGGGCCTAGTAGATGGATTCTATAGATGGGAGGTTGGCCTTTGTGATTGTCCAGGCAGAGTTCACCACTCTCTGCAACCGTCTCCTATCTTGAATGGTACAGTTGCCATACAAGGTAGTGATACATCCAGACAGAATGCTCTCGATGGTGCACCTATAAAAGTTGGCAAGGGTGTTCACCGTAATGCCAAATTTCCTCAGCTGCCTGACAACGAAGTGGAGATGTTGTTGGGCCTTTGTAACCAGTACGTCCACGGGAAGAGTCCAAGAAAGCTTGTTGTGGGTGACCACTCCCAGGAGCTTAGCACTCTCCACTCGTTTCACTTCTGTGCTGTTAATGTGTGGGGGGGGCGGCATGAGTAACATCCCATCGAAAGTCAATAATGAGTTCCTTTGGTTTTGCCGGCATTATTCTCAGTGCACCATTTTTCCAGGTCTTCCACCTCCCATCTGTAGTTGTTTTGTCACGATCTGTGATTCGACCGACTATGGTGGTGTCATCAGCAAACTTGTAAATGGCATTAGTCTGGTATTTGGCAATGCAGTCATGGGTATACAGTGAGTACAGTAGGGGGCTGAGTATGCACCCCTAGGGGCCTGTGATGTCATTCAGTCATTGCCATAGTTGCCAGGTGTCTGTTCTCCCCGTGCCTGTGTGGGTTTCCTCCGGGTGCTCCGGTTTCCTCCCACAGTCCAAAGATGTGCAGGTCAGGTGAATTGGCCATGCTAAATTGCCCGTAGTGTTAGGTAAGGGATAAATGTAGGGGTATGGGTGGGTTGCGCTTCGCCGGGTCGGTGTGGACTTGTTGGGCCGAAGGGCCTGTTTCCACGCTGTAAGTAATCTAATCTAATCTGTCTGGGTCTCTAATTTGGATTGGTATTGGTCCTTGGCTGTCTTAATGGCTTTGTGAATGTCAGACTTGGATTCCTTATATTTGAGTGGGTCTCCTGATCTGATGGCCTCACACCTTGTTTTTAGCAGGTTCTATATGTTCTGATTCATCCAGGGTTTCCTGTTGGAGAACACCCAGATTGACTTCCTCAGTACGCAGCCTCCACACACTTGCTGATAAAGTCTGTCACGGTGGTGGCGTACCCATCCAAGGTACCTGTGGACTGTTTGAACATGGCCCAATCAGCCAATTCCAGACAGCACCTGAGTTGATCCTCTACCTGTCCAACCAGCACTGGGCCTATACCTGCAAAGGGGTTCTCCTTCTTGAGCTTTTGCCTGTAAGCCATTGCTCATCAGGGCAGTGTCCAATCTTAAACCAAGGGCTTGAACATAGTCAGTGAGGTCATATCACAGTGAGGAAGAAAGATTCTGGAAAGGGATGAACCAATCATGGTTAACCAGGGAAGGATAGTAGCAAATAGAAAGAAAAAAAACGTAAAATGTGGCAAAGATTAGTGGCAATCCAGAAGATTGGGAATAGTTTTAAAAACCAACAAAAGATGATCAAAAAAAGGATAAGATTGAAGTAAAACTAGCATGTAATGTAAAAATGGACAGTAAGAGCTTCATTAAATAGAGTGAGAGGAAGAGACAGACAAAAATGAGCATAAACCCCTTGGAGAATGAGGCCACGGAAATATTAATAGGGAAACAGAATGACAGAGAAGCCAACTAAATACTTTTTGTCGGTCTTCACAGTAGAAGATACCAAAAGCATCCAAAAGTAATCAAGGGGAAAAAGTGGGAGGAGGAAATAAATACAAAAACTATAATTTGAGAAAAGGTATGAGGAAAATATTGAGGCTAAAAGCCAATAGGTCCCCTGGACTGAATGGGTTGCATAGGTCATTCATGGAAGTAGCCGCAGAGGTATAGGATGCACTGGTAATAATTTTCTGAGAATCCTTAAAATCTTGAAAAATCCCAGAGGATTGAAGACTGCCAATGTAAGGGTACTTAATCAAAAAAGGTAGAGAGATTAAAAAAAACACATTTTAAAAAGGCCAGTTAGCTTAATATCTATTATGTTAAAATCAAAGGATGTAATAGCAGAACATTTAGAAATACATTATCTAACCAAATAGAGTCAGCATGGCTTCATGAAGGGGAAATCGATCCAGACAAATTTATCACAATTCTTTGAAGAAGTAACGAGCAGGATAAATAAAGGGGAATCCATAGATGTAATATATTTGATTTTCCAAAAGGCATTTGTTAACCTACTATACATAAGGCTACTTAATAAGATAAGATTCATGGTATTGTGGTGGTATGTTAGGATGGAGAGAGTACTGGCTAACTAAAAGAAGAGAGAGTTGAAGTAAGGGCCATTTTCAGGATGGCAACCTGTAAACAGAATGCACTGGGGCTACATTTATTTACAGTATATATTAATGACTTGAGTTAGGAAAGAGAACGTGTTATTATGTTTGCAGATAACACAAAAATAGTTATGAAGGGAAATGGTGAGGGTGACACAAAGATTCTACAAAAGGGATATAGATAGTTTAAGCAAGTGGGCAAAATCTTGGGCACAATGTATATAATGTAGGAAAATGATATGCACTTTGACAATAGGAAGAGAGGAGCTGAATATTATTTAAACAGAGAAAGACTGCAGAAAGCTGTAGCACAGAGAGATGTACAAGACCTCATGCATAAATGACAAAAAAAAACTAGCATACAAGTTCAAATAACAGAAGACAAATGAAAAGTTTACTTTAATTTCACAGGGAATAGAATACAAAAATGGAGAAGTCTTGCTAAAATAGTACAAGGCATCAGTTAGACAACACCTAGAACACTATGAACAGGGTTGACCCCTTATCTGTGGAAAGATATATTGGCATTGGAGGTTAACAAAAGAATTCAATAGATTTATCTTTGGCATGGATGGATTTTTTTTATCATGAGAAGTTGAGCATGTACTCACTGGAACTTAGAAAAAGGAGAGACAACATCATTGAAACATAAAAGCAGGAGAACGACAACAGACTCCATTCCTAGACGTGACAGTTGAATGTACAATTAACAGAGAGCTTCAAACCAGTGTCTACAGAAGAACAACACATACGGACCAAATACGGACCAATACAAAGCAATCATCCCAACACCCACAAATGGAGCTGCATCAAGACATTATTTCAATAAGCTCCATCACACTGCAGTATTCGAGAACTACAAAAATATCTATACAACGTTTTCAAGAAAAATGGGTACCCGATAAACACAATCTGCCAATTCCTCAGAAACAAACCCAAGCAAGCAGATACAATGCAATCAAAAACTATAGCCACATTACCTTACATCAAAGACATATAAGAAATGACATCCAGACTACTCAGACCCCTTGGCATCATGGTAGACCACAACCCTACCAACAAACTTAAACAGTGACTAATGAACCGAAAGGATCCATTAGATACCACCAGCAAAACTAGTGTCATTTACAATATACCATGCAAGAACGGTAAAAAACACTACATTGGGCAAACTAGCGGAAACTTGCCACCAGGAAACATAAACACCAACTGGCCACCAGAAGACACGACCCACTCTCACTAGTTTCCATACATTCAAACAAAGAAGGACATAATTTTGACTGGGACAACACACACATCCTAGGACAGGTAAAACAAATACGTGCATGAGAATTCTTAGAAGCATGGCATCCTAACCAGAACTCCATCAATAAACATATTGATGTAGATCCTATCTACCTTCCCTTGGGAAAAATAGAACCAAAAATGACATTATCCACTTTAAGAAACCAAGACCTATAATTTGAGAGGCGGGCTGTACCACCAACGCTTCACCAGAGACTCTCACTGATTATGTTACCTAGTATGGTGATGAAATATCTGAAAATAAACCTTCAAGCTCAGCGAGTATATACTTATCATCAACGTGATTTACAAATCTTTTCAAAAATCGCTAACATAAAAAGATTCTTAGGACGCTTGGCTGGTTAGATGCAGAAAGTTTATTTCTCCTTGAGAGAGAGAATAGGAACAGAGGGCATAAACTTGGAATAAGGGATTTACCATTTAATACAGACATGAGGAGCAATTTCTTCT
This sequence comes from Chiloscyllium plagiosum, assembly GCF_004010195.1. Taxonomy (NCBI): domain Eukaryota; kingdom Metazoa; phylum Chordata; class Chondrichthyes; order Orectolobiformes; family Hemiscylliidae; genus Chiloscyllium; species Chiloscyllium plagiosum. The sequence continues at coordinate 86,005,811 of NC_057710.1, forward strand.
CTGAGGATAGTGGATCTGTACAATTAATTATTGCAGTCGAAGAGTGGACTGCTGGAAAAGCACAGCCAGTCAAGCAACAGGAGAATCCATGTTTCAGGCATAAGTCCTTCATCAGACTTCCTGATGAAGGGCTTATGCCTAAAACGTCAATTCTCCTGTTCCTCGGATGCTGCTTGACCACTTCCAGCACCACAATCTGACTCTGATCTCCAGCATCTGCAATCCTCACTTTCTCCTAATTAATTATTGCAGAAGACTGTGGACATTGGATCTTTTAGTATATTTAATGCTTGGATAGGCAGATTTTTAAATTGGGAATAGAATAAATGTTTATAGGAAATGGCAGAAAATTGGACTTCAGGATTGTCAGACCAGATCAACCATGATCTCATTGAATGGTGAAGGAATGTCTTCCTTCTGTTCCTACATTTATGGTCTTTGCTTTTGTTGTTGTTCAATAAATTATGTTTTCAACTATTTGAAAACTTTCCAGCATGTGATGCTCCCACATTGGACAATGACAAGGTGTTATGCTGCGCTCAGAGACTTGGCTCTAACGTCTTGTGTTGTTAAGGACAGGCAGCCTGTGTATCTTGATTCTGTGGTTGAAGTTACAAGTACACTTGATTTGACAGGTGATCATGTAAAGAGGATATATATTTACAAATATGAGCTTGTATTTCTGATGAAGTGCCACCCATGCCCTCAGAAGCTTTCCATTTTTGTCTCTCTTCCACGGTGCATGATGTGAAGGAGTTTTCCCGGTTGGCAGCATTTGACCTTCTACACAGTAAAACTTTTAACATGGCACTAGGACTAGAAATCAAGGCCCCAGCAGCAGTAGTGAGCACTCCCTCAGTTGGTGACTGCACAAGCGCCAGAGACGTGGCATATATATAAATGAAGTGAGCAGCATGACATCATGTGAAAATATGAATGGGGATTACTCCGTGAAAATTCCCATAATTTTGGTAAAATTCAGCTCTATGGGTAAAATTGTTGAATTAAATGTTGATTTTGAAAGTCTGTAAATTAGCTAACTAAAAGATGGATCCTTTTTCTTAATCTTTTGTTCAACTGTTCTGTAACAATTTTTAAACCAAAGACAGAGACCCCAGAAGGGAATGGGGGGGACTATTAGAATAACAAGCAGCGAGATGCTCAGGATTATGCCGGTGGATTGTGTGGAGATAGTGCTAAAGCGACAACACAACATGCAATTGGTTGAGTAAGAGAAAGTGAGGACTGCAGATGCTGGAGATCAGAGTCAAAGAGTGTTTTGAGCATAAATGTCAACTCTCCTGGTCCTTGGATGCTGCCTGCTCAGCTGTGCTTTGTCATCACCACACTCTTAGACATGCAATTAGTTGACCCAGGTAGGGGAGACTCAGCACGGCAAGTGTATGTCGGGAATATTGTGCCAGCACAAGGGAGAAAATGTTTTTCAGAAGCAGTCTTTTGAGTTGGGTTATACACCCAGCCTTAATTTAAATTGAGCAATTTGATATGTATGTTGGTTTTGCTCTGTCGTGTAGTTACATTGTTAATCCTTGGGGCAAACTGACATAAAATGGTTCCTGGTTTTTGCATTCTTGTCTTCGAATCCTTCTCTGGGTTATCTCTGTAATCTCTTCCATCGTGAGAATGCTTTGACATCTCTATGCTCATCTAAATTTAGCATCTTGAACATCTCTGATTTTAATTGCTCCACCATGGAGGACTGTGCTATCCATTGTCAAAGCCCTAAACCCTAGAATTTGTATGCTATTCTTTCCAGTCTTTTTCTCTCTTTCCTACCCTACAATGCTACTTAAAGCTTCTGGAGGCTTGGCCCAAGTCATCATCTGTTCTTAGTGCCAAATTGTTCACGATGCTATAAATACAAGCTGCTTTATTGTTTTTGAGGTATTAGGTTAAGAACATCCAACTAGATTTTTCTTTGCAAATTGACATTAAAACATTGGCAATCAAACTCACTTTTATGTGCAAGAGTGCAGTCTAATTGGAAGATGTGAGTTTTATTCCCACAGATATTAAAAACTTTGAAGGCTTTAAGGGAACATTAACAGTTCTCATCAATATAATATCTATTACGAAAGTGAATGTCATAGATCTAATTATTTTGCTGTTCACTCATTAAGTCAGCCCTGCAAAGGAAGATACTTTCACTCACGCAGTTCTTGACTAAATTTTGTTTCTTCCCCAAAGGAACCGTCAGTGTAATACAGAGTAATCCGGGATGTCTCATTTGTAGATAATTGTTAATTATTTACAACAAATCAGAATTTTAATCCAACATTACAGGGAAATCGTTTTTAAGAGGACAATCATATCTGAGTGTACAAACACATCAAAGAATTATAAAATTCAGACATGCATTCTGCCCTTGAATTATGATTGTTACTGAATCTGAAGGCCAAATTATGATATTTTGATGGAAATTAAATGTTCATGCCAGAAACCTTACTTAAAGCTAATTCCTTTCAGGAGATTAATTCTGTTTGCTAGGAATAGAAAAAGTCCAGTTCCTGGAAAAGAGGCCTGAACCATCCCCATTCACCGTCACCTTCCTCCACCTGGCTGAGCCCATTCTCACTTTGAGCAACTTCTCCTTTAACTCCTCCTACTTTCTTCAGGTTAGAGGGATGGCCATGGGTACCTGAATGGAGCCCACTTATGCCTGTCTCTTTGTGAGATACATGGACCATTCCTTGTTCCAATCCTACTCTGGCACCCACCCACAACTCTTTCGCCAGTACATCGATGATGTCATCGGTACTTTTCCTTATCATACAGTCATGGAGTCCTACAGCACAGAGACATGCCCTTTGGCCCAAACTGGTCCATTTTAACCAAGAGGTCTGTCAATGCTAACCCCATTTTCCTGCAGTTGGCCCATATACTTCTAGACTTTTCTTATCCATGTATTTGTCCAAACACTTTTTAAATGTTGTTATTGTACCCGCCTCAACAAATTCTGCTGGGAGCTCATTCAATATGCATACCACCTTCTGTGTAAAAATGTTGCCCCTCAGGTTTCCTTTTACTCTTTTCCCTCCAACCTTAAACTGATGCTCTCTAGACCTTGATTCCCCAACTCTGGGAAAAAGACTGCGTGCATTCACCCTATCCATGCCTCTCATGATCTTATACACTTCTATAAGATCTGCCCTCAGTCTCCTACACTCTAATGAAAAACGAAGTCCTAGTTTGTCCAACTTCTCCCAATAACTCAGACCCCTGAGTCCTGGCAACACCCTTGTAAATTTCTTCTACACTTTTTCCAGTTTAATAACATCTTTCTTATAGCAAGACAAGCAAAACTAACACAATACTCCATGTACGGCCTCACCAACATCCTGTGCAACTGCAACATAACTTCCCAACTTCTACACTCAATGCCCTGATTGATGAAGGCCAATTGTGCCAATCTTCTCCACCGCCCTGTTTACCTGTGACTCTACTTTCAGAGAATTGTGCACCTGAAATCCAAGGTCCCTCTGTTCCACTACACTCCTTAAGGCCCGACCATTCACCATGGAACTCCTACCTTGACTGACTTCCTAAAATGCAAGATGTCACACTTATCTATATTAAACTCCATTTGCCAGTCCACTTCCCCAGCTAATCAAAGTCCTTCTGCAATTTCTGATAATCTTCCTCACCTGTTCCTGGATTCCATACAATTGAAGCTTCCAGAACAGTCTACCATGTGGAACCTCGTCAAAGGCCTTACTGAAATTGGAATTCCTTATGTCAACCGCCCTGCCCTCATCAACCTTCCTGGTCACTACAGCAAAGAAGTGTAACAAATTTGTGAGGCATGATTTCCCACGCACAAAGCCATGTTGACTATTCCTAACCAAACCCTGGTCTTTCCAAATGCATATATATCTTATCTCAGAATCTTCTCAAGTAACTTACCTCCCACAGATGTTAAGCTTACTAGTCTATAGTTTCCAGGTTTTTCTTTGCAGTCTTTCTTGCATAAAGAGCACAACATTCACTACCTTCCAGTCTTCCGGGACCTCACCTGTGGCAAATGATGATGCAAAAATATCAGCCAGGACCCCTACAAATTCTTCTCTAGCCTCTAACAGTGTTATTGAATATCTGGTCAGGAACAGAATATTTATCGAACTTCATACATTCTAATGCATGCAACATCTCCGTGATATGGACTGTCCCCAAGATACGACAACTAATTTCCACAATTTCCCAAGTCTTCATGTCTTTCTCTACAGTAAACACAGAAGAGAAATATTCATGGAAGATGTCACCCATCTCTTGCGGTTCTACATATACATGTCCACTTTGGTCCTTGAGGGGTCCAGTTCTCTCTCGACTTATTCTTTTTCCTTTATTATACTTTAAAAATCCTCTTTGGATTCACCCTAATCTTCTCAGCCAAGATGTTTGCCCTGTTTTTGCTGTCCTGATTTCCTTCTTCAGGAAACTCCTGTTTTCCCTGTACACCTCCCCTTGATCCCAGCTGGCCGTGCCTGGTCAAAGCCTCAATATCTCTAGTCATCCAGGGTTCCCTATTCCTGTCAACCTTGCCTATCACCCTCACAGGAACATGTAGACCTTGAACTCTAGCTATCTCACTTTTAAAGGCCTCACACTTGCAGAAGGTCCCTTTGTCTGCAAACAAATACTCCAATCAACCCCTGCAAGCTCTTGTCTAATTCCATCAGAATTTGCCTTGCCCCAATTTAGAACTTGAACCTGTGGACAATTTTGTCCCTCTCCATAACTATTTTAAAATTAGTCAAACTATGGTCACTGTTCCCGAAAATGTGTTGCTGGAAAAGCGCAGCAGGTCAGGCAGCATCCAAGGAACAGGAGAATCGACGTTTCGGGCATAAGCCCTTCTTCAGGAATAAGAGAATCGACGATTTGGGCATAAGCCCTTCTTCAGGATGCTGCCTGACCTTCTGCGCTTTTCCAGCAACACATTTTCAGCTCTGATCTCCAACATCTGCAATCCTCACTTTCTCCTATGTTTCTCCCTTAGCCATCCAATTGGAAAAGATTATCAATTTCGCTTCCAATTTCCATTCAAATCTCACATTCGTCCAGTCCATCTGACTCCTCCCTTCCTTCCCTTGACATTTCTATTCCATTGCTGGGGGTCAGCTGACCACCAATACCCACTACAAAACCACTGACACTCACAATTACCTTGAATATGCATCGTCACACAGTGCCTCCTGTAAAGACTCCATTCCATTCTCCCAGTTTCTCTGTCTCTCACATCTGTTCTGATGATGCCAACTTCAACAAGGGGGCCTCCAAAATGTCCACCTTCTCTCTCAATCGAAGGTTTCCCACTATTGTGGTTGACAGGGCCCTCACCTCATCTCCTTCTCTTTGGCCTTAACCCTTCTCTTCCCTCTCACAATACTGATAGGGGCCCCATAGTTCTTGCTTTCCATTTCACCAGACTCCGTATCCAAAGGATCATTAGCTGTTATTTTCTGCTACCTTCAGAGGGATGCCACCACCAGACTCATATTCTCTCTCCTCATCAGCCTTCCACAGGGACTGTTCCCTCTGGGACAAACTGGTCCACTCCTCCTTCACTCCCAAAACCCCATCCCACACTGCCCCCCACACCCCCACCTCCAGGGCAACTTCCCATGTCATCACAAAAGGTGTAATACCTACCCGTTTACTTTCTCCCTCCTCACCATCCAAGGCACCAATAAAGCTCCCAGGAAGCAGCAGGAAGTAAATCAGATCAGTCAATCTAGCCTATTGTATTTGCTGTTCACAATGTGGTCTCCTGCACATTGGAGAGACGAAGCACAGATTGGGTGACTGCTTCGCAAAAAACTGTCTGCAAAAAACGACCCTGATTTTCCTGTTGCCCTGCCATCACCTCATTCCCTAGCCAACGAATCTCGGTCCCAGGCTTGCTGCAGTGCTCCAGTGAAAGCCAAATGTTTTTCTTACTTTCTGGGCTTCAGCTCCAACTATGGTTTACTCTTCTTTCCTCACCCACCCCACCCACATTCTCAGATGAACAATAATAATTTGGTGCCAGCCCAGATAATGTATAAGTGTTATCCCCCTGTGTGCTGCTATCTGTGCCATAATGTTTGGACTGGTTCTAATCTTAAAAAAGGAACAGAGTATTAAATGGATTCATGTGGTTTTTGAGCAAAATACAATGTAACTCTTCAAGTACAAATTCACCCCACAAATGTGTATGTGTATGTGTGCATGTGGGTTTGTGTGTGTGTGTGTGTGTGTAGGGGGGGTGGGGGGGGGGGTTGGAGGGGGGTTGTATGTGTACGTGCATGTGTGTGTGGTGGGGAGGCAGGCGGTGGAGGGGGTGTTGAGAGAGAGTAGAGTATATGTGTGCATGAGTGTAAAAAGGTCTCAAAGTCTGTGAGAGGGTGCATGTCTGCGTATGTAGGAGAGTATGTGTGTGTGTGTATATATAGAAGTGCCTGTGTGTGTCAACAATCAAGGTATTTTTCAATGTATAATTTCAGTTACATCACACTGTAAACTTTTGCTATAAATTCTGTGTCTTACAATCGTGTCCTTCACAACCATCTGATGAAGGAGCGGCGCTCTGAAAGCTAGTGTGCTTCCAATTAAACCTGTTGGACTATAACCTGGTGTTGTGTGATTTTTAATTTTGTACACCCCAGTCCAACACCAGCATCTCCAAAGCCTTAATTAATTCCTTTTTAATTCTCAGTTGGTTGATTCATATATTTCAGTTTTGCTCAGGATCCAAAAGCAACTTCACCAACTCTGGTCTATAAGGCTAAACCAAACTGAGCACCTAGCATGAGCATTGCAAAGGCAAAACCATTGGTCGGTACTGTCACCAAGTTTTCAGGTGGCTAGATATTCCACTCTGAGGGTGGAAAGACAGAAAGTATTCAACCCATTCCTCCATCTGGAATCAACTCATTGCCTTGTGTCCCGTCCCTGCTGTTGTAAGATATATATAGCCCATTCAGCATGTCAGACCAGCCAGCTACAGGTATAAGAAACAACTCCAGTAATATCCTCAGGCAACTTCAGTAAACCATTTTAGTATAAGACCCACAAGGAAATTTGCAGTGTGATATGATTCTCTACAGTGTGGAAGCAGGCCATTTGGCCCATTGAGTCCACACTGACGCTCCAAAGAGCAACCCACTCAGACCCATCCCCTACCCTATCACTGTAGTTCCCATGGCTAACCCACCTGGCCTGCAAATCCCTGAATACTATGGGCAATTTAGCAGGACAATCCACCTAACCTACACATCTTTGGACTGTGGGAGGAAATCAGAACATCCAGAGGTAACCCATGTAGACTCAGGAAGAATGTGCAAAATCCATGCAGGCAGTTGCCCTAAGGTGCGATTGAATCTGGGTCCCTGTGAAGCAGCAGTGCTAACTATTGAACCACTGCACTGCTTTGTCATGGAGCTGCTGATCATTGCCAATTGCTATGTTGTTGGGAAGACGTTGGGTTGACCTTCTGACCCCTTTATGAGCCACATTACCAGCAATAGTATCAAAAACAGAAATGGTTCAACCATAGAAAATGTACTTCATGAATATGTCACAGCCTCTGAAGAAATCAGTCTTACCTCCCTGATGTGGGATCATGTTCAAATAATGACCAGAATCAGTGCGAGGTGAAAATAGCCTCTTTTATTCAGCAATCACAGTACAAGTTCGAGGTAGCAATAGAATCTCAAAATACAATTCTTCCAAAAGCCTCTAGTGTACAGTTCTTATGTACAGTATATTAAAATTCCACTACTATGGTGTTACATTCTTTCATCTATCGTACACAAAGGTTTGAAAGGCTTCTGTCCTGGGAGACAGGAGGTAGGTTAAAATGTGTTAAATGCTGGCTGCTACTTCTGATGGGGTTAAGAGTGCCTGTCTGCTTGCATAATTAAAAGGTGTTAATCCTCTTGTCTCTTAAGTTAGTAACTGTTAGTAAAAATACTAAGCCTCTGTGCTCTAAATAAATTAGAAATTGTACCTGCACTATAAAAGAATAAAGGGTAATAAACTGATTACAGCAGCTGGGTTGTGAGATTTATTTACTATTTGCGGGTATGCATTTCATTCATTCATGAAGTTTCATGGAAGCGCTGTTTAGTCAGTTTTTTAAAGGGATAATGGCCCAGTTAAAATGGTATTTAAGAAGTACTTACTAACTGGGGAATCTATTCATATCCAGGAGAAGGTTGGTAAGGGCTGATTATTATTATAATATTTTGTGGACACTTGATGGGAATGGTATGGTTCTGTATGCTACACCTTTTCAAAGGTAAACACTGCTTGTAGCAAGGGCTGGTAAGGTGTGAAAATGCAGTCATGGGTTTGAAAGGGTTGTTTTTAAATTTGGATAGTAAAATATACTACAGAACCACAATTTTATGAATGAAAGAAGCTGTGTAATAGTAAATAATGGGTTAGTAAAGGGTTATGAATTAATGAATAGGATCCCAATATGAATGAATATAGCGAGCTGGTGAGTGAGTTAATAAAGATAACAAAATCTCATTACAATACTCAAGGTAGAGTTTAGGAGTGTGACAGATGCTGTCCACTTGTTGGAAGAGTGCAGCTCCAACAATCCTAAAGAATCTCATAACAATCCAGGACAAAGCAGACCACTTGATTGGCACCACATCCACCACCAATACACAGTGGGAAATGTGCGTACCAACTGCAATAAGCACAGCAACAATTCACCAAGTTCCTTCAACAGCATCTTCCTAACCTGTCACCTCTACCATGTGGAAGCACAAGGGCAGTAAAAGCATGACCTGCAAATCCCCTTGCAAATCACATACTATCCTGACATGGAAATATATCACCATTCCTTCACTGTCTCAGCGTCAAGATCCTGGAACAGCATTCCTAGCAGCACTGTGGCAGAACCCGCACCCCAATAATTGCATTAAGTCAAGAAAGCAGCTTACCACTGCCTTCTCAAGATCATTTAGGGATGGACAATAAATGTTGGCTAGTTCAATGATGTTCATATTCCATTCCATGTATGAATGAGAAAAGTTATCTTCCACTCCATCGCAATGGTGCTGTCAAAATTAAGCCCTAAGGTTTTATCCTTATTGTATGAATGGGATTTTGAAAGTGCATGCATGACAAGTAAAAATCACTTTGATTAATCAAAGTTAAGATATATGATATCTTTTCTGTAACACCTGTAAAATATGATATGAAGGAACTAGTGTTAGACTGGGGTGTCACCTGATAAAGGAGCAGCGCTCTGAAAGCTAGTGCTTCCAAATAAACCTGTTGGACTATAACCTGGTACTATGTGTTTTTTAACCTGTAAAATAACACCAGAATCAATATTTGAAAAAGGTACAGATTAAAATGGATCAACAAAGCTTTTCACCATACTTCAGTACAAGTGACAATAAATCGATGTAACATTGCAAATAAAAAGAGAGTGTTGAAACACAGTATATCTGGGGAGGGGAAACCTGGTTAATGTTTCAAGTCTGATATAACTCTTCTTCAGATCTGAATTTCTCCCTTTCTATTTTTATTTCAGATTTCCAGTATCTAATATTTCGCTGCTGTTGTTTTTACAGCTAATTTGTTCTTGGAAGGTAATCCTTACCATTTGGTGTGATATTTTCACCATCAAGATCAATGATGTGGTGGTGGGTGTGACAAAGTGCAATGTTATCATTCTAACGCATTCACAAGGAGATCCTAAGGGTATTATATGCAAGGCAGAAAGCACGTTCATCCCGTTATTCATTTACAAAAGTGCCTTAGTTTTAACTTGGACAAATAGCCATTTGAAAGTATCGAGCAAACTCTTTTCAATGACAGAGAGGTCCTAACATTTCAGGTTGAGAAAAAACAGATCAAAATGATTCTCCTCCATTAATAGGGCCATAGAGTACAAGAAATATACAAACATAGTAAACAAAAACAAAGTGAGCAGAACAGCCCGTTGAGCTGCTCCACCATTCAACATAGTTGATCCTCCATCTCAACGCCATACTCCTAAGCTCCCCATATCCCTACACCCCTAGAGCTTCGAGAAATCTGTTGTTTATTTCAATATAATCAGTTACTTTGTCTTCACAACCTTCTGTGGGAAAGAATATCACAAGTTCACTACCCTCTGGATGAAAAATGGATCTTCAACTCAATATGAAATGGCCTAGACTGTATCCTAAGGCTATGTTCCCTTATTCTGAACACCCTACAAAGGAGAAACATTATCCCTGCATCCAATCTATCCAGCTACCACTTCTTCTGGGAGTTCAGACTGCTGGACATGCATATGGTCACAGAAATTTGAGGGTGCATACATGAGACTCAATGGTCGGCACAACATCGTGGGCTGAGGGGCCTGTTTTGTGTTGTACTGTTGTATGTTCTATGTTCATTCCATACAGGCACCAACCTGCATGTGAAAAAAACTTCTTTTAAATCTTTCCCTATGTCCTCTAGTTTTGGACTCCCCTATCCTTCCCTGATGAAATATTATACATTTCAATGAGATCTCTTTCATTCTTCTAAATTCAAGTGAATGTGGGTCCATTCATTCCAATTTCTCCTAATACAACTAATCTGCTATCCCAGGAATCAGGCTGGTAAACTTTTGCTGCATATCTTCATTGCAAGTACACATTTTCTTAGCTTAGGAGAGCAAAACTCCAAGCAATATTCCAGGAGTTGTCTCACCAAGATGTTGTAGGACTTCCTTGCTCCTGTGCTTCTTGCAATGACGGCTAGTATACCATTTGCCTTCCAGACTGTTTGCTGTACCTGGACGCTTACTTTCAGTTTCTGGATCAGTGGTGCTGGAAGAGCACAGCAATTCAGGCAGCATCCTCACTTACTTTCAGTGTCCAGTGTACAAGAACTCCCAGTCCTCTCTGTAAATCTTTTCCAATCCATCATTGTTTAAGTAACTTTGCATTTAATCACATTATACTACATATGCCATGAATTGGTACACTCACTTAACTTGTCCAAACACATTGAATTTCTTTACATCTCTCCCACCATTCATGTTCACATTTGGTTTTGTGTCAATATTTGAAAATAACATTTGATTCCATCATCCAATCATTGATTTATATCTTTAAATAGGCTGGGCCCACATACTGATCCCTACTATATCCCACTTGTTTCATATCTACCACACTTGAAATGATCTATTTATTTCTACTTTGTTAAACAAATTTCAATCCATGCCAGCATAATGCATCCAGTGCTTTGTTTTGATCATGCACAATAACCTTCTGCATGAGATTTCATCAAAACCTTTCTGGAAATCCAAATAACCTACATTCACCAATCTTCCTTTTTCTATTCCAGTAATTAAATCTTCAAAAAGCTCCAGTAAGTTTGTGGGTTGTGTGTAATATCTTTTAATCTACAGCATAAGACCATAAGATATAGGAGTAGAATTAGGCCACTCGGCCCATTGATCTGCTATTCGATCTTGGCTGATATGTTTCTCAACTCCATTCTCGTACCTTCTCCTTGCAACGTTTGATCTCCTTGTCAATCAAGAACCTATCTATCTGTCTTAAATACAGTTAATAACTTGACCTCCACAGCCCTCTGCAGCAATGAGTTCCACATTTTCACCATCATCTGGCTGAAGAAATTCCTTCTCATCTCAGTTCTAGACAGTCATTACTTCACTGAGGCTATGCCATTAGGTCCTAATCTCTCCTATTAGTGGGAACATCATCTTTACAACCACCCTATCCAGGCTCACAGTATTCTGTAAATTGCAATCAGCTCCCCCCTCATCCTTCTAAACTCCAGTGAGTATAGACCCAGAGGTCTAAATCATCTCAGGCTCATTCATGTAAATCTCCTCTGGACCCCTTTCCAATGCCAGGACATTCTTGAGATACAGCTCAAAACAACTCACAATATTTCAAATATGGTCTGACCAAAGCTTTAATCAGCAACCAGTAATGCATCTTTGCTCTTGTATTCCAGCTGTCTTGCAATGAATGCTAACACTGTATTTGTCCTCCTAACTGCCAACTGAACTTCCATGTTAACCTTAAGAGAATCCAGAACTAGGACACTCAAGTCTCTTTGTGCTTCAGATTTCAGAAGCCATTTCCAATTTAGAAAATAGTTTATGCCTTTATTCTTCATAGGTTGTAACCTCATACCTTCCTACATTGCATTCCATCTGTCACTTCTTTGCCCACTCACCTAGCATGTCCAAATTCTTCTGCAACCTCCCCACTACGTGTTCCTTCACCTATCATTATGTCATATGCAAACATAACAATGCCCTCAGCTACTTCGTCCAGATTGTTCATGTATAACATGAACAGTTGTCACCTCAATATGATCCCTGCAGAACTCCACTAGTCATCAACTTCCATCCTGATAAAAACTCTTTTATTCCTATCTCTGCCTTCTGCCAGTTAGCCAATTCTCTATCAATGCCAGTACTCTGCACTAACACCCTTGACCCTTATTTTATTTAGCAGCCTTCTGTGCAGCACCTTGTCAAAGGCCCTCTGGAAATCCAAATAGATCATGTCAATTGGCTCTCCCTTGTCTAACTTGCTCATTACCTCCCCAAAGAATTCTAACAGATTTGTCAGGCATGTCCTCCCATTGATGAAGCTGTTCTACTCTATTTTACCATGCAATTCTAAGTACTCTGTGAACTTATCCTTAATAATGTACTCTAAAATCTTACCAATGATTGAGGTCTATCCTGCCTATTGTTTCATGTCTTCTGCCTCCCTTCCTTAAACAAAAATTAGTAATTTTCCAACGCACTGGGACCCCCGCTGACTCCAGTGATTCCTGAAACTAATGTACCCACAATCTCCTCAGTGATCTCATTCAAAATCTGGGTGATTTATCCACCTTCAAACCTTTTAACTTCTTCAGCATCTTTTGCTTAGTGATGGCAACAACCCTCATCTCTGCCTCCTGACTCTTGAATGTTTAGTATGCTGCTGATGTCTTCCACTGTGAAAACTGATGCAGTTCCTCCGCCATAACTAATTCCCAATTACAAATTCTGAAGCCTCACTTTCCAGCAGTCCAATGTCCATTCTTACCTCACTCTTACCTTTTAGATAATTAAAAAATACTCTTTCAAGCTTCTTATATATTGCTGACAAGCTTACTCTCATATTTGATCTTCTTCCTGTTTTTTACTGTTTTTTAGTTATCCTCTGCTGGTTTTCAAAAAGGCTTCCAAATCCTTTAGCTTTCCCCTAATCTTCACCACATTGTATGCTTTTTCTTTTGCTTTTATACTGTCCCTGACTTCCCTTGTCAGCCATGTTGTCTCCTCCACCATTTTTTATGTTTCTTCTTCCTTGGGATGAACTTCTGCTATGCCTCCCAAATAATCCCAGAAACTCCTGCCATTGCTGCTGTACCATCTTTCCTGCTGGGCTCCTTGTCCAATCAACTCTGACCAGTTTCTCCTTCATGACTTTATAGTTAATTTTACTCAATTGTAACATTGAGAGAGAGAAGATTGAATCAGATATAAGAAACTGCTGGGTGAATTCCTTCTTAAACTGCATATTATGATCACTGCCCCTGAGGGGTTCCTTCACCTTACACTCCCTAATCAGGGCTGCCCACCAACACGTCACCACATGTAGAATTACCTGTTCCCCGGTGGGCTTTACTTCAAGTTGCTCCAAAAAAGAATCTCATTGACATTCCACAAATTGTTTCTCTTGAGATCCACTCCAAAATAATTTTTCCAGTCTCCCTGTCCCAGACACAACCTGATAATGGTGGTGAGCAAGTTGATGAAGGGAAGCCTGAAGGACAGGACTTTAATGTATTTAGAAAAGCAAGGACTGATTTGGGATAGTCAACACAGCTTTGTGTGTGGGAAATCATGTCTCACTTTTTTTGATTGAGTTTTTTGATGAAGTAATAAAGAGGATTGATAAGGGCAGAGTGTTGAATGTGATCTACATGGACTTCAGTAAAGCTTTCAACAAGGTTCCTCATAGTAGACTAGTTAGCAAGGTTAAATCACATGAAATATAGGGAGAACTAGTCATTTGGATACAGAACTAGCTGAAAGGTAGAAGACAGAGGATGGTGGTGGAGAGTTGGTTTTCAGACTGGAGGCCTGTGACCAGTGGTGTGCCACAAGGATCATTGCTTGGTCCACTGCTTTTATTCATTTATATAAATGATTTTGATGTGAACATAGGAGGTATGGTTAGTAAGTTTGCAGGTGACACCAAAATTAGAAGTGGAATGGACAGAGAAGATTACCTCAGAGTACAACAGGATCCTGATCAGATGGGCTAGTGGCAGATGGAGTTTAATTTAAATAAATGTGAGGTGCTGCATTTTGGAAAGGCAAATCAGGGCAAAACTTATATACTTAATGTTAAGATCCTGGGAACTGTTGCTGAACAAAGAGACCGAGGAGTGCAGGTTCATAGTTCCTTAAAAGTGGAGGTGCAGGTAGATAGGATAGTGAAGAAGGTGTTTGGTATGCTTTCTTTTATTGGTCAGTGCATTGAGTATAGAAGTTGGGAGGTCATGATGGGGTTGTACAGGATATCGGTTAGGCCACTTTTGGAATATTGCATGCATTTTGGTTTCCCTCCTGTAGGAAGGATGTTGTGAAATTTGAAAGTGTTCAGAAAAGATTTGAGGATGTTACAGGGTTGGAGGATTTGAACTATAGAGAGAGGCTGAATAGGTTGGGACTGATTTCCCTGGAGCATTGGACGCTGAGGGGCATGGATCAGGTTAGTAGACAAGGTCAATTCCCTGGGGTGGGGGAGTCCAGAACTAGAGGGCATCGCTTTAAGGTGAGAGGAGCAGGATATAAAAGGGACTTAAGGGACATTTTCTTCCCTCGCAGAGAGTGGTGTTTGTATGGAATGAACTGCCAGAAAAAGTGATGGAGGCTGTTACAATACAACATTTAAAAAGCATTTGGATGGGTATATGAATAGGAAGGGTTTGGAGGGATATGGACCAAATGCTGACAAATGAGACTAGATTTATATGGAATATCTGGTCAGCATGGACAAGTTGGACCGAAGGGTTTGTTTCCGTGCTGTACATCTCTATGACTCGGTGATCTGCGTATTGAAGACTTTCATGATTATTGTAATAGTGCCTTTCTTACATGCCTTTTCTATCTCCTGATTTATTTTCTCTCCCACGTCCTGACTCCTGCCAGGAGGCCTGTACACAATGCTCCGTCAGCATATTTTTTCCTTTGCACTTTCTCAACTCTACCCACACAGATTTTACACCTATATTACTTCTTGCTATCAAATTAATTTCAAATGATACTAATAAACTATCCTTGGATAGTTAGTTCCCAGCCCTGATACCATACAACATTATATCGACCAATTTCGATCCACACTACTTACTGCTCCCTCTCTCATAGTTAGAACATAGAACATAGAAGAATACAGCGCAGTACAGGCCCTTTGGCCCTCGATGTTGCGCCGATCCAAGCCCACCTAACCTATACTAACCCACTATCCTCCATATACCTATCCAATGCAGTTGTTCCCTTATCTTATGAAGTTAGATTCCTCTTCCTTAATAATGTGCTTGAAAATCTTACCAATGACTGAGATCAGGCTAACTGGCCTATAGTTTCCTGTCTCTGCCTCCCTTCCTTCTTAAACAAAAGGTGTTACGTTAATCATTTTCCAATGCACTGGGACCCCTGCTGACTCCAATGATTCCTGAAAGATCTCCACCAGTGTCTCCACAATTTCCTCAGCAATCTCCTTCAAAATCTGGGTGTAGTCCATCCGGTCTGGGTGATTTATCCACCTTCAGACCTTTTAACTTCCGCAACATCTTCTGCTTAGTGATGGCCACCACACTCACTTATAAATTCTGGTATGCTGCTGGCCTCTTCCTCTGTGAAAACTGTTGCAGTTCCTCTGTCATGCCTTTTCTCCCTATTCTGAATTCTGCAGCCTTATTTTTTCGAAGTCTTACTAATTGCTCTCTCCCTCCCCATCTAATGTTTTCCATAACTTTCCATGCAATCGAAAACTACCACCACCCACCATCTCCCCCGCTCTGCCCCCACAGCCACCAAATGTTTAGCTTAAAGCCCTATTGACAGCCCTGGCAATGTGATTCATCAGCATTCTGGCCCCAGCATGATTTAGGTGAGGCCCGTCCCATCAGAACAGCTCCCTTCTTCCCAGTACTGTGTCAATGTCCCAGGAATGCAAACCCAATTTTCCCACACCAAACTTTGAGCCAAGCATTTACCTCTTTAATCTTGTTGACCTTGTGCTAACCTGCTCGTGGATTAGATAGTTATCCAGATATTTTTACTTTTTTGGTTCTGATTTCTAATTTAGTCCCTCGCTGTCAAATTCCCTCAGCAGAACTTCTTTCCTCTTTCTACCTGTATCGTTGGTACCTACATGGACTATGACAGCTGAAACTTGGATCTCCCATTCCAAGTTCCTCTGCATTCACCCCCAGATGATACACTCTAAACCCAGGCACCAGGCAGGTAACTCAGCCTCTGGGACTCTCAATCCTGGCCTCAGAGAACTGTGTCTATTTTCTTGATTATATTATCCTTAATTAGAACTATATTTTTCTTCTCTTTCCACTCATGAAATGCTCCCTACTATGGTCAATTTGCTCATCCTGCATACAGGTCACACTCTCATTCACACAGG
This sequence comes from Chiloscyllium plagiosum, assembly GCF_004010195.1. Classification (NCBI taxonomy): domain Eukaryota; kingdom Metazoa; phylum Chordata; class Chondrichthyes; order Orectolobiformes; family Hemiscylliidae; genus Chiloscyllium; species Chiloscyllium plagiosum. The sequence continues at coordinate 86,022,496 of NC_057710.1, forward strand.
GGGCAAGAATCTCAAACCTGTTGGACTCAAGGACTAAGGTTTATTCAGGATTACCTCCTGGATCTCTCTACCTGCCTCACTTGTAGTCACACCTGTTGTCCCTAACCACTGGGAGAAAGTGAGGACTGCAGATGCTGGAGATCAGAGCTGAAAATGTGTTGCTAGAAAAGCACAGCAGGTCAGGCAGCATCCAAGGAACAGGAGAATCGACATTTCGGGCATGAGCCCTTCTTCAGGAATGAGGAAAATATGCCCAGCAAGCTAAGAGAAAAGGTATGGAGGAGGGACTTGGAGGAGGGGCATTGGAAATGCGATAGGTGGAAGGAGGTTAAGGTGAGGGTGATAGGCCGGAGTGGGGGTGGGGGCGGAGAGGTCAGGAAGAAGATTGCAGGTTAGGAAGGCGGTGCTGAGTTCGACGGTTGGGACTGAGACAAGGTGGGGGAGGGGAAATGAGGAGTCCGGTGTCCGTGCGGGGTCCGTCAGTTCCGTAGGCAGGTGCTGAGGAAGGAGATGTTGCTGTGGTAGCGCGTCTGTTTGAGAACGTGGCTGAAGAGCTTC
>NC_057710.1:86023397-86061585 GCF_004010195.1 Chiloscyllium plagiosum
CTTCCTAACCTGCAATCTTCTTCCTGACCTCTCCGCCCCCACCCCCACTCCGGTCTATCACCCTCACCTTAACCTCCTTCCACCTATCGCATTTCCAACGCCCCTCCCCCAAGTCCCTCCTCCATACCTTTTATCTTAGCCTGCTGGGCACACTTTCCTCATTCCTAAAGAAGGGCTCATGCCCGAAATGTCGATTCTCCTGCTCCTTGGATGCTGCCTGACCTGCTGTGGTATTCCAGCAACACATTTTCAGCTCTGATCTCCAGCATCTGCAGTCCTCACTTTCTCCTTCTTCAAGCAAAGAACACTTGCTCCAGATGTGGTCACTACGAACCACAATGGGGTCCATCAGCTCCCACATCACCTGGTCCAGCATCTCTATTTTAATTACTTAGTTTTTAATTTGAGGTCTTTCGAAAAAAATCATACCAGTCTTTTAGTTTGTGGCTTGTAAAAAGTTTACCCTATTTATCTTCAATCTGAAAGTAACCTATAATAGATAGTCAAATTAGTAGCTGTCACTAACCAATGAACTCATGGTTTACCTATAATGTCACTCTATTGTGCTGGGCCCTGATCCTGGGCTTCAATTTATCAGAGCGCTTTAAGGAACATCTCTGGGACACCCGCACTAATCAACCCCACCACCCTGTGATCCAACATTTCAACTGCCCTTCCCACTCTGCCGAGGACATGCAGGTCCTGGGCCTCCTCCACCACCGCTCCCTCACCACCTGATAACTGGAGGAAGAACGTCTCATCTTCTGCCTCGGAATACTTCAACCCCGTGGCATCAATGTGGATTTCACCAGTTTCCTCATTTCCCCTTCCTCCATTTCACCCCAGCTCCAACCTTCCAGCTTAGCAACGTCCCCATGACCTCTCCTACCTGCCTATCTTCCTTTCCACCTATCCACTCCACCTTCCTCTCTGACCTACCACCTCCATCCCCACCCCCATTCACCTATTGTACTCTGTGCTACTTTCTCTCCACGGCCACCCTCCTCTCATTTATCTCTCCACTCTGCAGGCATCCTGCCTCTATTCCTGATGAAGGGCTTTTGCCTGAAATGTTGATTTTCCTGCTCCTCGAATGCTGCCTGACCTGCTATGCTTTTCTCGCACCACTCCAATCTAGACTCTGGTTTCCAGCATCTGCAGTCCTTGTTTTTACCTAGTTCAATTTATCCTGTTAGATTTGATTGCCTACAGTATGGAAACAGACCCTTCGGCCCAACAAGTCCACACTGACCCTCCAAACAGTAACTACCCAGACCCATTCCCTTTACCCTGACTAATGCACCTCAGTCTATGGGCAATCTAGCATGGCCTGTACATCTTTGGATTGTGACAGGAAACCAGAGCAGCCAGAGGAAACCCATGCAGACACGGGGAGAATGTGCAAACTCCACACAGACAGTCGCCCGAGGCAGGAATTGAACTCGGGTCCCTGATGCTGGGCGGCAGCAATGCTAACCACTGAGCCACCATGCCACCATTAAAAAACAACTTTACCTCTGAACCAAAAAAACCAAGTACAAAGCATCTCATTCTCCTTTACACCAAATTCCCACAGTGCCTCCAAATTCCCCCAAAAAAGTATTAACTCAGGGTGAGTCTCACTCTGAATATAATCTCTCCTTTCTGACTGCGCAAAGCTTAGGAATCCTTTATTCATGGGCTCCAGCGTTTCACCTACTAACCAGTCTATAATGCCCAGTTTTCTTGCTCCTCCTTTTTAAAAAAACATTTGCTACCCCTGATCTGCGTGGAACAGTTCCACAATCGACGTAACTTTAGAAGATAACAACCAGCACATCTATTATTTCCAGGGTCACTTCTTAATACTTGGAATGAAGGGAATCAGACCCTAGCGATTTATTAGCTTCCATTCCCATTAATTTCACCAGCACTATTTTTATTACTAAGTTCCTTCAATTCCTACTTCTCACAAGACCCTTACTTCCTGAGCAGTTCTCGGAAGTTTTTTTGTGCACTACCAAGGCCAAGACATAAAAAACTCTGAGCCAAGTGCTGAGGATTAGGATTAGAGTTAGTAGGTGGTTGTTTTTGACTTGGGGAGACACAATATACCAAAAGGCCTTTTTCTGTGCTGCATATGTGGTTTGCCCAGTCTATACTTCGATTAATATCACACAGGATTACTTCGCAACCTTGTTTTCCTGCATCCTTGATTTCCTGTTCAATGTCATCCTGTACCTCACCACTACTTTGTGGCCAAGTGGCATTAGCTGCTTCTCCAGATCCAAAACATGGATATCTAGTAACTGCATCTGCATATACTTCCATCCAGATAGTCACCCTGGAAGTGTCTCTGATTCTCACATTGCACGGGTGCAGCATTCCACCAGGCCATGTTGCCTTGCCAATGACTTACCCTTCCATAATTTTCTTTCTGTTACTTCTCATTTATGGGAAGTTAACTATATACCAGAGACCTTCTCTTATATCTTAAGCTATGATCACTCAACTTTTAATTTAAAGACTTGACAGTTAGGGATTCTCACCAGCCTTACTTAACAAGTTCATCCTTCAGTCAGACTATGCTGACTCCCATTCCCACTTGATGAAGCTACATTTTCTCTGCATTATCATCTTGAAGATTTTCAAAGCTTGTGTAGTTTTTCATCTTCCCAGCCACACTTCTGACTTTTTAAGTCTCCCAAACTGAAAGCCTCCACTGCTCCAGTTGTCTGTTTTAAGCTTCTCTGATCTCAATCACATTCTAATTAAATTAATCACTTAGTTATGTTTGCCTTTTAAGTATTTTATTAACATCACTAATTTCTAAACTGTTAAAATCCCCTAATTGAGAATATCTTAACAACCACCAGAGACTCACCAAGGTGAGCTTCTTTCTCTTTTAGTCATGATTCGGAGATGCAGGTTTTGGACTGGGGTGTACAAAGTTAAAAATCACATAACCTGGTGTTGTGTATTTTTTAACCTCTTTCTCTGTAGTATGGCAAGAACTAAATCCAGTCAGCTCCAGTCAATCTGAGTCTGTCCATGACTGCTTGCTTTAGGTTTCCTAGCTCGCCCACTCCTCTTGGTGAAGCTAACTGCCTACCATGGTGTCCTCACCTTGCCTGCTCCTCTTGACTAACTGCCTGTCTCAGGTTCTTTACCTGAGCTGCTCTTCTCCCTGAGTAAGACATGCCGAACTTGTATCAGACACTTGTTAAATGTCAGCTGGAGTGTTGTGTACATTTCTTGGTGCCATACAAGATGAAGATGGAAACAAATTGGAGAGAATGCAGATGACATTTATAGGAATGATTTCAGGGACAAGAATTTTCAACCATGAGGATAGATTGCAGAATTTGTAGTTAATTTCCTTGCGGAGAAGAAGGCTAAGAGGAAATCTGTTAGATGTTTTTAAAATAATAGGGGAGGTTGGATAGAATAGATGAGGCGAAACTGTTCCTGTTTGTAAAAGATCAAGAACAACAGGGCACTGATGTAAAGTGATTTGCAAAACTCACAAATATGGTGTGAAAGAAAAATGAGAAATTTTGAGTTTGGAATGCACTGACTGAAGTGTGGAAGAAGCATTTGAAATGAAGCATTCAAGAGAACATTAGATGATTATTTGATTAGAAACAATGTATAGGAATATGGGGAAAAGGCAAGAGAATGTACTGAGTCACGATACTCATTTGAAGAACTGATAGCGACATGGTGGGCTGAAAAACTTCCACCTGCAATGTAACAATTCTCTGATTCTGTGATATGATTCAAAACCCCTGGACATGGAAGACCCTTCACATTATATTGCAGCATCAAACCCCTTCGGGAAAAAAATAACAGCAACATATACATGCAACAAGTGGGAATACTCTAGTTGTTATACTTATTTTTCTAATCAAACTGTTCAGATAGGTTATTACACACCTCTAGACTAGGTAGGACTTGGACCTGGGTGATAGGACACTACCACTCTAGCAGTTACATCCAGTCTGGAAATGGGATCAGTCAGCAGCTTAGGTAGAAACCTCTTGAATAAAATTTGAGATTGCCCCAAGCTATACTGTAATCTAACCTTTATATCATTAGATAGCCTATTGTTCAAGAAGGTAAGCATCTTGCTTGAAGACCTGGAACAATAATTGTTTATGAATAAACCTAATATGTGTTTGGATTAGAATATCAAGGTAGTTTATAGACACTGTTGTATGTGCAAATCACCAATTCTTATGTTTGTTGCAATATTCTCTTTAAGTATATGTATCCACAGAACCTTCTTGGTCAGGTGTGGTGGAGAAAACACCCTTATAGATCTAACTAGAGGAGCCTCTTGAATTGAACAAGAAGTAGGTTAATGCATGTTAGCAACTAGTTACGTTGATATAATAGATCTTGATACAAAGATTGTGGGAGGAATTCTTCTATTATGTAGATAGCAAAAAGGGAAAATAATTGGGTGAGTTGAGCCTAGAGAAATACTTGTGCCATTTCTGCAATTTATGTTGAGCGAGAAAGTGTATTCATGACCTCCTCAACTTACCAGCAATAAGGACCTTTAAGTGGTCAATTACTGTCCACTTAAGGCCCACAACACCATCCCACCCCAATGATTACATGTCTCCCCAGTGAGAAACGTGGCTGAGAAACCTGAGCTAGCTGTCTGCTAGGTTTGAGGTATAAGGGTGTGCAACCAATTGCCCTCACATGGGGACAATCAGAGGCATGGGTGCAGGTAAGTGGGTGGACTCTGAATGCCCTTGGCTCAGATCCCACAACCTCCTCTTCCAGTAACACTCCTCTTACAAGACAAAGAAAAGAAGGACTTAACTTCTCACTACTGGATCCCCTCCAGGGGAGGCCTGAACTGGTTGTCTTTAAAACTCTGAAGCTATTGGCCTCTAATTAGCCAGCAGTTTCTGGTGACCTATCAAGTTGATTTGGTTTGATTTTGTTTGATTTATTTATTGTTGTCATGTGTACTTAGTACACTGAAAGGTTTTATGCTGCATTCAGTACAGGTAAATTATAGCATACAAAGATCATAGGGTGATTGAACAGAGTGAGGAATACATAGTTACAGCTGCAAAGAAGGTGCACAAAAAGCAAGATCAACATTAGATTTTAAATTTGAGAGGTCCTTTCAGAAGTCTAATTACAGTGGAGAAGAAGCTGTTCTTGAACCTTTCGGTATGTGTACTTAAGCTTTTGTATCTTCTGCCAAACAGAAGAGTTTGGAATAGATTATAATTGGGGTGGGAGGGCCTGGTGGGGCTAGAGTGTTTGTCACCATCCAATATACTGATCCCAGATAGTTAACAAGTGAGAAAATCCACGTCTATGCAGACGTTTTGGATATTCAGTCTAACTCCTTCCAGATCCAAAGTTATTCTGCCCACATGTCCATGTGACATCATCACATGGTTGGTGGTTAAGACAGTCATCAGTATTAACCCTTTCTAAGTCTGACACCCTTATACGATAGACAAGTTATCCTACATATATCATTCCACTCTGCTTAGGAAAAAAGTGAACTATGTAGTGGAACATTACAAGGCTTGGGGTGAAATAGCAGGATCCAAATTAATTTGAAATGCAGTATTCATTAAGTTCATACTCATAAACAGGTGACCTATAGAACAGTCACTGATAAAGTGTTTGATTTAATGAGGAACACGAGCATAGAAGGTACAGTTAGTAAGTTTGCAGATGACACCAAAATTGGAGGTGTAGTGAACAACGAAGAGGGTTACCTCAGATTACAACAGGATCTTGACCAGATGAACCAATGGGCTGAGATGTGGCAGATGGAGTTTAATTCAGATAAATGTAAGGTGCTGCATATTGGGAAAGCAAATCTTAGCAGGACTTATACACTTAATGGTAAGGTCCTAGGGAGTGTTGCTGAACAAAGGTTCATAGCTCCTTGAAAGTAGAGTCACAGGTAGATAGGATAGTGAAGAAGGTGTTTGGTATGCTTTCCTTTATTGGTCAGAGTATTGAGTACAGGAGTAGGGAGGTCATGTTGCGGCAGTACAGGACATTGGTTAGGCCACTGTTGGAATATTGCATGCAGTTCTGGTCTCCTTCCTATCAGAAAGATGTTGTGAAACTTGAAAGGGTTCAGAAAAGATTTACAAGGATGTTGCCAGGGTTGGAGGATTTGAACTATAGGGAAGGGCTGAATAGGCTGGGGCTGTTTTCTCTGGAGCGTCAGAGGCTGAGGGGTGACCTTATAGAGGTTTACAAAACTATGAAGGACATAGATAGGGTAAATAGGCAAAGTCTTTTCCTGGGGTTGGGGAGTCCAGAACTAGAGAGCATAGGTTTAGGGTGAGAGGGGAAAGATATAAAAGAGACTTAAGGGGCAACTTTTTCACTCAGGAGGGTGGTACGTGTATGAAATAAGCTGCCAGAGGAAGTGATGGAGGCTGGTATAATTGCAACATTTAAGAGGCATTTGGATGGGTATATGAATAGGAAGGGTTTGGAGGGATATGGGCCGGGTGCTGGCAGGTGGGACTAGATTGGGTTGGGATATCTGGTCGGCATGGATGAGTTGGACTGAAGGGTCTGTTTTCATGCTATACATCTCCAAGACTCTATGACTCTATGTATAAACTGAGGTGAGGGGTCAGGATCAATCATGGGAACATGGCAATGTGCAGCTGCCTGTCCTGAAGAAGTGGGTAAGGATGATATTATAAAATAGCCTCTTATTTTACCAAGGAACCTAAAAGCTACAACATCGAACCATAACGCTGCGTATGGGCCACAGATAAATGACATCTTAAAAAAATCTATCAGTCACTTTCCATTACCAGTGACTGTCACAGATCTATCACACACCTCTTGATTCAGTTCGAAATTAGCCTTGCTTTAACTCGGTCAATTGGAACTTAATAACCTTATTGGTCATACTGTGGGTTGTACCTTGGACAGTGTTAATCAACACCATGTTTCAATGACCGGTTGTAGCACCGTGTTTGAAACTGAAGTTAGGGTAGCCTGCTGACCAGTTAGAAGCACAAGGCTCCAAAAGTATTGGAGAAAAGAAACTCACTTACTTAAACAGTACTTTCCAAATTCTTCTAACTACAAACTACGTCAGAGTTAAGTACAAAATTTGCACTTTACCTCCTCACTGACAAAACTGCAAAGACTTGCACTTGACCTTAACTGCACACATTGTGGAATCAGTGACTTTTTTTCTTGTTTTAAGAAAACTCTCCTCCTCCTCCGAAAAAGCAGAAACCAACAGTATCAGGAACACACTTAACTGTAGCACCAGCCATCACAGAGTCAGTCCCCTAAACTGAGGGGGCTCCAAATCTCCTGGTTATTTTTTATCACCCCCAGACTTCTACCTAATAGCGGTAATGCTTATATTTTCCCCAGTGATTGTTTTATCGTGCTTGGGAGGAGATTGAAGGACTGAGTGCAGATGATGGATTGCCTGATGGATCTAATTCATGGAAGGTGCATCAAGTGGCAAGGGTGCACTAGTGTCTGATGGTGAAGCAGCTTCTCTAAACATGTTTTAATTAGATAGTGGGGAGCATCCCTCACTTGTGATGCCTATGTATCTGGAAACCTCCATTGCTTCTCCTGATCTCACTCCTCCTTTTCCTCTTTCTTTTATTTCTCTTGAACATAGCCTTCAGCTCAATTGTTTATGATAATGTCTGGTGTCTTGTGATCATTAAGCATGCAGGAAACCACTGTTATTGTGGATAACTTCTCAGCCAGATAGCATAGAGCACCTTTCAACCAATCAAAGCATCTAAACCTCTGCTCAAGACCTCCAGTGATGTGTCCAACAATATGCATGGAAATTGAATGCCACTTGTTGTACGATTGCTCAGCTGGCAGTCTGAACCATGGCACCAGGATGGATTCCTCATCACCTTGGACTGCTGCTCAAAGGTTATTGCAATCAATAATTGTCTTATCTAAATGACATGATCTCTTCCTGTAAACTGGCTTCACTTGCATGTTCCATTGCTGATGATCACAGAAAAACTGAACATTGATAGAATGGAACCTCTTCTTGTCCCTGACCATTTCTATACTTAAACAAGGGCTTTGAATGCTCACATGCTTACACTGAATGGTTGCCATGAGGTTCTCTTAATTTTAGAGTTTAAGCCTCTGGTCTTCTTTCACATTGTAAATGATGATGGTGTTTTGTCATTTCCCAGAGCCAGAGAAAGCCAAAATGGACCTTGCCTATACTGGAGTGCACACAAGATTTTGAGATATTATGTGTATCATCTGTGGCTGCTTGGGTGGTTTTGTTGCAAAAAGTGAGCTGACAATTAACTTAGCCCTGCAATGTCTGATTTCTTGTTTTACGAGGCTGCAGAACTCTTTTGTATAGCTCAGTTTGCTTACACACTGTTCGTGTACATGTGAATGGATATGTAACACTCCCATAAAATTCCCACACTGCGGAAAGAGGAAATTTGGCCCATTGAGTTTGCACCAACCCTCCTAAGAGACCTCCTACCCCAGACCTAGCCTGTCCCTATATTTCCCATGGCTAATTCACCTAGCCTGCATATTCCCACAAACTACTGAGAAGTTTAGCACAGCCAATCCATCCATATTTGGACTATGGGAGGAAACCTGAGCGCCCATTGGAAACCCACGTTGACACAGGGAGAAACTGCAAACCCCAAGTTTGGAGTTGAACCCAAGCCCCTTGTGCTTTGAAGAAGCAGTGTTAACCACTGAGCGACTGAGCCACCCCAAATACTCTGACTACCTTCCGAGTGGTTCATGTCTCCTGCTCCTGTCCCTCTCTCCTTCAGGAGCTGACACAACTCTGCCTAGGCTCACACTTCCTCTTGAGCACAAAGTATTCCCGGCAAGTTACCCATGCCAAGTACCCCATTGTTTCTAGATGTTCCTGTAAGGTGGCTGTAAGATACAATAGTACAACATGGTACTGATTGTCCTAACAGCCACATATAAAGGTGATGATTCTAAAATACCTTTCAAGGTTGGGCAGGGTGAAGCAAAAATCCTGGGAGCTGGTTTCATCCTGTTTTTCCTCACTTTCATAGCAACAAAGGAAAATTATCTTCCAGCTCCTCCTCCTCTAACTCATTGTTATGCCTCCATGGGTTTTGTTACGGCCACATCCATGAGCTCTATTTTCAATCTCTTAGTGAAGGGTTAAGGCACAGTAGGAGGCCTCTGATCCCAGGTCTGAACAGTTTTGTGTTCTCAATATTGCCCTCTCCGTGCAGAGTAGCACTGTGTTTGGAGGATCATTATGTGGTTAAAGAACAATAAAATTATTACAAATACATTAAATGAAGTTATTGGAGAGTGAGATGAAAGAACCAAGTATTAATGATCACTATCCAGTCATACTCCTGCTTAAAAGAACTGTCTAGTTGCCTTTTAGAAGTTACATAGGCAATTCAACATTATTCAGCTGCAGTCTGTCATATTACATGAGCTTTACTTCAGTGACTCCTGCAGTAAGAACATCTGTGCCACCTACTTCACAAATCATGGACTGAAAGCAGCTTATGATCCACAAATGCGCAACAACAACATAACTCAACTCCAAAAAATTCAATACCCTCACTCATCCTATCTTTAAATCAACAGACAGAGCCAAAGTTTCATTTCTCTCAATCAAAATTAATTTGACTTGACAGTTTGATATTTTTCTGAAGTAATACATTTATGCATATGGTAACTGAATCAAAACGCAGGTAGGTAGCAGTCACAATGTAAAATGAACAAATACGTCATCAAATTGTCTTGAAACTAAATATATTTTATTCACCTTTATTTCACTTTTTCAAAATTCAGTGGAAGTAGACTTCCTATTATAAGCCCATAAGTCATACAGCCTATAACAACAGAGCTATGCTTTGATGCAGAAGCATCACAAAAACTCATTTCTATTTAAGTTTAGATCAGGCATATTCTGAGATGAATAAATAGTCACTTGCAATTTCTCTATTTTAGATAGAGCTGATTCTAGCACCATGACTGCATCACTTTCTGTACAATATGGATTCGAGCACTTGGGTTAAATGGAGAACAAGCAAACCATTGAACATCTGCCCGCACCTCGAAGGCACAGATCCAGTCTAAATATTGTTTGATATTATTTTGCTGATTGCTTTCTACCAAACAAAATGTTAAGAATCAGCTGCAAACTGTTTTCTGAATCTGACTCAATTTGGTTTGGACGGGATTTGATTTTATTATGAGACAGCCATGGTGGACCTAATGTGAAGTTTGGGACACTTGATTTAAAAAATGATAGCGTACAACTTAGAGAGTGAGGCAATTTTCTCTATTTTAGTAATTCTACACATACCTAATATAATGTAATTGGTAGCACATCAAACAATTCTACAAAGTACTAGCTTGTTATGTGCAAAAGGTAACTGTCAAATTGGTTGTTAATTTTCATGTTGATGTCAGATTTGTCCAATTTCATAGGAGTGATTTGCTGAGAGTTAATTATATGTCCCAGCTATGAGCTCTGGTAATCTCTCTTTAGGAAATCCAGATGTAGATTTATTATGATTCTACACTGCAGCAAAATAACAGCTTGACAATGTTTGAATCCATTCTTAGTATGGATCAGGGCACCTTCATCAATTATAGTGGCCGACAAAACATTGGATTATATTGAATCCAGCTCTACATCATCATTGCAGCTTTCGATCAGCCACTGTTGCTCATTTACCTCACTGCTTATTTGGCATCTGGAACTCAATGGGAGAAAGTGATGACTGCAGATGCTGGAGAGTAGGAGTTGAAAAGAGTGGTGCTGTGCTTATGCCCGAAACATCGACTCCCCTGTTCCTCAGATGCTGCCTGACCTGTTGTGTTTTTCCGGAGCCACACTTTTTGAATCTGGTATCCAATGAGTAGAAGCTTCCTCCATTGGATGCTGTGAAGGCTGCAATTATTGTTTTCAGTATCCACTGGTGTCCAAACTATGTTCCCTATCTGTAGACTGCATGAATTTCACTGGTCACGATCTAAGATTAAAGCAGACTGCTCACACCTTGTTGTCATATTTCAACTATCTAATGTCACCTGACATTCCCCCCATCTCAGCTCATGCATTGGAACTCTAATTCATATCTTCATTATTTCTAGATTTGACTATTCCAACACACTATGGCTAGTTTTTTTTTACTGATTCATTTAGTGCGATGTGGATGTCACTGGCAGGCCAATATTTATTGCCTGTCCCTAGTTGCCCATGAGAAGGTGATATGAGCTAACTTCTTGAACTGCTGCAGTCCACCTGCTATGGGTTGACCCACAATGCTCTCAGGGAGGGAATTCCAGGATTTTGACCTAGCCACAGTGAAGGAACAGCAATATATTTCCAAGTCAGGACGGTGAAGGTGGTGGTGTTCCCATATCTGGTCTCCTTCCTATCGGAAAGATGTTGTGAAACTTGAAAGGGTTCAGAAAGGATTTACAAGGATGTTGCCAGGGTTGGAGGATTTGAGCTACAGGGACAGGTTCAATAGGTTGGAGCTGTTTTCCCTGGAGCGTCAAAGGCTGAGGGGTGACCTTACAGAGGTTTATAAAATCATGAGGGGCATGGATAGGATAAATAGGCAAAGTATTTTCCCTGGGATGGGGGAATTCAGAACTAGAGGGCATTGGTTTAGGGTGAGATGGGAAAGATATAAAAGAGACCTAAGAGGCAACTTTTTCATGTAGAGGGTGGTATATGTATGGAATGAGTTGCCAGAGGAAGTGGTGGAGACTAGTACAATTGCAACATTTAAAAGGCATCTGGATGTGTATATGAATAGGAAGAGTTTGGAGGGATATGGGCCAGATGCTGGCAGGTGGGACTAGATTGGGTTGAGATATCTGGTTGACATCGTGAGTTGGACCGAAGGGTCTGTTTTCCTGCTGAACATCTCTATGACTCTGTGCTCTTGTCCTTCGAAATGAAGTGGTCGTGGTATTCGAAGGTGCTAACTGAGGATCTTTGGTCAATTTCTACAGTACATCTTGTAGATAGTACACACTATTGCTACTGAGTGTCGGTGGTGGAGGGAGTGGATGCTTGTGGATGTGCTGCCAGTCAAGTGGGTTGCTTTGACCTGGGTGGTGTCAAGCTTCTTGAGTGTTGCTGGCTCTGCACTTATCTAGGCAAGTGGGGAGTATTCCATCAAACTTCTGACTTGTGCTTTGCAGATGCTGGACAGGCTTTGAGGAGTCAGGAGGTTTCTTACTCACCACATTATCCCTAGCTTCTGACCTGCTCTTGTAGCCACTGTGTTTATGTGGTGAGTCCAGTTGAGTCACTGGTCAATGGTAACCCCCCAGTATGTTGATAGTGGGGGAATTCAGTGATGGTTAAATGCTGGGAGCAGTGGTTAGATTGTCTCTTATTTGTGATAGTCATAGCCTGGCATTTGTGTGGCACGAATGCCATTTGCCAGTTGTCAATCCATGCCTAGATATTGTGCAGGTCTCCTTGCATTTGAACATGGACTGCTTCAGTATCTGAGGAGTCGCAAATGGTGTTGAATATTGTGCAATCATCAGTGAATATCCCCACTTCTGACTTTGAGATGGAAGGGAGGTCATTGATAAAGCAGCTGAAGACGTTGGGCCAAGGACATTACCCTGAAGAACTCCTACAGACATGTCCTGGAGCTGAGATGACTGACCTCCAACAGCCTTACCATCTTGCTATGTGTCAGGTATGATTCCAACCACCATAGAATTTGCCCCTGAAACCCATTCTTTCCAGTTTCGCCAAGGCTCCTTGGTGCCACACTTGAATGCAGCCTTGATGTCAAAGGCTGTCACGCTAACCTCACCTTTGGAATTCAGCTCTTTTGTCCATGATTAGACCAAGGCTGTAATGAGTTCTGGAGCTAAGTGGCCCTGGCAGAACCCAAACTGGGCAACACTGGGCAGATTATTGCTGAGCAAGTGCTGCTTGATAGCACTGTTGATGACACCTTGCATCATGTTCCTGATGATTGAGAGTAGACTGATAGGGCAGTAATTGTCTGGGTTGGATTTGTTCTGGTTTTTATGCATTCTACAAGCTTCCCTCAGTATATTTGAGGCCATACAAAAGTCTGCTGCTTGTGACTAAATTCAGACCACATCCGATCATTTATCTCCCTGTGCTAACTGACCTGCATGGACTCCTTCAATGAGCCCAGCCAGCCCCAATGGGACAAGTGAATGCCTCATGACCCTTTCAGCTCATCTTAATCCAGTACACCCCAGTCATCAGTACACAAGGCACAGCTCTAGAAGCAATTGCTAGACCAAAGAGGAATTCCAGACTGGATCTGTCATTGCCTCATATCACAAAGAGAGAGAGAAGCTGATTCTTCTTGGTGATTTCAATGCCAGAGGTGGGAGGAACACAAATGTCTCAAAAGGCATAACAGGAAAGGAAGGCCAGTGGGTAGGTAAACACCAGAAGTGATCTCCTCCTGACAAAGTGCCTACAATGTGGCTTGGTTTTAATAAACAGTAAAAGTCATTGTAAACATCCTCCTCAATGACGTCCTCCCAGTGTCTGAGTCCCACTGTGACTGGAGTCACAATGCAGATTCAATCCATTGGGAGGCACAGTGGACACGATCTTCATACCAAGTTCAATTCAAAGAAGTGCAGACAACAGCAGCTACCTCTAAACATGACCTTCTTTAACATCACAAAGCCCTTCAACTCGAGCAAGCCAGGAGTATTGAGTGTCCATCTTAAATGTGCTTATATGCCAAAATTCATCACTATCCTTTGCCTGCTGGACATCAGTGTTCCAGCCATGACCCTCACCAATGGATCCAGCTCAGACCTAACAGATACTGCAAATTGGAATCACCCCAAGCTCTGGTGTCATACCACCTGTCTCTTCTCCACCTTCTTTGCTGCAACATTCCATGAAGTTTCCGGCTGCTGTGAAGCCAATATATGGGACTAATGGGTTCAACCTGCATCACCTCTGGCCCAGAACAAACCACCCTCACCTCTATTACTGAGCTTCAGTGTTTAGATCACACTTAAATGAGTACATTCTCAGTCTCCATGGAATCATTTCCCACCCAGAGTGGAAGTTGGGGTTTTGGATTTTCTACCAGAGAAGACATCACGGTTGTCTGTGAGATCCTTGACACTGGTATCTGTAACCAGCACAGCAGTAGTCCAAGCTGCCATGCCAGCAAGCCGACCTTGCTGACAAAAAACAACTCATTCTGTGTTTGCAGCCCTGGATGCTTTGTGTCATATCATCCAGCCTGCTCTTCAGATGAGTAACTGATCCCCTCCAGTGGTAAGTGCCTACTTTCTTCAATTGTGGGTGAATTTGTTCCTCAAACAGCGAAATAGAAGGATTGAGTGTGATTACAGCAGGTCCAGGATAATTTTATGAGAATGTCATGCCAATTCCTGAGCCCTCCCCAGTCAGTGCACTGCCCTGGAAGAGTTACAACCTTGATAGCATAAAGTGGCTGTCACCCCTTCAGTGCACATTATTCATGTGGTGCTGAGTTTACACATGATTGCCCCATGTGACAGACCTCTGCACTGGCACATTAGACTGACTGATGACCTAATTTTATACGTTATTTACATTGGGAAGATGGTGCCACTTACTCTTGTGGAGGCAGGAGATTGTAGACTCAATTTCTGCACTGAATCCTGTTCTGTGACCATGCTGCAGGATACCTGGGTCTGTTGGGAAGGCTTCCTGCTGTCTCAGGGGAAGAGAATCTCATTTCTCTTATGGATGATCCTCTAGTGTGGCATCAGCAGACCATACAGCTGGTTTCTGCTTGGTGTGAGGAGAGAGGGGCCATCCATCACAGGTTCCAGAAATGGTGCGAGCTTGCACCAAGGAAAGGGCTGCTGAGTATTGTTTAAGTCTGCACCCGTAACTCTGCCAAAAAAGGTCATGGTAGTGGCAAGGGCTTCCTGGTCACCCCACTACCACCAGTAAGAATTGCTCTGACCCTAAGCACAAATAACAACATCTAACATGCCTCTTGCCATACTTGGATTCCAAAATGGAAGATTCTACCCAAAAGTCAAAGCGAGTGGTGATGCTACATCTTCATCAGACCTTGCTTACAGCCTCCTGGATGAGGTTTAAATGGCTGACCAGATGAGACTCCCTGTATCTAAAAGCAAATGAGCAGGAGAGAAGGAGGGTTACTGGGAAGTTACAAATTCATGGTCATGCCATCTGGATGCTGTCAGCAATGTCGGTTGCAGTACCCAAAGCTACTGTTGAGGTAGGGATTCACAGCGTCATCTTCTCCAAGGGGCTCAGGAGATGCAGATAATGCCTGCACCTGTCAGGTCTCTGCTGCTGTCCATGTTTGTGTGACTTTGTCCTGCATGGAAGAAGAAGGGCATCAGGGAGTGTGGTCACATGGGGCAATCATGTGTAAACTCAGCACCACATGAATAATGTGTTTGGGTGATGTTTGTGTCATAACTGAACAGTTGCAAGTACGTGGGGTGTGAAAATGGGAGTGTGAGGCTGGCAGCATTGGTAAGTGTGTTTTGGAGTATATGAGGAATAGATATAAGTTTTGATTGCTGACTGATGGGGTGTTGGGTACAGTACAGATTGAGAGATTTGTTTTGAAGTTCAGATATGGTGTTTGAAGATGAATCTATATACATAGACTTTAATTTTATGATTTTTTTCCCTATCTGGTTTGAAAGCAATAATGTTTTGCATGAAGTCAACAAAATTTGAAATCCAAATCATTTGCTAAAAGCCACAAAACTTCACGTTTTATAAAAGAAAATTCAGCATGCAAGCGTCCACAAACCAAATACTACATACTGGTGTTTAAGGAAACATCATTGAACATTTCACAGCACCATCAGGAGAGTCTATGGGCCAGTCTGGAGGGCTTCATGTCCTCCCATGGGAACACTGGCTTTCTTCTTCTTTCCAACTCTGGGAATAAGGCACCTAGCATGTGTCAGAGAACCTTGAATCTCTCTCTGGCTTACTGCTTTATTAAATCATCTCATTCCTTCTCTGAAACACTGTCACAAACTGAATTTCAAAGAATGAATGCACCTTAGTTGTTCAGGCTGCCTAAAAGGAGTACACACTTGATTTATTTCATGTTAGTCACGTACGCCCCTGGGTTCCTGCTGAATGTGCAGCCAGTCACCAGCATGTTTAGTGGTAGACTGCACACCGCAATCATGCTGATAAGCAGCAGCACAAAGCTTATGTGTTATCTCGACCTGATGTAGAATAATCACATCATGATCCCCGTGCAATGAAATGGGTATTATTGAATTTTTAGCTCCCTGTTTCTTTTTGAATAGTAACACTGAATCACTAACATCCTCTGATGTAAATGAACAGTTTCTCAGTTTATTATCTAAGTTGAAGCAAGAGCAACCTGAATAAATTAATTCTCATTGCAGGGTTTTTCAAATGTTAGCAACTTAAAATAGTAAAGTCACATTTTTTCAAAGCTTTTTTTGTGAATAAAGTTACTTCATTACTATCAAAATGTTTTGTCTTTGCTTACCCACTACTGCATCTCTCCAAGTGCTTGTGCTCCTTGCATCTGTAAGACATAACGGGGGCAAAGCTCTCTGGAGTTGCTGAGGCCAGGTGAGTTCAACAGCTGCACATCTTTTGCTGCCTGAACAAGTTGATTTCTGGAAAGCAATAATTGTCACAGATGCTGGTTGTCCTTTGCTGCCAGTTTAGAATGATCTGTTTTGGCTCCCTGTTTACAGGACTGGCATCTGTTTTGGAGCTTCTGAAACAACAAATCATCATAGTGGTAAACTGCTGTCTACAGTTGTCATATGTTGCAGTACCAACCACTGGTGACCTGTGGCATGGGTATAGTGATGCCACTAATCTTCTCCTATTTTAGAGTTTAAAAAAAACTCAGTTTTGAAAACAGCTCCTAAGGACTACTGCAATGAAAATTAAAATTTCAGAGGAAACTTAACAGATTTAAATAGGAATTGGCCATTCAGCCCATTGAAGCGGAAGTGAGGACTACAGATGCTGGAGATTAGAGACAAAATTAGAGTGGTGCTGGAATGCTCAACAGGTCAGACAGCATCTGAGGAGCAGGAAAATCGATGCTTCAGGCAGGAGCCTTTCATCAAGAATCATCAGGAGCCCTTCCTGCTCCTCAGATGCTGCCTGACCTGCTGTACATTTCCAGCACCACTCTAATCCACATTCAGCTCATTAAGCCTGCCTTGCCAGTCAAGATCATGGCTGATCCGATCCCCATATTTCTTTATGTCATTGGTAATCAGAAATCCATTCATCTCTACCTTAAAACATACTCAAAGCTTGAGCTTCCCCATCCCTTAAGCCGAGAATTTCAAAACTCTCTGAGTAAAATTATTAGTCCTCATCTCAGAACTAAGTGGCATCCTCCTTATTTTTAGATTGTGCTCCCTGGTTCTAGGGGAAACATTTTATCTTTATCTACCGTGCCTATCCTTTTAAGTGTTCTATAGATTTCAATGAGATCACCTCTCATTGTTTGAAACGTTAGACAGTACAGGCCTGTTTTGCCCAATCTCACTTCATAGGACCGTTCCGTTATCCCAGGAACAAGCTCCCAAATGTCAGCCACTAATCCTAATGTGGGCCAGGGCAGGGGGGAGCTCTGGACTGAGGTGACCATGTCTTAAATGTAAATCAGGTCCTGACAATAGACAGGTTTCTCTAATAATAACTTATGAAGAATGGCTCAGTCTACAAACAGGAGCTGCATCATCATTGAAACCTGTGGCCAGCAGAAAGAAATATGTTGCCAGGGCACACCATCCAGGAAACTTGATGTAAAGGCATTGCTGCAGACTTTCTGAATACTGAAAGTTGTCATTTTGGCAAAGGCCTGACCACTCTCCCAAGCCAGAAACTCAGAACTTAAGCAGTGACACAGTGCTGCCTTTGGTGCCAGAAGCAATCTGTATGGATCTTTGTGACAACGTCTTCGGGACGAATCAAAATGACCATTAAGTGCAATCGTATGTTTACGACCAACACTCTACCCCTGTAGGTCAACACTTTGAGTTGCCCTGTCTAGCAGATTAGACAAGTGGTAACCTTAGCCACCAACTCTTGCCAGTTTGTCATCCAGGATTCCTCAGCTGAGCTAAGTTAGACTCCCAAGTAGAGGAAATGGTTGGTGTTCTTGGCATTAGCCCTGAACTTCTCTGGCAGGGAGTCCATCTGTCACCAACTGACTAGGAGTATGGAACATTTTCTCTAATTGATCCTTGCAGGGTATATTTCTTCACAATCTTACATGCTCCATAAATAGCAGTGTTTGTGAACCTGGTGAGTACGTCATCAAGGTAAGACCTAAGAACTACCTCCAATCCTGGGCCACAGAGAGCCAAATCCAACAGTGTCCTTACAAGAGCCACACAAATGGCTTCACATAAATTGAATATGATGTGGAGGTGCCAGTTTTCGGACTGGAGTTGGACAAAGTTTAAAATCACACAACACCAGGTTATAGTCCAACAGGTTTATTTGGAAGTACTAGCTTTCAGAGCTCTGTTCTTTCATCAGGTAACTAGTGGGGCAGGATCATAAGACCCTGAATTTATAGCAATAGATCGCAGTGTAATGCAATTAAAATTATATATTGAACAAACCTAAATTGTGTTAAGTCTTCCATCTTTTAGAATGGGTTGCAGCTTGCGTTTCATTAATGTGTAAATCCCAGAACTTTTTTTAAGTCACATTCTTGAGATAACTTGAGATTTTATTTGAAAAAGATGACATCTCAGCTTAGATGATCTATTAAAGGTGTGAGGTTAGAGTCTGTCAGCATCCCAATCTTGAGTCAGACTGGTTCTATTTCCAAAGTAGGAATTTACAAAATGTTACATGGATTGACTGCCTGCAGATTGTGTGCTTTTTGAGCAAAAACAGAATGCATCTGCAAATACAATTCTGCAAATGCAAATTCACTCCATAGTGTGTGTGAATAGGTGTGTGAGAGAGAGAGAGAGTGTCAGTAAATTGAATAAAATAGACCAGATAAGGATAGTCCTGTCACACTCCTCACCAAAACAAAAGTGTATCTTTAAGGATCTGTTATCCTTCATTAGGTGCTCTATGGCAGTGTACATGTACTTGATTCAGGTGACAAACTGCATCACACACCCATACATTTGGCAGACTATCAAATAAATGTTCCTGATTCACCCGGTTGAAGCCTTTTTCATGATTAAGGGACAGGAAGATGAGTATGGAGCAGTCCACTGGGAAAGGTGGGTCAAGGTCCAGAGAAGCTGGGTGATATCCATTACAGTTTGGCCTGGAACCAAAAGAGAAAATGCTGGAAAATCTCAGCAGGTCTGGCAGCATCTGTAAGGAGAGAAAAGAGCTGACGTTTTGAGTCTAACTGACCCTTTGTCAAAGCTCTGGCCTGGGACAGTTTAGGACCGATGGAGTGGACCATGTGGTACAACACCATGTCAAGCCAAGGAGACATTGGCTTGGGCAACATTTTGTAATCTGTACTGAGGAGGGAGACCTGGCGCCTTGTTTAAGAAGGCAGAGATCAGCCTACTTTAGTAGCAAAGTTAAAATGGCCCAGAGACATGAGAGGGCCTTAAGCATTTCTCCAGCACCCGTGCAAAGTCATTCCTCAGAACGTTCCAGAACATCCTATGAAAATCCATGGTCAGCCTGTAAAGTCCTAGGCATTTGTCTCTCAAGAGTTGGTTGAGGGTACCAATGGGCTCTTTCAGACTAAATGAAGATCTAGGTGCAACAGGATCTCCCACAGAACTCTGTCGGCATGCTCACTGGGCAGAGCCTGAAAGAACAGAGCAGTGCAATTGTTACAATTAAACCCTGGGAGAGGTTTCCCAATTGTTACCGTTCCAGAGTAGGATAGCTCAAACTGTTAAGCTCCTGCATGAGGAGGGGTGAACTAACTTCTGTTCCTTATTCACGCACCCCTCAGTTGGTCACAACAAGTTAATTTTAAAAGGTTCCCTTATCTTGCGGACATCTTTTTCTCAGATCTAAAGTAACTGTTTTAAAAGAAACTAATTTAACCAGGCTTTCTTGACTTAATAAAAACAGTGAATTTATTATTTACTAAACACAAGAACACATAGTAACATAAGACATGTAAACACAGAGATAAATCCTAAGCTAAAAACAAATAAATTGACCAATTTAGAATTCTTCATGTAGAAAAGACAGTTGAATATCAGTTTCATTACCTCATTCCACCCCCCACCCACCCCCACCCTCCACCAATATACAGATGAAACAAACCTCACTGCTTGGTCCTGTGGGTTAGTTTGTTGTTTCCCTACCTGTTTTGCTATTCAGACAAAATTGTGAAATGCCTTTCTCTGTTCATGGTCTGAGCTCAATGTGAAGTGACAGGTTGACTGCTATGATAGATCCAAGCTAGCAGACACTGCTGATTGGTTGCAGTGATGTGCTGGTTGTATGACTACAGGTGGAGATACATAACATGGTTCAATAACTAGAGTTGTTCTTAATCTGTTGGTATGATGAATATGACATTGGCATGGGATAGACAATCCATGAGCTTTTGGAAGTGACCTTCTGTTGAGACAACAAGTGCAACATCAGGACAAGCTACAACTGTGTTTTCGTTCACAGCCTTTGGTTGAGACATTTCCCATCTGCGTATGTTTGAAAGTACACTCCTTCCATTTAGACAGGCAACACAGGTCAGTATGCCCAGGATAAAGAGAAAGACACCAAACAGAGTCAGGGTTAATATACAGCCTCATTTCATACCATTTTTGATCTCAAAATGGTCAGAGATGCTTGAATGGGATATGCATGTTCTCATGGAAGGATCTTCTGAGACTGTGAAGTTTCAGGAGAATAGCTGATTTTCCTGAGTGTCTGGTAGAAATCCATCCTGCTCATAGTGTCACATATTTTGTGAGATCCGCAGAGCAAGGTGCAATGGTGTTTGCTGCTCTCTGCACTTGCCTTAAAGCTAATGTGAGGAGAAGTTAATGTCAATCTTTGATCTGCCTGTTATCAATGGAGCCTCATTAGAATAATTCTATCAAAGGCCTTCCCACTGATGTCTCAGTACAATCCCTTTGATCACTTTATTCTTTTATCGCATGAGCCTATTTGTGTTACCTGCATCTTATGAGGCAGAACTGTTTCTCCAGAACAGGAATACAAGGCAATAGAGGTGTGGTAGCAGGTTAGACATTTTATACCTAAATAAGTCAGATGGTATTGTGTCCTTACTGGGTGGTTTCCTTGCTGTTAGAGAGTCAATGACCTTTCGAGTAATGAGGGCTTTGCATCCAGCCCCTACATGACAGAGATCCGCATCAGATCATCAGATATAGGCTAACAGAGATATCCAACTCACGTGATTACATCTCAGAGTAGTAGCGAGTTTTGAGAAGATTTGTAGCTCAAGTTGAGTTTCTGGATGTAGGTTTGCTTGTTGAGCTGGAATGTTCATTTCCAGACGTTTCATCACCCTACTAGGTAACATCTTCAGTGGGCTCCAGGCGAAGCACTGCTGATAATTCCTGCCTTCTATTTATATGTTTGTATTTCTTTGGGTTGGTGACATCATTTCCTGTTATATCCAGAATCTCAGAGTAGTGCTCTATCTGACATTTTGCTTATTATTATCAGGGTGTACTTTCCAATTCCAAAGGAGCAACTTGGTGGGGTCAAATACTCTTTTGGTGTCACCATAGATAAAACAAATGTTAGTATTGCCACTAACAGCTTGTACCTTTGGGTCGCTCGGTGGCACAGTGGTTAACAGTGCTTCCTCACAGCACCAGAGACCCAGGTTCAATTCCTGCCTCAGGAAACTGTCTGTGTGGAATTTGCATATTCTCTGCTTGGGTCTCCTCTGGGTGCTCCAGTTCCTCCCACAGTCCAAAAATGTGCAGCTTAGGTGAATTGGCCATTCTAAATTGCCTGTAGTGTTAGGTGTAGGGGAATGGGTCTGGATGGGTTGCTCTTTGGAGGGTTGGTGTGGACTTATTGGGCTGAAGGGCCTGTTTCCACACTGTAAGTAATCTAAAATCTTTTCACATAAATTGTCTAGATATTTGTTGGCACGATACTTTATTGTCTACCTTATAACTGCCTGCTAGCATGAGATAGTTATGGTCTTAAGGGTTAGATAATAAGTTTTAATCCAGGTGAGCTGTACTCTTTACATTAATGACAGGAGCTATTTCTGCAAAAGTTTTGGTTGTTTCTTCATTTGCCAAATTGGTTCCTGCAGCTACATAGGTGATTGATTAAGGAGGTTTCCATTCTTTGTCAAAGTAGGAAGGCACTGTCCAAGAGCTTCTGAGAACTTCTGACATTTGTCATCTTTCCTCGTATTTGGAATGTTGATGCATGAAATGCCAGTGAGTTTGCACTTGTATATTTCCATGTTTGGAACTTCACCTTGTTACTGACAAGTGACTGATTAGAATTGCAGTCTGCACTGTGAACATTGTGGTACAAAGAACACTAGACAGATCACAACTTAAATTCATAGAGATGTACAGCACAGAAACAGACCCTTCGGTCCAACCTGTCCATGCCAACCTGATATCCCAACCTAATTTAGTCCCTCTTGCCAGCACCTGGCACATATCCCCCCAAACCTTTGCTATTTATATACCCATCCAGATGCCTTTTAAATGTTGTAATTGTACCAGCTCCACCACATCCTCTGGCAGCTCATTCAATACACGTACCACCCTCTGTGTGAGAAAGTTGCCCCATAGGTCTCTTTTATATCTTTCCCATCTCACCCTAAACCTATGCCCTTCTGGTTCTGGATTTCCCCACCCCAGGGAAAAGACTTTGTCTATTTATCCTATCTATGCCCCTCATGATTTTATAAACCTCTATAAAGTCACCCGCAGCCTCCGACGCTCGAGGGAAAACAGCCCCAGCCTATTCAACCTCTCCCTATAGCACCTTGTGATTATCGGGTCAGGTTGGTGTCAGTGCCTAGATTTTAGTTGGCATCATGGCACCTTCTGCCAATGTCTGCCCTGGAAGAAGTTAAAAATCACACAACACCAGGTTATAGTCCAACAGGTTTAATTTGAAGCACACTAGCTTTCGGAGCGACGCTCCTTCGTCAGGTGGTTATGGAGAATAATCCTGATGAAGGAGCAGCACTGCGAAAGCTAGTGCTTCCAAATAAACCTGTTGGACTATAACCTGTTGCTGTGTGATTTTTAACTTTGTCCACCCCAGTCCAACACTGGCTCCTCCACATCATGGAAGAAGTTGGTATTGAAGCAAAGTCCAAGATGTGCCCCCCACCACTTTCACTCATACCCCTAACCCATTTGCCAAGTAACTATCCTAAAAATTGAAATAGCTTTACTAAGTGCACAGTTTTAGATACAATGCAGGCATACTGTCAATCACCATTCCATATGAATGCATCCACAAAACTTTCTTAAATCAAAATTCTTTAAGCCTCTCTGAGTTTTGTTATTTGCATTTCCAATGGTCTGTGCAGACATTGATCTGAAGGAACAATTGGAAACATGAAAATGTCAGCGTTGATCAAAAGAATACCATTTGACAGTTGCTTAATTGAACTCTCTAGTTCAAATATTTTGATGAGTGGATAGTGACATCAACAAATTTTACCTGTTTAAAGTTAATCCAGTCATACATAGCCAATTTTTCAGCAATAAACAAAACATATTGAAAATAATGTAAAGCAGTCAAAGTTGATAAAATCATGAAGGGCATGCATAGATAAATAGACACGGTCTTTTCCCTGGGTTGGGGGAGTGCAGAACTAGAGGGCATAGGTTTAGGATGAGAGGGGAGAAATTTAAAAGGGATCGAAGAGGCAATTTTTTTACACAAAGGATGGGGCGAAAATGGAATGAGCTGCTGGAGGAAATGGTGGAGGCTGGTACAATTACAACATTTAAAAGGTATCTGAATGGGTAAATGAATAGGAAGAGTTTAGAGGGATGTGGGCCAAGTGCTGGCGAATGGGACTAGGTTAGGTTAGGGCATCTGGTCAGCATGGATGAGTTGGACTGAAGGGTCTGTTTCCGTGCTGCACATCACTGTAACTCTATGACTCTAAAAAATATATCAAAGATAATGGTCATCAATTACGTTAATGATAGACTTTTCTTCATGGCCCAGAATACAGGAAAAATCTTTTAACTCAATACCTGGTCTGATTTCTAAGTCTCTTTAACAGAATAGTGGTATATTCCTTTTCAAACTCATCTTCAATGTGCTAAATATAAGCACCTTGTGTGATCAGTCTCTGGAAGGTGAATAGATCATAGTGTGGAATCAGACCATTCAGCCCAACATGTCCACACTAAATCTCCAAAGAACAGATTCACCTTCCCGCCCCACCATGGCTAACCTACACATCCCTAGACACAATGGGCAATTTAACATTGCTAGTCCACCTAACCTGCACATCTTTGGGCTGCAGGAGGACACTGGAGCACCTGAATGAAACCCAAGCCAACACAGGGAGAATGTGCAAACTCTACACGGACAGTCGCCAAAGACTGGAATTGAACCCAGATCTCTGGCACTGTGAGGTAGCGTGCTAACCACTGAGCCACCATGCATTTTTAATGTTGTTCTCTGGTTCTGATTTATACTGTAATGTCTCATAACTTGTATTATCTCCATCTCAGCATCCACATGACATGAGGAAGATTCACACATTTGCAATAACCACTCACTGAATATGTTTATCTCACTTGCTGCAAGTAAAAATGGTCCTCAGCAGAAAGGAGAGGAGCACAAGCTGAGAGGACCATTGAACATCAGGCTTTTAATGAGATGTAACAGGGTGCCTGGGCAATCAGGAGCCTATCAAGATTGAAAGTATCAGGTAAGACCATAAGTCCGTAAGACATAGGTGCAGAAGTGAAGCCAGTCAGCCCATCAAGTCTGCTCAGCCATTCAATCATGGCTGGTAAGTTTCTCAACTCCATTCTCCCATAAGTCTTCATCCCATTTACAGTTAAAAACGTATATATCTCCATCTTAAATATACTCAATGACCTGGCCTCCACAGCCTTCTATGGCAGTGAATTTGATAGATTCACCACTCTCTGGCTGAAGAAGGTTCTCTTTATCTCTGCTCTAAAAGGTGTTTGCTTTACTCTAAGGCAGTTCCCTCGGGTCCTAGTCTCTCCTAACAATAGAAACATCTTTCCAACATCCACTCTCTCTAGGCCATTCAGCATTCTATAAATGTCAAATAGATCAACCCTCATCCTTCTAAACTCCATCGAGTATAGACCTAGAATCCGCAAATGTTCCTCTTATGTTAAACGGTTCATTCCTGAGACCATTCTCATGAATGTCCTCTGAACACACTCCAGGGCTAGGACATCCTTCCTGAGATATGGGACCCAAAACTGCATACAATATTCCAAATGTGTCCTGACCAGAGCCTTATAGAGCCTCAGAAGTACACCCCTGCTTTTATATTCAAGTCCTCTCAAAGTAAATGCCATTATTGCATTTGCCTTCCGAACTACTATTTACAGTACAACCTACAGGTTTTACCTTGGGAGAATCTTGGAATAGAACTCCCAAGTCTCTTTGCACTTCAGTCTTCTGAATTTTCTCTCCATTTAGAAAATAGTCCATGCCTCTATTCTTCCGACCAAGGTGCATGACCTCACACTTTCCCATGTTGTATTCCATCTGCCACTTCTTTGGTCACTCTCCTAACCTGTCCAAAATCTTTTGCAGCCTCCCTTCAATGCTACTTATCCCTCTACCTATCTTTGTATCATCTGCAAACTTAGCCAGAATGCCCTAAGTTCCTTCATCTCAATTGTTAATGTATAAAGTGAAAAGTTGTGGTCCCAACACTGAACCTTGCGGAACACAACTTGTCACCAGCTGCCACCCTGAGAAGGATCCTTTATCCCATTGTCTGCCTTGTCAGATTGGAGGCAAGACACTGATCAAGGCACCTGTCGACTGCTTACACTAAGATCAAGCAACCACACATACAGGCAATAAAACAGTTTTGTGCTGCATTGTTAAGCCAGTCATTTATTATGGTTCACCTATCAGTATATGCAAATTTTTCTCTTTTGCTTTGCTCATACTGGTAACCCATGCCGATGATAGCACTAATGATTAGGCAGGCTGAGGCTGCATTGAGGTATCATTAATAATGTTTGGTGGTCAAAACCCTGTTTCCTGACCACCATTCTTTGTTTCTTCATGGGTGGATTAGCTTTAGAAATAAGTAACTGGTGATTAAAAACTTCCTTCATCAGATACTAATACAATTTCATCCAGTTGATCACATTTCAAATTTAAATGGAATGAAATAATATTAAATAACAAGTCACCAAATTCTTATTAAAATTAGAATGAAGTTTATTGTCACGTGCATTCAAGTACAGGGATACAGGAACACAGTGAAAAGTGTACAAAGTTGCCATTCCTGATACTAAGGTATCTAGTTACAAAATCTTAGATGTAAAGTAGAAAAGTAAAGAAATAATTAAAAGTTAGACATTACAGTACTTCTTATGTGCTTGAAGTTATAAAAGCAAAAAGTTGAAAAATGTGAATAAAAACGATCACATATTCCAGAGAGTTTTGTACATTCTATAGAGTTTTGTACCATACAGCATTTTGTTGAATTAGACCAAATTTCAGGCAGGATAAAATCTTGGATAGACTCCTATCAGGTTTATCACCTGTAATGCACCTAATACTCACAGGAATTATTTGGGAATCGTCAGGGAATCACTATAGGCTGACTTGCTGAGTGGGATATCTTTCGGAGAAGCCAGTTTGGACTTGATTGGCTGAATGGCCTGCTTCCACACTGTAGGGATTCTATGATTCTATTAGAACCTGTTAGTGGCAATGGAGGGGAACTTCCTCTAACCTTCTCTTCTCCTAGCCAGTGACAATCCCTGTGCTCCCATCCTGCTCTCACTGACCTGTGGCCTGAGTCTCTTGCTGATCTTAGACCTCTGTGAGGCGCAAGGCTGGCAGATACCACCACTTCCATTGCCAATGCCTATAATGAGGAGATCTCAGTGCACTAGGACTTCTGCCCTTGAGCTTCTTGATCTTGGGCCATCTAAGTGCTGGACTAAAGTCTTCCCCATGGAGATAGCTCGAGGTCTCGCCAGCACTCCAGCCAGTCAGCGAGGTCCCTGTTCCCTGGAAATCAAAAAGTCCAATGTTTCACAGCAAGAAATACTAGTCTAATGAATTAAATTACAAAGTTAAGCAAAGACAACCAACCTGGCTTAAGTTCAGGTGACAATGTTTACATTTGTTCAGATTTATCAAGATTAATTTAGAATAAAGTTAACAGTCTGTTTCCTCAATGAGCTGAACTCATAATGTTTCCAAAAGCAGAGATGTAGTATCAAACAGTGATTAGGTTAATGAGGTGAACTATAAATGTCACATTAATGTTGTTCAGATGAGATGAGTTAATCATTCACTTTTGATACTCACTTGTTTTCATCTCCATGTTGAGAAAGGGCATGACATTTTAAGCTTCAGTCTCATGTTCTAGATGTCTCTGATGCAATGATATGATTTTGAAATATCAATATACACTTGGCAAGGACAGTTAATTGAAAAATAGTTCTTAAAATAGCTTATAGACAATATGAATCTGCCTTCAATTGTTCCTTTCACAAATGTAATAAATACCTTTTAAAAAGAAAAAAAAGTAATATTTTTGTGAGAAACGCAAATGAATATGTTTTGCATTTAAACAGTCTTATCATTCAGCCTTTCTCACTGTCTGAGAATGGTGAGTAGTTTTTATGTGTGAGAAGCACGTTATAGGGCATTATGTTTAACAAAATGAAAGGGACAAAATTTCAGAAATTAAGGCGGGCCTTTTAACCAATCCACTTTGACACTTGGCAAATACTTTTGTTGCCTCAGGTTTGTGTCCAAGGGAATGTTATGCTCATCTCCATCCTGTACCTACCCCCCTGGAAAGTAACATGCACAATTCAGGGCACTTTCTTTCCAAAGTGAGTGAGGTGAGCTGAAAATTGGGAGAGAAAATTGGGCCATTAAGCCCATTTCTCTCTACACAGAAATGGGTGACCTGCTGGACCTTTAGCATGGTATGTTTCTCCAATTCAGAGCTTTCCTAGAGTTGGTGAATATACCTTCAAAGACCAAAAGGGTCTCAGGTCTGTAACTGTCTCCCTCACATCTCTTTACCACTCTGATCTTCTTTAAGGAATATAAAGATTGTGTCAAATTTGAATAGTCTGTGAATCAAGCTGATCTTGTACATTTTGGCTATCTTTTCACCTTGACAATTCACATTTTTTGAGCTGAGTGTAGTAGTTTAGTTGTGTTCCTAATTACCATTCCCAGATAGTGAGATCTATGATGCTGTGAGCCAGCAATGCTAACCACTAAGCCACCATGCTAGCCTTCAAAGGGATTGGAATACAAAAGTAAACAAGCCTTACTAGAGCAATTTAGTGAATTCACATGCTGGATTACTGTGAGCAGAATTGGTCATCATATTTAAGAAAAGTTACACTTAAATGAGAAAAGTAGAATTATAATTGTAACAGAGGGAGAATCTAAGGGAATTTGAGTATAAGTTTAAAATGATACAGTCAAAAAAGGAGAGAATATCCTGGTTCCAGGAAGCCAAATTGGAATATAAATTGTTGTCTTTACCAGGAGTAGTCAGGATAGTTAAGATATTTTCTGTGCATAGAATTGATTCACTCTTGTGGAATGACTTCGCAGGAGTCTTGTCTATAGTTATGAAGGTCCAGATGAGGTTAAAGAGACGCAGCACAAAATCAAATCACAGAAAAGTTTCCATCACGAACTGTGACCAGAGCATTGGCCACCAAAGGTCACCGCAATACTGCAAACAAATGGTAGGGAAGTTGAAACTCTATTTAAGAATAATGATAATTCAAAAGAATGCTTGGCATGTCTTTATTCATTAAGTCTCAGGAAGCAGATTCAAAGTTAAATAAGTTAGTACAGACAGCTCACACTAAACCTGAGGCTGAAGAAGTTCTGGAGTGCTATTATATTCAAACAGAATTCTGATGAGGAAGTGGGGATATCCTTATTGACTTGTGAATGATTGTTTATCAAATAGTGGTATGACTCAGATATCATAAGGAAATGTTCATTTTTATTTATTTGTTCACTTGTAGGACATGGACATCACTGGCTGGCCAGCATTTTTGTTGTCCATCCCTAATTGCTCTTGAGAAGGAGGTGGTGAGCTGCCTTCTTGAACTGTTTCAGTCCACATGCTGTACATTGACCCACAAAGCCATTAAGGAGGGAATTTCATGATTTTGACCTAACGAACATCCCCACTTATGACTTTATGATGAAGGGAAGGTCATTGATGAAGCAGCCAAAGATGGTTGGAACGAGGACACTACGGAGGAGAAAGTGAGGATTGCAGATGCTGGAGATCAGAGTCAAAAAGTGTGGTGCTGGTAAAGCACAGCAGGTCAGGCAGCATCCTGATGAAGGGCTTATGCCCAAAATGTCGACTCTTATGCTCCGAGGGCACTACACTGAGAAACACCTGCAGATATGTCCCGGAGCTGAGATGACTGACCTCCGGCAACCACAACCATCTTTCTATGTGCCAAGTATGACTTTAACCAGTGGAGCATTTTCCCTCTGATAGCCATTGATTCTCATTTTGCTAGGGCTCCTTGATGCCACATTTGGTCAAATGTGGCCTCGGTGTCAAGAATTGTTACTCTCAACTTACCTGTGGAATTCAGCTCTTTTGTCCATGTTTGAACCAAGGCTATAATGAGGTCAGGAGCTGAATGGCCTGGTGGAACCCAAACTGGGTGACACTGAGCAGGGTATGCTGAGTGGATTCTGCTTGATAGCACTGTTGATGACACCCTCCATCACTTTACTGATGATTAAGAGAAGATTAATGGAGCGGTAATTGGCTGGGTTGGATTTGTCCTGCTTTTTGTGCACAGGATATACCTGGGCAGTTTTCCACATTGTTGGGTAGATATCTGTGCTATAACTGTACTGGAACAGCTTGGTCTATTAAAATTGATCAGGGAAATATTCTTGAACCAAATAGACAAATCCTAAGTGTTACTTTATGTGTCCATGTTTCAAAAAAGACTCAAAGACGTGTATGAAGTATCACTACAGCATTTGAAAGTTTCATAAGCAAAACTGATAGAATGCACAGATAAATATTGCGCAACATAAACTTTTCAAGTAGGATTTGAAGCATTAGTGTTCTTGCCTTTGCGAGGTCAACCTCTGAAAATAAATGCATTAGGAGAGTTAGAAAAGTTACTTATCTGTTAAATACTCCTGATCATAGGAAGAAAAAATAGTTATGTCACATAAACATGTGGAAAAGCAATCATTGTAGAGAGGAGAATAAGGAGGAATAAGTTTGTTGAGTAGCAAGCGTAGTCCAAAATAACAGACAACAAAAGTGAGGTAAAAAGATGGCTAGACGGTTCTCAAAGCAAACCTTCTAAAATTCGACTAACTAACATAGAAATAGTGGGATACTAAGTTCTCACATTTGGATAAGGGAGAGTGGGAGGATATTAATAGGCTACTTAGAAAGTATTAGATCATCTGTAGAGATATATCTGGCTGTATTACTGTATATTGCTTAGACATGCTGTGAACATAGGACAGTCAGAATTTGGAATACCAATGTTGAATGATTCCATTTGAATTAAAGAAGATCTAGAAACTTATGAATTAAGTTATAGCTGATAGCTATGACTGTGGAGTTTATTTCAATGATATAGAGTATATTGGAATACGTAGGAAGAACATATGAGACAACTCGAAGACAACTAGAAACAATTACAGTTAGCTGGCTTAGTAATACATTTAGCCAAAAACATTATGTTAGGCACATTGTGGGACAAGGACAATTGTTGATAAGGACAGAGAAAGGGTAAGCTTCAATAGAATTTCCTGTGCCTAAGACTAAATACGAATTTTTTATATTTTGAGAATTGTGTGGGTTTTGCCAGAGGTTTGTGTTTTACATTTGTTAAAAAAACAAACAAAAGTGGTATATGTAGTGATTGTAACAAGGTCAACCAGGTGGATATCATAGAATATGGGTTCCCTGATTGGGGCTGTTAATCTGGTCCATTCAGAGAGTCCTGGCTGACAGAGAGAAAAATGAGAATCAGAGGTTCTGCTCACTCTGACAGCAGACTCTGAGGAAGCTGGACCAGTGTCAAGTACTATGCATATGTAAATAATGGGAGACTTGGTAGTGGGATTCTGGCTTCTGTGGAGTTTTTTCAGTGGTAATAGGAGAAAAAAATACGATCCAGAAGATATTTGTTTGCAACAGTTGTCTTTGAGTTGGGGTAAGCATTTCTGGCATCATGCCGTTATTTGGGAAGTTTACAGATTGGACAGAATTGGTTAAGGAACACGAAAACCCCAAGCCTCCTCTAATTCTGAGATGCTATCAGTTTTACCCGGCAGTTCGAGAACCAGGGGTATCCATGTCAGGATTTTTGATGAGGTTAAGAAGACTGGCAGAGGCAAACATGCACCACAACTGGCTTTGTCATTAGAAAATGTGACAAGTACAGCAGGATATGCCGATGGAGGTGGATACTCACACCAGGCTGACTGAGCTTGGGGGACACTACTTAAATGAAGACAACTGCATAGCCTCACTTAGGATATATTCTATACAGACTCTTGGTCAGCACACAGCAAAGCCCCAACACAAAGCCTTGCCTCAGCCAAATGGTTAACATTTTCTTCAGGAGCCGGGCCAGCAAGCCATTGTAGTTGCTGCCAATATGGGGACTTGAGACAACAAAAGAGTCTCACTGAACCTAAATTGAGTAAGAAAACTTAGCCTAGTATCTAGGACAGTGCACACCATGGAAAGTCCACCTCAACTTGGTTTGGGACAGTTAATTTGCTTAGCAACATCTAAATTAGAACCAATCAAAATAAACATTGGGATAAATGGTCACTCAGTTCTAATGGATGTCAATACTAGTGTGGCCATACCAGTTTTCGCAGAAGCAGTTTTTAACAAAGTCAGTTCTGGACCCCAACCCTTAAGTTTGCACAAGACCTTGGCTAGACTGAATCTACACCAGGAAACCTTTCCAGATTAAGTCTCTTATCAGAAGCAGCTGGTTCAGCTACTGCAAATTGTAGTAAAAGACTTGGGCTCAAACATGATAAGGTGTAATTAAGAATGATTCATTTAGATTGGCTCAATATTTTTCCATTATAAAATGGCTGCCTGAGTGAAGTCCTAATTAAATACCCAGAAGATTGTCAGAAAGGTCTTTGGACTATCAAAAAAGCCAAGGCATTTTGACCAGGAAGCAATTCCATGGTTCTGCAAGTGCCATTTGCCTTATGGGCTAAGGTAGAGGCAGAAATCAGGAGGCTGGGAAGTGACAGAATTATCAAACCAGAAAGTCTGTTGAATGGGCAGCACTGGTCATACTGATTTTGAAGCTCAATGGGTTGGTTTGCCTATGTGGGGATTTTAAACAAATGATAAACCGCTTCTCGCAGCTACATAAATATCTAATCCCTCGCATAGAGGATTTATATGCAAAGCTGGTGGGAGGGTTGTCCTTTAGGAAGCTGGACATGAGGCATGAATATTGCATTTGTGGTTAGTTGAGGATTCCCAAATGCATGCTACAATTAATACTTGTAAGGTTTGTACCAATATACAAAACTACCATTTGGGATATCATCAGTCTGTACCATTTTTCAGCGGATGATGGAGAACATTTTACAAGGTATACCCCGAGTTGCCATTTATCTGGATGACATGCTAATAACAGGGAAGACCAATAAAGAGCATTTAGGGAACTTGGATGTAGTCCTTAGAA
This sequence comes from Chiloscyllium plagiosum, assembly GCF_004010195.1. Taxonomy (NCBI): domain Eukaryota; kingdom Metazoa; phylum Chordata; class Chondrichthyes; order Orectolobiformes; family Hemiscylliidae; genus Chiloscyllium; species Chiloscyllium plagiosum. Next base: position 86,056,296 of record NC_057710.1, read on the forward strand.
GTTTCTCCAAGTCAGGCAGATGCCTTAGAACGGAAAAATGTGTGTTCCAGGCACCCCAAGTGACCTACCTCACCTACAGAGTCCACACTTTTTGGACACCTTTCAGTTCACAACTGACAATATCAGGCTACTGACGCAAAAAGATCTGGTCCTGGCAAAATTTAAATAGCTGGTGGTGATGGGAGAAACAAAAAGGCCATCACAACCTTTGTGGACCGTGCCAGATCAGATCACTGTTGAGGATGGAATTTTATTTTGTGGAGCAAGAGTGAAAGTCCTGAGTAAAGATCACCTGACACTGGCTGAACTTCACCAAGGTTACACAGAGGTGTCCAAAATGAAGATGTTGGTGAGATGTTATGTTTGGTGGTCAGGATTGGATGCAGATATAGCGTGTTGGTGGGGCGGTGATTAGAGTGCTAACAAGGACAACAATTACAGACAGCAGATCTCACACATTCATGGGAATGGTTGTTTAAACCCTGGAGGCAGTTGCACGTTGACTATGCCAACCATTCATGGGCTCAAAAGTTCTTAGTCATTGTGGATACCTACACAAAGTAGTTGGAAGTGCATAGAGTTCATTTGTCAAACATGAGGACAATAGAAAAGCTGTGAGCATCTTTTTCAATATACTGACTCCTGGAAGTGGCAGTCACAGACATTATTTACCAGCATGGACTTTGAATATTTTCTAAAGTCGAATTGCATTCAGCATATAAGAACTGCTCCATACCATTCATAATCCAATCGTCTGTTGGAAAGAGCAGTCCAAACTTTGAAGGCAAACTTAAAAAAACAGCCTACAGCTTTACCACCAGATTGATGGTTCCTTTTTAATTAATGGATGACACCTCATGCAACTACAGTGATAGTTCAGCAGATTTGCTAATGGGGAGAAGACTTTGCACCAGGTTAAATTTGATCTTCCCAGACATGGGATGGGGGTGAAATGGCATCGGGAATGCCAATGTCAGATGCAAGATGCTTCTAAGTGACAGAGACGGTTTATTTCAGGGGACGATGTTTCGTGGAAAAACCATGGAAATGGCCCTGCGTTGGTAAGAGATCAACAAGAATTCACGTCCCATGATGCACAAAGTTCGGGAGGTGAGATGGTTATGAACAAGCACATGCACCACGAACTCACAAACTGGGCAGGAGTAAGACATAGCCAGCCACAAAGAGCAGCTAGAAAGTCTACCAGAACCTGTAGGTTCTCCCACCTCCATCTAGTGTCAAAAAAAACCTTGGAAGTCTGAGATGGACATGACAGATGTTGCAGCCTCAATGCCCTTATCACCTTTACCATTTCTTCTGAGATGCTCCAGTGACAAGCAGTGGGCTATGGTCCATAAATGCAGCCCATATCCAAGGCTGAATTGGAGGAATTAGACTTGATGCAAAAATGCCCTAAGAGAGACTACAAGAAAAAGAACAGGCCTGTGTTCCCAGAGTTAAAGGGAGATAGATGCGGTGATTGTAAGACAGTCAGCCAGGTGGACTTCATGGAAGATGAGTTCTCTAATTGAGGCTGTTAACCTGATCCAATCAGGGAGCCTTGGTTGACAGCTATAAACAGTAGTTTTCCACCCGGGTGTTTTCCAATCTTCCTGGTGGTGGAATTTGAATAAAGATTGGTGCACTTTGTGTCTCTCACTGTGTCTCCCACCTGCACACACACACCATGGGTGCTGGGGATAAAATAAGCACTACCGCACTTAGGTGGTAGTGTGGGGGTTAAAATATTTTTTAAAAAAAACAGAAAAAAAAAAACAGTAGTTTTGGGGGTCGTTAGGGCCGACTGCCTGCCCCCTCTTCCGCGGTTACGTTAGAGCCCGGGTGTCCTTGGAGAAGGAGCACGCGGTGTCCACCAACACCCTGGAGTTGTTCAGGGAGAGGTGGGCGCCGCAGGGAGTGGAGTGCATTATTTCCCCCTCCAACTCTATTTTGATTTAGTCCCTACCCACCCCTCCACTGTTTTGATCACACAGCACTGCCCTTTGATGAGAAGGGCAGTGCTTGTCACTGGCCACCCGGGTGTTTTCCTATATTCCTGGTGGTGGAAATTGAATAAAGATTGGTGCACTTTGTGTCTTTCACTGTGTCTCACACCTGCACACACACACCATGGGTGCTGGGGAAAAAAATAATAAGCACTACCGCACTTAGGTGGTAGTGTGGGGGTTAAAATATTTTTAAAAAAATGAAAAAAAAAAACCAGTAGTTTTGGGGGTCGTTAGGGCCGACTGCCTGTCCCTCTTCCGCAGTTACGTTACAGCCCGGGTGTCCTTGGAGAAGGAGCACGCGGTGTCCACCAACACCCTGGAGTTGTTCAGGGAGAGGTGGGCGCCGCAGGGAGTGGAGTGCATCATTTCTCCCTCCAACTCTATTTTGATTTAGTCCGTACCCTCCCAAAAAAAAATAAAATAAACAGTAGTTTTCCTATCTTCCTGGTGGTGGAATTTCAAAAAAGATTCGTGCACTTTGTGTCTTTCACTGTGTCTCACACCTGCACACACACACACCATGGGCGCTGGGGGAAAAAAAAATAAGCACTACTGCACTTAGGTGGTAGTGTGGGGGTTAAAATAAAAGGAAAAGAAAAAGAAAAAAAAAGAAAAGAAAAAAGGAAAAAAAAACAATAGTATTTCTTCCTGGTGGTGGAAATTGAATAAAGATTTGTACACCTTGTGTCTCTCACTGTGTCTCACACCTGCACACACACACCATGGGTGCTGTGGGAAAAATAAGCACTACCATAGTTAGGCGGGAGTGTGGGGGTAAAAAAAAAGAAAATAACCAGGAGTTGAGCATTCCAAAAAAAAATAAACAGTAGTATTTCTTCCTGGTGGTGGAAATTGAATAAAGATTTGTACACCTTGTGTCTCTCACTGTGTCTCACACCTGCACACACACACACACACCATAGGTGCTGGGGAAAAAAATAAGCACTTAAAAAAAAAGAAAAAAAAATAAACAGGGGATTAAAACAGAAGTGCGTAAAAAAAAATTAAACAAACAGGAGTGAAAAAAAGGAGAGAAAAAAATAAACAGGAAAAAAAATAAACAGTAGTATTTCTTCCTGGTGATGGAAATTGAATAAAGATTTGTACACCTTGTGTCTCTCACTGTGTCTCACACCTGTACACACACAACATGGGCGCTGGGGAAAAAATAAGCACCACCGCAGTTCGGCGGTAGTGTGGGGGTTTGAAAAAAAAATAAAAAAAGGAAAAAAAAACTTTAAAAAGACAAACAGGAGTGTCGGGGGTCTGTTCACTCTGAGAGCTGGCTCTGAGGCAGCTGGGTCAGTGTCATGTACTGTGTACATGTAAATAAAGGGTGATTTGATGGTATCAGCCTTCGTGGAGTTAAGTCAATTCTTATCATTAATGCTCATATCCCTGAAATAATATTAAAAAAACAGTAGTATTTCTTCCTGGTGGTGGAAATTGAATAAAGATTTGTATACATTGTGTCTTTCACTGTGTCTCACACTTGCACACACACAACATGGGTGTTGGGGAAAAAATAAGCACTGCCAGAGTTAAGTGGTAGTGTGAGAGTTAATATAAAAAAAAGATAAAAATAAGAAAAAAAGAAGAAAAATAAAAAAAATAAAAAAAATAAACAGGAGTATTGGCCAAACTGGCCATAAACAGGTCCAGGCAGTGGGCCGTGGAGGGGGTCGTTAGGGCTGACTGCCTGCCCCTCTTCCGAGGTTACGTTAGAGCCCGGGTGTCCTTGGAGAAGGAGCACGCGGTCTCCACCAACGCCCTGGAGTTGTTCAGGGAGAGGTGTGTACCGCAGGGAGTGGAGTGCATTAGTTCCCCCTCCAACTCTATTTTGATTTAATCCCTGCCCTCCCCTTCACTGTTTGATCACACAGCATTGCCCTTTGATGTGGAGGGCACTGCTTGTCACTGGTCACTCGGGTGTTTTCTTTCTTTCTGGTGGTGGAAACTGAATAAAGGTTTGTGCACCTTGTGTCTTTCACTGTGTCTCACACCTGCACACACACACCATGGGTGCTGGGGAAAGAATAAGTACTAACTGCGGTAGTGTGGGGGTTAAAAAAAACAAGAGAAAAAAAAAGAACAGGTGTGTCAGAGGTTCTATTGACTCTGAGATCTGGCTCTGAGGAAGCTGGATCAGTGTCAAGAACTCTCTATGTGTAAATAAAATGAAAAAAAGGAAAAACAAAATAACAGGAGTATTGGCCAAACTGGCCATAAACAGGTCGAGGCAGTGGGCCGTGGAGGGGGTCGTTAGGGCCGACTGCCTGCCCCTCTTCCGTGGTTACGTTAGAGCCCGGGTGTCTCTAGAAAAGGAGCACGCGGTATCCACCAACACCCTGGAGTTGTTCAGGGACAGGTGTGCACCGCAGGGAGTGGAGTGCATTCCCCCCCCCACCCCACTCTATTTTGATTTAATCCCTGCCCTCCCCTTCACTGTTTGACCACGCAGCATTGCCCTTTGATGGGAAGGGCATTGCTTGTCACTGGCCACTCGGGTGTTTCCTTTCTTCCTGGTGGCAGAAATTTGAATAAAGATTTGTACACCTTGTGTCTCTCACTGTGTCTCACACCTGCACACACACACCATGGGTGCTGGGGAAAAAATAATCACTCCCACAGTTAAGTGATAGTGTGGGGGTAAAAAAAAGAACAGGAGTCTCAGACATTCTGTTCTCTCTGAGAGTTGGCTCTGAGGGATCAGTGTGAATGAAGGACTGTCCTCTTGATTGTGTCAGAGGAAAAAAAACAGAAGTATCAGACATCCTGTTCACTCGGGTAGCCCATATCCCTCCAAACCCTTCCTATTCTGGAACAGTCCATCTTCCGCAGCTACACTGGCACCATCCCCCACCTTTTCCTCCGCTACATCGATGACTGTATTGGCGCTACTCCCACGAGGAGGTTGAACAGTTCATCCACTTTACCAACACCTTCCACCTCAACCTCAAATTTACCTGGACCATCTCAGACTCCTCCCTCCCCTTCCTAGACCTCTCCATTTCTATCTCGGGCGACCGAATCAACACGGACATTTACAATAAACCGACTGACTCCCACAGCTACCTGGACTACACCTCCTCCCACCATGCCCCTGTAAAACACCATCCCATATACCCAATTCCTTCGTCTCCGGCGCATCTGCTCCCAGGAGGACCAGTTCCACTACCGAAAAACCCAGATGGCCTCTTTCTTCAAAGACCGCAATTTCTCCCCAGACGTGATCGACGATGCTCTCCACCGCATCTCCTCCACTTCCTGCTCCTCCACCC
>NC_057710.1:86062146-86066002 GCF_004010195.1 Chiloscyllium plagiosum
ACACCCCTCCCCCAAGTCCCTCCTCCCTACCTTTTATCTTAGCCTGCTTGGCACACTCTCCTCATTCCTGAAGAAGGGCTCATGCCCGAAACATCGATTCTCCTACTCCTTGGATGCTGCCTGACCTGCTGTGCTTTTCCAGCAACACATTTTCAGCTCTGATCTCCAGCATCTGCAGTCCTCACTTTCTCCTCTTCATATACCCATCCAAGTGCCTCTTAAATGTTGCAATTGTACCAGCCTCCACCACTTCCTCTGGCATCTCATTCAATACACGCATCACTCACTGTGTGAAAAAGTTGCCCCTTAGGTCTTTTTTATATCTTTTCCCTCTCATCCTAAACCTGTGCCCTCCAATTCTGGACTCCCCAACCCCAGGGAAAAGACTTTGCCTAATTATCCTATCCATGCCCCTCATAATTTTGTAAACTTCTATAAGGTCACCCCTCAGCCTGCGACGCTCCAGGGAAAACAGCCCCAGCCTGTTCAGCCTCTCCCTATAGCTCAAATCCTCCAACCCTGGCAACATCCTTGTAAATCTTTCTGAACCCTTTCAAGTCTCAGAACATCTTTCCCATAGGAAGGAGACCAGAATGGCACACAATATTCCGACAGTGGCCTAACCAATGTCCTGTACAGCCGCAACATGACCTCCCAACTCCTGTACTCTATACTCTGACCAACAAAGGAAAGCATACTTAATGCCTTCTTCACTATCTTATCTACCTGTGACTCTACTTTCAAGGAGCTATGAACCTGCACTCCAAGGCCTCTTTGTTCATGAACACTCCCTAGGACCTTACCATTAAGTGTATAAGTCCTGCTAAGATTTGCTTTCCCAAAATGCAACTGTGGCTTTTAAGCCAGGGACTTTATAATTTGTGAATCTGTCATTCTGTGCCTCCTGCAAGGAAGTGCAAGTATCTGGAGAAGAATGATTGAGGGTCAGAAGTTCTGGCCAGCTATAATGATTAACTCAGTGAACCCTAGGGACAGGGCCCATTGAACCTCCTTCATAGTTGTTTGCCTCTACCCATAATACCAATTGTTGTGTGTGTCTGAGTGTGGCTATCTGGATGTATGTGAATGAGGAGTTTATAAATGAGTTAGAGTCCTAACTAGTTGAGTTATATATCAACAATTCATAGTTGTTTACCAATAACAGTACCTGTTTATTTGCAATAAATGGTCATTCTTGTAAAATACAGAAATAGGTCCATCCTTTCTGTTAACCTGGGTATAAAAAGATAAGTAAATTGGAGGAGTTTCGTGAACTTTAATTTTTGTAATGACTCTGGAAATAGTGGGGCTTGATTTTCAGTGCACTACTCCAGTGGGGTGTGACAATTCCAAAGGGAAGAAATGACTGGTGTAAACTGTCTACAGGCCATGTAAGTGTAGCTATAGTGAAGGACAGAAGATAATGAAGGCATGTGAAAAGGCACTGTAGGGGATTCACAATTTATAAACGTCCGGCTTATGAATGATCGTACTTACTTATGCAACGCTATAGATGGTTGTAATTTTAAAGACCCAGCATATGAACATTTTCTGTACTTATGAACAACAGCTTTAAAATGCTCTGGATTGTGTTCTGACTTGTAATTTGATTTGTGAACAGAAGCCACAACAGAACCTGTTTGCAACCTGAGGACTATCCATACCTTAATCATGAGTGACTTTAATCTTCATGTAGATTTGGAAAATTAAACTGACAGAAGCAGCTACATTTAAAACTTCTTCAAGTGTATTTGAAACAGTTTCCTGGAACAATTTGTTGCAGCTCTGATCAAAAATTAGGCTATTTTGGATCTGGTAATTTGTAATGTGGCAGGTTTAATATGATATCAGAGCACAAGATCCCCTTGGAAATAATGGCCAGAACGTGGTAGAATTTAGCATTCAGTTTGAGAGTGAGGAACTTGGCTTAAACAACTGTGCTAAACTTAAATAGGTAGGAATTTAGAAAGAATGAGAGCAGAGTTGGCTGGAGTGGACTGGGAAAGGAGGTTAGCAAAAAAGACAGTTGATATTCATTACTCATAACAAAGAAAAATTCCAACAAGGAAGATGAACCAACCATGATTAACCAAGGAAGTTAAGAGAACAAAACTGAATTGAAAACATACAACATGGTTACTGACAAAGATTAGTGGCAACCAAGGAGATTGGGAATGTTTTAAAAGCCAACAAAAGATGACAAATAAAGGTAAAAAATAAACTTTGAGGGCAAATAAGCTAGTAAGACAAACATGGATACAAAAAGCTTCTTTAAAGATATAAAAACAAGAGAGAGATCAGAGAGGACATAAGCCCCTGAGAGAATGAGACTGGGGAAGTGATAATGAGAAACCAGTAAAACGGCTGAGGAGTTGAATAAATACATCAGTCTTCACAGTAGGGGACACTCTTAGAATTCTAAACAATAAAAGGGAAAAAACAGGGATCGAAAATAAAAACAGTAACTATCCCTAAAGAAAAATTATTAAGGAACCTAATGTGGTGAAATGCTGCTAAGTCCCTGGAGATGATGGGTTGCAACCGTGAATACTAATGGAAGTAGCTACAGTGATAAAGGATGCACTGGTAGAAATCTTCCAATAATCCTTAGATTCTAGAAAAGTTCTAGAGGAATGCAAAACTGCAAAATGTAACAAACTTATTCAATAAGGGAAGGAGACAAAAATAGGTTACTTCAAGCCATTTAACTTGGCATCTACTATTGGGAAAAAATTAGTTTATTACTAAGAATGTCAAGACAGAGTAGTTAGAAATAGGTAATATAATCAAATAGAGTCAGCGTGACTTCATGAAGGGGAATTGTGCCTGACAAATTTATTAGAATTCTTTGAAGAGTTAACAAGCAGAACAGATAAATATAAGCAGTAGATGGGATATTTTGGATTTTCAAAAGGTGTCAATTTAGGTACCACATATGAGACTACTTCATAAGATAGAATTCCTGGTGTTAGTATATTAGCTTGGATAGAGGATTAGCTAATTAATATGGATAGAGAGTTGGGATAAAGAAGGCATTGTCAAGATGGCAACTGAGACTTAGTGGAGCAACACAGGCATCAGTGCAAGGGCCACAAATATTTACAATATACGTCGATGACTTAGATGAAGGAAGTGAATGTACGACAGCTAAGTATGACACAAAAATAGATAGGAATACATATAGTGCAAGTGCAACAAGCAGCTTGCAGAGGGGTATAGATAGGTTAAGTGAGTGATTGGTAAACAAAATACAATATGGGAACATGCGAGGTTTTGCACTTTGGCAGGAAGAATAGAGGAGTGGAATACTGTTTAAACGGAGAAAGCTGCAGCACAGAGGAATTTGGGGGTCACTGTACATTAATTACAATAACCTAGCATATAGACTCAGTAGGAAATAGGGCAAGCAATGCCAATCACAATAACATTACAAATAGTAGCAAGAGTGCGTCATTCAACCCTTTGAACATGCTCCACCATTCAATAGGATCAGAGTTATAGAGTTATAGAGATGTATAGCATGGAACCAGACCCTTCAGTCCAACCCATCCATGCTGACCAGATATCCCAACCCAATCTAGTCCCACCTGCCAGCACCTGGCCCATATCCCTCCAAAGCCTTCTTATTCATATACCCATCCAATTGCCTCGTAAATGCTGCAATTGTACCAGCCTCCACCACATCCTCTGGCATCTCATTCCATACACATACCACCCTCTGTGTGAAACAGTTGCCCCTTAGGTCTCTTTTATACCTTTCCCCTCTCACCCTAAACCTATGCCATCTAGTTCTGGACTCACCGACCCCAAGGAAAAGACTTTGTCTATTTATCCTATCCATGCCCCTCATAATTTT
>NC_057710.1:86066066-86164041 GCF_004010195.1 Chiloscyllium plagiosum
TTGCTTTCCCAAAATGCAGCACCTCGCATTTATCTGAATTAAACTCCATCTGCCAGTTCTCAGCCCATTGGCCCATCTGGTCCAGATCCTGTTGTAATCTGAGGTAACCCTCTTCGCTGTCCACTACACCTCCAATTTTGGTGTCAACTGCAAATTTACTAACTGTCCCTCTTATGCTCGCATCCAAATAATTAATTCAACATTCCTCACATCCACTTTCCTTTTCCCTGTAATCCTTGGTTCCCATACTGATCAAGGATCTATCTATCTCAGCCTTAAATAGACACAAGAACTTTGCCCCCACAGCTCTCTGGCAAGGAGTTCCAAGGAATCCTAATCCTCTGAGAGAAGCACTTCTCACCTCAGTCTTAAATTGGCACCGCTTTGTTCTTAAACTGTGCCCTCTGGTCCTACACTCTTCTGTAAGGAGAAACAATGTCTCAGTGTTTACTCTGTCAAGCCCCTTTACGATTATTTATGATTGTAAATATTCTAATGAAATCACCTCTCATTCTCCTGAACTACAGTAGAGTCTCAACCTGTTTATTTTTGCTCGTAAGACAATCCCTCCATACCAGGATCATCTTAGTGAATCTTCTCTGAACTGCATCCAATGGAGGAATACCTTTCTTCAAATGAAGTGACCAAAACTACACACAGTATTCCAGATTTGGTCTCAGCAGCAGCTTGCACAGTAAGAGTTCCTTATTCTTATTATCCAACCCTTTGAAATACAGGCCAACATTCCATTAGTCTTCCTGATTAAGTGCTGCACCCGGGGTGCTAACTTTCTGAGTTTCAATTCTGGTCTTCCTGCTACAGGAAGGATGTTGTGAAACTTGAACAGACTCAGAAAAAAACATTTACGAAGATCTTCACGAGGGTTTGAGCTATAGGAAGAGGCTGACTAGGCCATGGCTGCTTTTCCTGGAGCTTTGGAGGCTGAGGGGTAACCTCATGGAAGTTTATAAAACCATGAGGGGAATGGATAGGGTGAATAGTCGAGGTCTTTTCCCCAGGGTAGACGAGTGCAAAACTAGAGGGCATAGTTTTAAGTTGAGACGGTGGTACATGTATGGAATGAGCTGCCAGAGGAGATGGGGGAGTCTGATACGATTACAACATTTAAAAGACATTAGATGAGTACATGAATAGGAAAGCTTTACAGGAATATTGGCCAAATGCTGGCAAATGGGACTAGATTAATTTAGAATACCTGGTCAACATGGACGAGTTGCACTGAAGGGTCTGTTTCCATGCTGTGCATATCTATGACTCTATGACTCTAAGTCACTTTGTGTTAAATCTTTCTACTGTTTTTCTTCAATTAAATAATATTCAGTTCTTTTGCTCCCTCTTCTAAAATGAACAATTTTACATTTTCCAACATTATACTCAATTTGCCAAAGTTTTGTCCACTTACTTAACATATCAATATCTCTTTGTAATTGTTTGTACTCCTCTTGCAAGTTTTACACCTCTTTGTGTCATCTGAAAATTTGGCAACAGTATATCCGCTACTTTTCTCCATGTCACTAATATATATAATAAACTGTTGCACTATCAGCACTGATCCTTATGGAACTCCCTGTGGTTGTCGGAGTAACCTGAAAAAGAGTCCCTTGTCCCCCCCGCCCTACCCCCCTCCCCGTTTCCTGCCCATTAGTTAATTCTTTATCCACGTCAATGTACTACCTTCAACACCATAGTCTCTTATTTTTATGATTTCATCTTCTGTGAGGTAACTTGTCAAATGCTTTCTAGAAATCAAAATACAACACATCTACTAGTTCCTCCCTATCCACTCTGCTTGAGACTTCCTCAAAAATCTCTCGTAAATTAGTCAGACGTGATTTCCCTTTTTATGAAGCCATGTTGACACAGCATGGGCCATTGGCTTTTATTTTAAAGGAAACAGAGCATAAAAAGCAGAAATTCTTGCTAATAGTGTCAAAGGCACTAGTCAGTTCACATTGAGAACATTGTACAATTTTGTTCCCCTTGTCTGAGTCAAGATACACTGGCATTAGAATCAGTCGAAAGAAGATTCATCAGATTGATCTCAGGTATGGAGAGATTTTCTTATGAAGAGAAATTGAATAGACTAGGCTTAAACTTATTGGAATTTAGGAGAATGGGAGATGGCCTTATTGTAACATGCAATATTCTTAGGGGGCTTGGCAGGTTATATATGGAGAGACTGTTTCCCCTGTTGGAGAGTCTGGGACAAAAGGGCATAATCTCAAAGTATGTGACACTCCATTTAAGAAAGATATGAGAAGAATTTTCTTCTCTGAGGGTAATGAATGTGTAGAGTTCTTTACTGCAGAGCTGCTAATGCTGAGTTATTAAGTCATAGGGTCATAAGGCACAGAAACAGACCCTTTGGTCCAACTAGTCTACACTGACAATAATCCCAAACTAAACTTGTCCCACCTGCTTGCATTTGGCCCATATCCCTCCAAACATTTCTTATTCATGTACTTATCCAAGTACCTTTTAAACTTTGTAATTGTACCCGCGTCCACCACTTCCTCTAGAAGTTCATACCATACTCAAACTCTGTGTTAAAAAAAGCCCCATGCCTTTTTTAAAGTCTTTCTCCTCTCACCTTAAAAATATGCCTTCCAGTCTTGAAATCCTGTACCCTAGGGAAAAGACAACTGTCATTCATCTTATCTGCACCCCTCTTGAATTTGTAAACCTCTATCAGGTCACCCCTCAAATTCCTGCACTCCAGTGAAGAAACGTTCTTGTCTATCCAACTTCTCCTTATAACTCAAACCCTCAATTCCCAGCATCAACCTGGAAAATTTCTTCTGACCCCTCTTTATAATATCCTTCCTATAACAGGGCAACAAGAACTAGATACAGTACTCCAGAAGAGGTTACACGAATGTCTTGTACAACCTTAACATAATGTTGTTAAGTATATTCAAGGCTGAGACAGATTTTTAGATAAAATGAAGAACTGCGGATGCTAGAGATCTGAAACAAAATAAATTGTTGGAGAAACTCAACAGGTCTGGCAGCATCTGTGTAGAGAAAAACAAAGTTAACATTTTGAGTCCAGTGGCCCTTCTTCAGAACTGAACAGATGTAGACTGATTTTTAATCTGTAAGCGAATCAAGGATTATGGGCAAAGGAAGGAAAGTGGAGTTGAAGTTGATCAGACCTGGCATGGTCTCATTGAATGGCTGAGCAGATTCATTGGGCTGAATGGCTTCCTTATGCTTTTATGTCTTCTGTTTTTAAGCTTTCCAAAATTTCCTTGGTTCTGGAAAGGTCCCATTGGAAAACAGTAACAATAACTGGTCTGTACAGGAAAGGAAGGAAACAAAATATCAGGAATCTACGGAACAGTTAGCCTAACATCTGTGGTAGGGAAAGGCTGGAAACCATTATTAATGAAGATAAAGCAGGACATTCAGATAATCTCAATTCAACCAGGCAGAGTTGTCATTGTTTCATAAAATGGAAATTATGTTTAACCAATTTATTAGAGTACCAGATTTAAGCTCTTCAGTACTGTCACATTCAGTCATGAATGATGGTGGACAATTAAACAATGGACAGGAAGTGAGGATCTACAAGTATCTCCATCCTCATTGAGAGGAGAGCCTAACACACCAGTGCAAAAGACAAGGTTGAAGAAACATCTTCAGTCAGAAATGTCAGGTACATGATACATCTTGGCCTTCTTCTGAGGTCTGCAACATCACAGCTGCCAGCTTTCAACCAGTTTGATGTACAGTGTTCACTGTGTGATATCAAGAAACAGCTAATGGCATTGGATACTGAAAGGATACAGGATTTGATAACTGCCAAACATCCTGAAGGCTTGTGGTCCAGAATTAGCTGCTCTCCCTAGCTGAGCCATTCTCATATAACTGCACTGTGGAAAATTTCCCAGGTATGTCCTGTGCACAAAATTGAGGATAAGTCTAACCCAGCCAATTACCATGTTACCAGCCTACTCTCAAACACCACAAAGTAATGGAAAGAGTCAACAGTGCTATGAAGTGGCACTTACACAGTATTAATCTGTTCACTGTTAATTAGTTAAGTTCCACAAGCACCACTCAGCTTCTAACCTGACTGCCACCTTAGTTGAAACACAGAAAAAAAGCTGAAATCCAGAGGTGAGATGAAAATGACATAAAGGCACTCGTCAATAAAGTGTGACACAAAGGAACTTTAGCAAACATGAGATCATTGGAGATTAGGGGAAAACTATGGACTGATAGGAATCATACTTAGAACAAAGGAAAATAGTTGTGGTTGTTGAAGATCAATAGTCTCAATTCCAGAACATTACTGTAGGATTTCAACAGGAGAGTGCCCCAGGCCCATCTTCACATGTTTCATCAATAATCTTCCCTTGATCATAACGTCAGAAGTGGGGATGTTCACTGATTGTGCAATGTTCAGCATCATTCACAAATCCTCAGATACTGAAGCAGTTCATGTCTAAATGCAGCAAGATATAGATACAATATGAAATATAGATACAATATGTGGGCAGCACGGTGGCACAGTGGTTAGCACTGCTGCTTCACAGTGCCAGAGACCGGGGTTCAATTCCCGCCTCTGGCGACTCTCTGTGTGGAGTTTGCACATTCTCCCCGTGTCTGCATGGGTTTCCTCCGGGTGCTCCGGTTTCCAAAAAATGTGCAGGTTAGGTGAATTGGCCATGTTAAATTGCCCATTGTGTTAGGTGAAGAGGTAAATGTAAGGGAATGGGTCTGGGTGGGTTGCGCTTCGGCGGGTCGGTGTGGACTTGTTGGGCCGAAGGGCCTGTTTCCACACTGTAAGTAATCTAATCTAAAGAACTGCAGGTGCTGGAAATCTGAACGAGGGTCACTGGACTCAAAACATTAACTCTGCTTTATTTCCACAGATGCTGCCAGATCTGCTGAGTTTCTCCAGCAATTTCTGTTAAAGATCTGGATATATACAGGCTCAGGCTAATGAGTGGTAAGTAACATAAATGCCACACGTGTTGGGGAATGGCCACCTACGTTGATCTCTTTAATAATCAATGGAATTCCCTCACTGAATGTCTTATCATCAACATCCTGAGTTTACCATTGGCCAGGTACCAAACTGAATACTAGGGTGACAGTGCTAGGTTAGAGTCTACGAAATCTGCAGTGAGTTGTTCAACTCCCTTCTCCCTAATGCCTGTTCACTATCTACAAGGCACAAGTCAGGAATTTGATGAAATACTTGCCTGGGTGCCTGATTAACAACATTTGAAAATCGTGACATTATCCAGGGCAAAGCAACTTGCTTGATTGGCACACCATCCACTACTTTCAGTTTTCACTTCCTCAAGTAATGATGAACCTCGGAAGCAATGTGCACTATCTACAAGATGCCCTGCAATAACTCACCCAGCCTCCTGCAAAAATATTGTACAAACCTATGGTTTTCCTATCTAGAAAGACAAGGGCAACAGGTGCATGGGAACACCACTGCCTGAAAGTTCGCCTCCAAGCCCACATCTCATCCTGACTTGGAACTATATCATGGGTTGAAATCCTAGAACTCCCTTCCTAACTGCCCTGTGTACCTATGCTACCTGGATTGCAGCAGTTCAAGAAGATGGCTCACTACCGCCATCTCCAGGGCAATTAGGGATATACAACAAATGCTGTCCTAACCAATAATGTGCATATCCTGTGAAAGAACAAAGCAAAAATAAACGTTAGCAAATGTTAGAGCCTGTCCATTCCACTCTAAGTTAATTTTTAATGATGTAATAAGTCTCAAATACTGCCAAACAGCTTCACCAATGTTTCTATAATTTTCCGATTTTGCTGAAAATTAACATTTACAAATGTGAAATCTCATTCATTCATACTTGAATGTGTTTGGGAGATTTTCTAATCCAAAAATGTTTTGACAGTTTTGCTTATCTTTTATTTTTTGGACCTTTTATCTCTCTCTCTCTCTCTATCTCAACACCATTCGATTTCTTTACGACACTTTCTGAATCTGATTGGACATAAGTATTCATATTGATACGAATACATTCTGACCCTTTGCTGCTTGTTAATAATACTTCATCTGATTGGTAAGGAAGTACAGAGTTACTTGCCCTGTTCATAAAAATCCCAGATTCTCTGCAGAGAATGGCCTGATGTAATGACTGACTCACATAATTAATTCACTACGGAGAACTCATTATTCTTGATTCTCCATCTCAGCAATAGAAGATGTATATGGCAGCTCTGGATTTACTTCAAGTAGCTTCTCGTGACAATGAAAAGAATCACAGCAGTGTACTTATTTCTGAAAACTAAACAGTGGCAAGACAAAGTGCTCCAATTATGGCACAGACATGCAGCCACACAGTTTAAATTATTTTGTTTCGCTAGATAATACAATGTGTATATAAATTTTAATCACACTGCAAGGATTAAATATTTTTAACCACAGGAATTGTAAGAAATATGCTTTCCACAAATGTTGGAAGTTCTATTATTTTTTTAAAATACGGATGATGTTGCTGATATTTGAACTGAAAGACAATGCAAGAAGTTAACAATTTTCATATTGTTTTGTAAATATTATCTACTTGTAATGAGAGTCTGGATCAGTGGTGCTGGAAGAGTACAGCAATTCAGGCAGCATCCGACAAGCAGCAAAATCGACGTTTCGGGCAAAAGCCCTTCATCAGGAATAAAGGCTGAGAGGCTGAGTGTTGTAAAGGAAGATATTAAGCCTTATTGGTAAACCATCGGTAAAATCATGCAAACCTTTGATACATTTACTTCATAATTACAGATTGGGATTAACATTTAATTATCTTAATCACTCTATTCAGACAGCTAAGAGTGGGAGCTGATTAAGTTGGCACATTGCACTCCAGAATGGGAATGGGAGATCAGCTTATGTTATTGGACAATAACAAAAGTTGAGCCAGTTTCTTGGATTGCCTGTGGCAATCAGGTCAAGTAATGCCAGCAGGGGAGACCAGGGCAAAAAGCTGGCATTTTCCTGCCATTAATTTCACAAGTTTATAAGATGGAAGTGGCCATATCCTGAACACCCATGTTATTCAGCCATTTCATTCAGACACAACAGTATTCAGCTAATATTTTGTCCAGACCCAGCACCACCTACTCAGGGTCTGCTATAAGCCGTTAAACGCTCCGTTAGCCTGACTACAGCAATTCTACATTTGTGCTTTTTGGCTCTAATAAAGGCAAGATATTTCAATCTCCTTTTTTAAAACATTCTTAAGCTAGAAAGGAATTTTTTTAGGCATAAAAATACAAAAAAAAAGCCAAAGTAAGTGGTTTTACTTTGATTTTGAGATTAAGAACTGTTCAACGGCATTAACTAACATAGTCTAAATCAGATTTTCCTTCATTAGTTTAGTCAAATAATACATAGTTAAAAACGAAACTCAAACTTCAGAATGAGAGGGTGTTATTCAAGTTGCAACACGGAGGAACAGCTGAAACCGATCTTGTTTATTTGATATAAGTACATTTAAACATTAATATCCATTTTTCACAGTAATTTTCAAGTACCAGGAACTTGCAGTAGCACCACCAACTGTACTTTGGAATAACAGTGATGAATTTGTCGAAAGGAGACTATTTAGTTACGTGTGTCAAGATGTACTGCCATTGTGATCCCACTACGAATTCCCTGCAAACTGTTTATGGTTTAACAGATTTCACATGTGTTGGTTCTTCCAATTCCACTTTGAAAGTTATTGAATATGCTTCAATTATACTTTCTTACAATGCATAGATAGATTAAAGAACATCAATTTATCAATCCTTGGAACTTTCAGAAAAGACAGGATCCTAGAAAGTCAACATAATAACACTAGCAACTAGTGTCTTAATTTCTCTGAATATCTTCAAGAGCCTATTAATCCTACTACAAAATAAAATACTCAGAAATATTTCTGCTTTAAGCTTGACGTGGGAAAGATGAATGATGTCTTGAAGTAGAACTTCCCAACAACTGCACAGTAGAACAAACACAAAATCAGAAATTGCTGGAGAAATTCAACAGGTCTATCATTGGAGAGAAAACAGAGTTAATGTTTTGAATCCGGTGCACATACCTGCTGAGGGTGGAACAGGGAATAAGGCAAGCTAAAGGGACAACAATTTCCATCCTCTAAATACTTCATAAACTCTCATCTCCTTAGAGATGCATGACCAAAAAAGTGGTCACACCTTCCAATCCACACACAAGTTATTCTCTCTGGATACTATTGTAAGAGGTCACAAAGTACACAGTCAATCTCACATAGACATGTGCATTAGAACTAGCATGTGAGATCCCCCAACTTGCTAATTAGATTGCAAAATGGGCAAAGATCTCATTACTCCACAGCAGTTCAGCATTCTGTGGGAGGCAGTGCACAGCCATAATGTCACTAGACAAATAATCCAGTAAACCTAGCCTAATATACAGGGAATATTGACTCAAATCCTATCACAGAAGCTAGTGGAATTTAACTTGATTAATTAATCCAGAATTTAAAACAAAATGGTGACTATAAAATCATTGTTGTAAAACTTATGGTTCAGGAAGGCACATCTGTGGTGGTCTGGTTCTCTGATATTCAGAGAAATTAAGACATATGATTCCAGACCACAGCAATATAGTTGACTTAACTGGCAAAAGCTCTATTGAAACTACAAAGTCCTCCTTACTGAGATCTGGATGCTTGTGCTTCACAAAATTGGGAAAGCTGTCGTATAGACAAGGAGAAAGTGAGGAGTGCAGATGCTGGAGATCAGAGCTTAAAAATGTGTTGCTGGAAAAGCGCAGCAGGTCAGGCAGCATCAAAGGAACAGGAGAATCGACGTTTCGGGCATAAGAAGGGCTTATGCCCGAAACGTCGATTCTCCTGTTCTTTTGATGCTGTCTTACAGACAAGTCATGCAACTGCCTGACAAGGGCATACATAGCATCAAACTTACGTACAGAGGAGTAAGGAGTCTTGCAGTTCACCCACAGTCTTTGGAAGGACGCAAGGGGAAGCTTAATTGGCTATGAGGCCAAACTTCAGATTACCATCTGCCATGACCAGGGCCTCCAAGCCCTACGTTTCTTCCTCTCCCGACGTCCCCACCAGCACCTTTCCACTGTCACTCGTATTCGTTTGGCTGAACTGGTCCTCACCTTCAACAATTTCTCCTTCGAATCCTCCCACTTCCTCCAGACGAAAGGGCTAGCCATGGGCACTCGCATGGGCCCCAGCTATGCCTGTCTTTTTGTTGGCTACATAGAACAGTCTATCTTCTGCAGTTACACCGGCACCACTCCCTACCTTTTCCTTCGTTACACTGATGACTGCATTAGCACCACCTCGTGCTCCCACGAGGATGTTGAACAGTTCATCGACTTCACCAACACATTCCACCCCGTCCTTAAATTCACCTGGACCATCTCTGACACCTTTCTCCCCTTCTTGGGCCTCTCCATCTCCATCTCCATCAACAATGACCGACTCAACACTGACATTTTCCTCAAACCCACCAACTCCCACAAATACCTGGGTTACAATTCCTCTCACCCTGCCTCCTGCAAAAATGCTTGTCTCCTATTCCCAATTCCTCCGCCTCCGCTGCATCTGCTACCAGGAGGACCAGTTCCACCACAGAACACACCAGATGGTCTCCTATTTTAAAGACCGCAATTTCCCCTCCCACGTGGTTTAAGATACCCTCCAACGCATCTCATCCACACCCTCCACCTTCGCCCTTGAGCCCCACCCATCTAACCACAACAAGGAAAGAACCCTCCTGGTCCTCATCTTCCACCCCACCAACCTCCATATAAATTGCATCATCCACTGACATTTCCACCACCTACAAACGGACCCCACCAACAGAGATATATTAAAGAGATTACTGTAATCTTAGTAGTCAATAGCAAGTACAACACGCGTTTACGTATCTTACCATGGTTGTAGTTGTTGGAATTCAATCTCCTCACCTCCAGGAACTCTCTGCAGGCATCCATGGGAATATTGTCTTAATCGCAACCATCTTCAACTACTTCATCAATTAACTTCCTTCTGTCATAATGTCAGAAGTGGGAAAGTTCGCTAATGTGTACACAATGTTCAGCAGATACTGATCCAACTAATCTTATCCAACCAGTCTTATCCAACCAGTCTTATCCAACCAGTCTTATCCAACCAATCTTATCCAACCAGTCTTATCCAACCAGTCTTATCCAACCAGTCTTATCTGCAACAGAGCTTGGACAACCTTCAGGTTAGGGATTTTTTTAAACTTCACTTGTGTGGACATAGTAAGACCTTGGCATACTGCTGCATGATAGATACTTGACCAAGGTAAAAGGTGACCTGGCTCTCAGGCTTGCAGCTGTATTGGAAAAATACTGCTGGAGATAAAGACTGAGGTTGAGGAATTATAGTTTGATGAAATATAGAGTGTATCTTCAGCTTGTTAGTCTCTCTGTCCTTGAGCAACATTGGGAACAAAGGGAGGAGCTACACTGTGCTTTTCTTTATCTTGAATTATTGTATTCAACATTACTTGAGTGCTGAATGTAATCTAAGTAAAACAAGCAAAGTTTTTGTATCATTGCATAAATATAGGCTGACTGTTTGGCTCGGGAGAGTGCTGTGAGACATTGAAGACTATGGCATCCTCTCCGTGAATTCACGAAAAATAAGACTTCTTGAAAACAAGACTTGAAATCTCACACTAAGTAATTTCCTCAACAACTTGTGCTATATGGACATCACTGGCTGGCCAGCATTTTTATTGGCCTTCTCTAGTTGCTCTTGAGAACGTGGTGGTTAGCTGCTTTCTTGAACATTGCAGTTCACAAGCTGTAGGTTTACCCACAATGCCCTTAGGGATCGAATTCTAGAATTTTGACCCAGCCACAGTGATATATTTCCAAGTCAGGAGGGTGAATGGCTTGGAGGGGAACTTGCAAGTGGTGATGTTCCCATGAATCTGTTGCACTTCTCTTTCTAGACGGAAGAGGTCATTGGATTTGGAAGGTGCTGTCTGAGGATCATTGGTGAATTTCTGCATTGCATCATATAGATAGTTCATACAGCTGCTATTAAATGTCAGTGGTAGAGGGAGTGGATGTTTGTGGATGTGGTGCCAATCAGGCTGCTTTGTCCTGGATGGTGTCAATTTTCTTGAATGTAGTTGGAGCTGTACCCATCCAGGTAAGTGGAGAGTATTCCATCACACTCCTGACTTGTGCTGTCTAGATAGTGAACAAGCTTTGGGGAGTCAGGAGATGAATTACTCACCGCAGTATTCCAGGCCTCATGATAAGGATGATAAGTGGCAAATAACATTTTGCTTTTGTCTTCACTTTCTAGGATACCAAGTAACATTGCAGTAAAGTTATAAATAAGTAAGTAGAAGAATGAGTGGAACTTAGTGAAAATACAAATCCTTAGAGAAGTGGTACTGAGCAAACTGATCAAACTGTGAGCTAACAGGGATTTCATCTTAGGCCCTTAAAAGAAGTGACTAATGAAATATTAGATGCATTTGTGCTAATGTTCTAACATTTACAAAATTTTAGAATGTGCCATCAGATTGGAAAGTAACAAATATAATCCCTCGGTTCAAGAAAGGAAGGACACACAAAAAATCATTTAGTTTTATATTCGTTGTGGAGATAGCATTAGAATTGATAGCATTAGAAATGAGGTTATAACAGTACCTTCAAAAAATCAAGGTATTATGGTGGAGTCAGCATAGATTTGTGAAACAAAAATCATGTGGTTAGGTGTGAGATTAAAGTGATGGGTAAGTAGGATAAGGTTAGGGTACACCAGGGAAGCTAGATTGAGGAGATTGGGGCTGTGGGGTCTGGGCAGATGGGGTACCAATGCAGGAGTTGGGTTATTGGGATGTGAGAGCTGGAAATCAGTCCTGTTGGGGTAGGAAGGGAAAGGTATTGAATGGATCTGGCAGTATCTCAGTGGTGAATTCAGCATTCAGGAGGGTAGTCCGGAGATAGTTGTGAATGGGAGTCAGTAGTGAGTCAGTGGGTGTTGGGGAGAAGGGTTTATTGTGACAGTTCTCTTTGGAGAGAAGAGGGCTAAGAATAAATCTGATAGAGGTTTATTAAAATCATTAGCGGATTGGATAGAGTAGGTAGGGAGAAGCAGTTCAGGCTGCTTGGAAAAGGAGCAAGAATAAGAGGGCATAGATTTAAAGTGATATGCAAAAGAAGCAAAGGTCATGTGAGAGAAAAAAAGTCTGTTCTGCTCAGGGAATAGAGAAGGTACGGAATGTTCTGCCTGGAAAGTGGTGGAGGCAGGTTCAATTGAAACATTCAAGAGGGCTTTAGATGATTTCTGAATAGAAATGGTATGCAGGTTATGGGGAAAGTGTGGGAGATTGGCAGTAGGTAATGATGCTCATTTCAGAGCTGGCATAGGCATGATGGGCTGAATGGTTTCCTTTTGCATCATGACAATTCTGTGTTCCTGTAATTCTACAACTACTGTCTTCTATCTGAACCCGTGGTCAACAGTTGAACAATATTGGTGGTGACAGCAAAGAAGCTGGAACCTTGAGGGTTACACTTCAAGGGATATTTGGAAAAAGGAGTTAATGCATCAGTTTAAAGCAGATGTGAGAAACCAGTGAGAAACTGTCTTGTGTATTCTTTAATCAATAACTCTGTTCAGCATTTATGGGGAGATTAGAACAAAAGAGAACAAAAAAGAAGTACAGCACAGGAAAAGACCCTTTAGCCTTCCCAGCCTGTGCTAATCATCCTACCCTAACTAAATTAGAAAACAAACCATGTACCCTTATTTGGTCTGTATCCCTCTATTCCCTCCTTATTCATGTAACCATCCAGATGTCAATGTGTCTGCTTCCACCACCTCTTCTGGCAGTGCGTTCCAGGCTCCTACCACTCTCTGCGTGAAAAAAATTTCCCTTCCATATCTCCCTCAAACTTTCCCCCTTCACCTTGAACCAGTGTCCCATTGTAATTGAAACTTCAACCCTTTGAAAAAAAACCTATCTGCTCCTGTCATAATTTTGTAGACCTCTATCATGTCTCCTCTCAGCTGCCATCTTTCTAGTGAAAACAATCCTAGTCTTTTTAACCTTTCCTCATAGCCAATACCTCAAGACTAGGCAACATCCTCATGAATCTTCTCCACACTCTCTCCAAAACTTCCACATCCTTCTAGCAATGTGGTGACCAAAACTGTACACAATACTCCAAAGGCAGCCTAACAAGGGTTTTAAGTTGCTGCAACATGTTTTGCCAACTCTTGTACTCCATGCCCTGGCCGATGAAGGCAAACATATCATATGCCACCTTAATCACTTTGGCTATCTGTGTTGCCACTTTTAGGGAACTGTGGACCTGCATGCCCAGATACGCCTGTGTGTTAATGTTCCTAATGTTCTGCCATTTACAGCACAATTCACACCTTTGATCCTCCAAATGCATCACCTTGCATTTGTCTGGATTAAATTCCATCTGCTATTTCTTTGCCCACATCACCAATCTATCCATATCCTGTTGTATCCTTTCACAGTTGTTGGCACTATCAGCAATTCCACAAATCTTTGTGTTATCTGCAAACTTACTAATCAGACAACTCACATTTTCCTCCAGATTATTTATATATATTACAAACAACAGAGGACCTAAGACTGATTCCTGTGGAACACCACTAGTTAGTAGTCTCCATTCTGAAAAGCATCATTCCACTGCTACCCTCTGTTTTCTATGACCAAGCCACTTCTGTATCCATCTAGCCAGCATATCCAGAATCCCATGTGATTTTAGATTTTATACCAGTCTGCCATGTTGGACTTTGTCAAATAGCTTACTAAAGTCCATATATACTACATCCACAGCCCTTCCCTCATCAATTATCTTGGTCACCACTTCAAAATATTCAATCAGGTTGGTGAGACATGACCTTCCCTGGACAAAACCATGCTGCCTGCCACTAACTAGTCCATTTTCTTCCAAATGTGCACATATCTTGTCCCTCAGTATCTTCTCCAAGAGCTTTCCCATTATAGACATCAGGCTAACAGGCCTATAATTTTCTGTATTGTCCCTGCTTCCTTTCTTAATTAAGGGAACAACATTGGCTAATCTTCAGACCTCTGGAACTTCACCTATGGTCAAAGAGGATGTGAAGAAATTTGTTAATGACCCGACTATTTCTTCTGTTGCCTCTCGCAGTAGCCTGGGATAAATCCCATCAGGCCCTGGGACTTGTTTACCTTAAAGCAATTTAGGATACCCAAGACCACCTTTTTCAATATATTGACATTCTTCATAGTATGCACACATTCATCCCAGGCCTCAACCATCAGTCATGTCCTTCTCCTTGGTGAATACTGAAACAAAGTACTCATTAAGGACGTCTTCCACTTAGAACATAGAACCTTACATCGCAGTACAGCCCTTTGGCCCTCGATGTTGCATTGACCGGTGGAACCAATCTGAAGCCCATCTAACCTACACTATTCCATTCTTGTCCATATGTCTATCCAATGACCATTTAAATGTGCTTAAAGTTGGCAAGTCTACTACTATTGCAGGCATTGTATTCCACGCTTCTTCTACTCTCTGAGTAAAGAAACTACCTCTAACATCTGTCCTATATCTATCAACCCATAAGTTAAAGCTATGTCCCCTAGTGCTAACCATTGCTATCTGAGGAAAAAGGCTCTCACTGTCCAAACTATCTAACCCTCTGACTATCTTATATATCTCAATTAAGTCACTTCTCAACCTTCTTCTTTCTAACAAAAAACAGCCTCAAGTCCCTCAGTCTTTCCTCGTAAGACCTTCCCTCCATACCAGGCAACATCCTCGTAAATCTCCTCTGAACCCTTTCCAAAGCTTCCACATAATTCCTATAATATGGTGACCAGAACTGTACGTAATACTCCAACTGCAGCCACACCAGAGTTTTGTACAGCTGCAGTATAATCTCATGGTTCCAAAACTCAATCTGTCTACTAATAAAAGCTAACACACCGTATGCCCTCTTAACAACCCTATCAACCTGGCTGGCAACTTTCAAGGATCTATGTACCTGGGCACTGAGATCTCTCTGCTCATCTACACTACCAAGAATTTTACCATTAGTCCAGTACTCTGCATTCCTGTTACTCCTTCCAAAGTGAACCACCTCACACTTTTCCGCATTAAACTCCATTTGCCACCTCTCAGCCCAGCTCTGCAGTTTATCTATGTCTCTCTGTAAACGATAACATGCTTCATCAATTTCCACAACTCTACCGACCTTAGTGTCATCTGCAAATTTACTAACCCATCCTCCTATGCCCTCATCCAGATCATTTATAAAAATGACAAACAACAGTGGACCCAAATCAGATCCTTGCAGTATCCCACTAGTAACTGAACTCCAGGATGAATATTTCACATCAAGTACCACCGTCTGTCTTTTTTCAGATAGCCAATTTCTAATTCAAACCGCTAAATCACCCTTAATCCTGTGCTCTGTATCTTATGCAACAGCCAACCGTGGAGAACCTTATCAAAATGCCTTACTGAAATCCATATACACCACATCAACCACGTTATCCTCATCCACCTGTTTGGTCACCTTTTCAAAGAACCCTGAGGTTTGTGAGGCATGTCACAAAACCGTGTTGGACTATCCCGAATCAACTTATTCCTTTCTAGATGATTATAACTGCTATCTCTTATAACTCTTTCCAACACTTTACCCGCAACCGAAGTGAGGCTCACAAGCCTAGAATTTCCAGCAGCTTCCTGTGGCTCCCCGCATAACATCCCTTCTTTGTCTTTGAGTGGGCCTACTCTTTCCCTTGCTACCTTCTTTCTTCTTATATATGTATAAAAGGCCTTGGGGTTCTCCTTGAACCTGTTTGCTAAAGACATTTCATGGCCCCTATTAACCTTCCTAATTCTGTGTTTAAATGCCTTCCCAGTTTCTCTATATTCCTCAAAGGCTTCATCAGTTTGTAGATGCCTAGACCTATTGAATGCTTCATTTTTTCTTTTGATGAAGCTTGGAATTTTCCTTGTCATCCATGGTTCCTCAATCCTGCCATTCCTATCCTTCCGTTTTGCGGGGACATGCATGCCCTGTACTTGAATCAACTGGTCATTAAAAGCCTCCCAGGCATGCCAGACGTGGATTTGCCCCCAAGTAACTGTTCCCAATCCACATTCCCCAGTTCATGTCTAATTTGGATGTAATTGACCTCTGCCCAATTAAGAACCCTCACTCGAGGGCCACTTTTGGCCTATCTACTCGACATCGCATGGAATGTGAAGGTCTCCAAGCAACTGAAGGTAAAAGCGCAGGAACGCTGGCTGTGCAGAATTGAGTTAAAAATCACACAACACCAGGTTATAGTCCAACAGGTTTAATTGGAAGCACAGAATCGAGCAGAGTAACTGCCCCGGGAAATAGCAAGCCACCCAACTTTAATAGCTGAGGGGAATTTGGACAATAAGAAGATGGATGGGTCCGATTTGAACTCTGCGTTAGTGGGTGGCTTTTGAATGAGACAAAGCCTCGCCCACCTACAGGGCTGCCTCAAATATCCCCCCCGAGCTATCAGCTTGAGCGAAGGGTTGGACTGCTGCTTTTCAGTAGAAACAAAAGATTCCCCCCAGAAGAAAAGGGGTGCTGGTTAGACCGGAACTTCTTCAAAGTCCGGTTTGAGAGTGAATGCCAGTACATGGTGTGTTTGTCTCACCATGTCCTCAGGACACATGACGTTCGGACATGTCGATACTGACGTGGGGGCTGTTTTTTAAGAGTGGAGATGCACAAGCAGTGAAAGTCCACCAGGATCTGAGTTGTCGAGTTGAGATCGTGTGGACCAGCATGCTGGGTTTCAATCTGTGTCAGTGCCGAGGAGAGGAAAGACCGCCGCGGAAGATCAGTATGAGGCACCCTCCCTGCATACTCGCACTGTCCCTGTTCCTGCTCTCCTGCTCCTGTGTCTCGCAAGGTACCGGGGTTACTTTCCACCTCTCCGCCTCCTCTTCTCCTTTGTTCTTTTCTAATTATATTTCTGCCAGCATTGTCTTACTTGATTCCATTCAAAGTGTTTTTTTTCAATTCCTTTAAACTTCAGTCTTTCTATTCTTTTTAAATCGTTTCTACTTTTATTCCGTTACAAAAAAAACACCGTCTATTACCGTTGATTTCACTGTTAAGTTTTAGAGAAAGCCTTTGATTTGTTTATGCAATAAACAACGCGTACCTCGGCATAAGTAGTGGTATTGCTTAACAAGGTGCAATATTGTACAATATCAATGATTAGTACTTAGTTATAACATAAAAGTAGCATGCAAAAAACACACTATTAAACTAACTTATTTGATGTAGTCTTGAAGGAGAGGAAAACAAATCACTGAATTCCAGGAAAGGACCATGTTTCTTTCGGTGTTAAATTTCATTGTTACATGCTTCAAGAGAGAACTACATTTTGTATATTCGTTCTAAATAAAATCTGGTTTATAGTTTTGGTTTCAAATTCATAAAATATAATACTATTTTCGTAAGTCATATTTTTGTGATAACATATTTTTTAAAATCTGTATTTGAGTAGTAAACCTAACACTGGATTTCAACTTGTTTGGTCACCCTGTTTTGCCACTTTACAGACAGATGGAGTACAATGTGGCAACAGGATTCTTCAGGTCAGAGAACTGAAAGTGCAACATTTACTATCTTAATGATAGTAACTATAGACAATATGCAGGATCAATAGCCAGAGGCAAATATACAATAATAGTTATAATTCTCAAATCAGCCTTTCAGTATGGTGTACATTCCTTTGTAGTCAGTTTTTCTTTAATGCAAACATATTATAATAGTTCTACTCACAGAAGTAAAATGTTCTCACCTTGAGAATATTATATGTTGTATCCTCAATTCACAATGTTTTCTGAGGACGTTTTTCACATAACTTACAAGAAGGCAAACCCTTAGCTATCTATGGTTAAACAGAAAAAAACCTGATAGTTCTAGTTTGTCTAGCTCACCTATTCCTTGAACTTAATAATCAAAATAAACATGCTAAAAGCCAAATTCACAATCTGTTTTATTATAAGTCACTTATCCAAAGTTTATAGTCTAACGGTAACAATTTTCAGTAACAACATGTTTCTTATTAATTTGATAGATTTCTCCAAAGAATGAATTGCATTAATGCCTATATGAGATTACACTAAATCTCTGTTTCTCCACCTCTCTGCTATTCTCCAAAATTGAATTATAATTTACTTCTTTATCTAAACTCCTTAACAAGTGTCAAGGGTCCTAATGATTCCTGCTTTGATTCAGTGTCATTTTTTGTCTGATTATATATTTTCAAAGTGTTTTCTAATATTTTACCAAACTAGAGGTGCTATAACAAGATGTTATTATTTTTCAAATCAATGCTGGTTAGTATCAAGAAGCAAAAAATGTTTTGGAATAATTTCTCTGACAATATAAAACTGGTGATGGCAAACCAGTCCCCTTATTACATCTCATCTTTTATTTACATTATTGTCATTCGCTATTGGCTTTTTATCCTATCACACGGAAGCTAAAATTTCTTCATTATTCTTAAAAATAATAATAAAAACTGAGTTAAAAGCAAGTATTCAATTTTGTTGTATCAGTATTGTATGACATTTGTAGTTTCTGGTATATAGGTGGTGTACACAATCTTATGTCTAACTTATTTTGCAGAGGTTCTTGCATCACCCCAACGGTTTCCAGCAGAACAAGAGCTACGTCTGCGGAGTGAGGTAATTGTAGCCAAACTGAATTTGAATGAATCAATGAACCAAACCCAGTTTTATTAATGAAAATGAGGAAGCAAGGGGTTGAAAAATATGTGTTGGGTGGCACACTGCAAGAAGTGAAAACTGTTGATATGGAAGATGTGATTATCTGAAAATTATGTCCTACTGGATTTGCCAGATTTAAGAACCACATCTATAATGCGTTTGTTCACAGTTCTTGGACAATAAACAATGTAGTCCTCCTGTAAATATCACAGATATGCCAACTCCATCAAGCACTTCATGAGTTTTAGCAGCTTTTTAAAAAAATGTAAATGTTTTAAAAAGTAATCATTATTTTGCATTTTAATAAATGTGATTAAGGCACATCTTAAGTATTGAATATTCTGAGAGATCAAGAGAAATACAACAATCAACGTAAATGTAAAAGTTGTACTCTATATATATCCTCCCATTTTGTATTTATCAACATTATATTTACTTAAAGTCAGAGATGTACAGCACAGAAACAGACCCTTGGTTCCAACTTGTCCATGATGAACAGATATCCCAACCTAATCTAGTCCCATCTGCCAGCACCTGGCCAATATCCCTCCAAACCCTTCCTATTCATATACCCATCCAAATGCCTTTTAAATGTTGTAATTGTACCAGCCTCCACCACTTCCTCTGGCAGCTGATTCCACCTTCTGGTGTCACAACATCCCTTCTTATAAACCTCTATAAGGTCACCCCTCAGCCTCCAACACTCCAGGGAAAACAGCCCCAACCTATTTAGTCCCTCTCTATAGCTCAAATCCTCCAAACCTGGCAACATCCTTGTAAATCTTTTCTGAATCCCTTCAGGTATCACAACATCCGTTCGATAGGAAAGAGACTAGCATTGCATATGGGACGATTCAAAAATCCCACTGACCATCTGCAAATTGAATGAGTAAATACAATTAGTGTACAAATAAAATCCCACATATATTCATTAAAAACATAATAATCACAAGGTAAGTTCTTTTACACCTTCAAGTTAAATAAAATCTATCAAGGTTAGTTCTTTTTTGCGTTTTAACATTCTTTGTATCTCCCGTGGACTTCTTCTATTTTCATAGAGTCATAGAGATTTACAGGACAGATACGGGCCCAACTTGTCAATATATGCTATGTTAAGATCTTTTTGTTATATTGTGTGCAATATATTTATAACCTAACGTTACATAGATCCAAGTAGCTTCATCCTGTTTCTCTTTTAGAAATTCACTGCCTATTTCTTGTTGTAGTGCTTTTGGAATGTTGCTGAGCTGAATTAAGCAAAGTTCTAGTAGAGGCATGCCTTATTTGCCAATGCTAATATCTCAACTATCTCTTTTAGATAGATGACCTGTGTTCTTCCTTTCTTTCTGCAGTTCCTCAGTCACAGGTGAGAACCAATGTGTCAATCCAATCATACTTATAGAAGAGTTAATGAAACTGTTTCTGAGAAATTTTCCCTTTGTTTTTTCAGCCATCCAGTACACTCAAAGAACTGTGTTATATGGCCTTGACAATTCTGGAGCGGCCCCAGGTAGTTATTTCTTTATATCAATGTGGCAGGAATTTTGTGAAATAAAATGTAAGGAATTTGAACTTATTGTATATTTATCATTTACCCAATTGATGCTTTTAATTTTAGAAACAAGCAACAAAGAGGTCACTTAAATGGACAATTAGGAAAAATGATTTATATGATTATCCTTCTCTGTCAAAAAGGCTCTACCAAATATCTGCAGATCCAGACCACTACTGTATCCAGCTCTAGAATGTTGTGCCATTGGGAAGATTGTAAAACCATAAGAAATAGGAACAGGAGTAATTCACTTGACCCCTCGAGCTTGCTCTGCCATTAGGTCCATGGTTGTTATGAAATTCCTCACATCCACTTTCCAGGCCCTACTCTGTAACCCTTGATTCCCCTACTGAGCAAGAATCTATCTCAACTGTAATATATACAAAGATTTTGTCCCTACAGCTCTCTGTGGCAAAGGATTCAAAGACTGCCAACACTCAGAGAAGAAATTCCTCCTCATCTCAGTTTTAAATTGGCACCCCTTTATTCTGAGACTACACCCTCTGGTCCTACACTGTTGCAAGAAAAGAAATATCCTCTCAGCATTTAACCTGCCAAGACCCTTAAGGATCCTATATGTTTTATGAGGTCACTGCCCATTCTTCTAAACTCCAATGAGTAGAATCCCAACCTATTTAGCCCTTGCTTATAAGACAATTCCCCATACTGGATATTATCCTATGAACCTTCACTGAACTGCCTCCAATGTAAAGAATCATTCCCTAAATGAGGGGACCAAAACTGCTCACAATATTCCAACTCTTACACTCCAACTCCCTTGAAATAAGGGCTAACATTCCATGAACCTTCCTGGTTACCTGCTGCATCTGGGTGCGAGCTTTCTGTGTTTCATACACAAGTACCCCCAAGTCCCTTTGTGTTGCAGCTTTCTGCAGTTTTCACCAATGAAATAATACTCTATTCTTGCGTTCTCCCTTGCAAATTTAATTTATTTGAAATCACTAGCTTTTGAAGCGCTGCTTCTTCATCAGGTGGTTAAGTGGCATTTTGAAAGCTATTGATTCCAAATAAACCTGTTGGACTATAACCTGGTGTTGTGTGATTTTTAACTTTGTCCACCCCAGTCCAACACCAGCACCGCCAAATCTGTGTAAATTGTTTGTAAACTGTCTGTATCCCTCTCATAACCTGCCTTTCCACCTATTTTTGTGCCATTTACAAATTTGGCTACAGTACATTTGCTTCCTTCCTCCAGGTCATTAATATATATTGTAAACAGCTGCAATTCCAGCACTGATCCCTCTGGAACCCCACTGGTTACATTTTGCAAACTGTAAAATAACCCATTATCCCCATTCGCTGTTTCCTGCCCACTAACTAATTCTCTATCCATACAATATACTACTTTGAAGACTATGGGCTCATATGATTTAGCCTTTCGTGAGGTACCTTGTTGAATGCCCTCTGGAAGATCAAATATAAGACATCTACAAGTCCCCCTCTATTCATTTTGGTTGAGAATTACTCAAAAAAGTCTAATAAATTCGTCAGACACAATTTCCCTTTCATGAAGCCATGCTGACTCTGCTTGATTAGATTATGATTTTCTGAATGTTCTGCTTTTACTTCCTTAATAATTGATTCCAATACTTTTCCAACAATAGATGTTAGCTAATTGGTCAATTGCCACCCTCCCTTTCTGAATATGAGTATCACATCAGTAGTTTTCCAATCCTTTGTATTTCTCCAGACTCCTGTGAGTTTTGAAAGAATACAGTCAATGAATTTACTATTTTAGGACCCTAGGAGGAAACCATCAGGGCCAGGGGCTCATCTGCCTTTAGCCTCATTAGTTTGCCTAATACTACTTGTTTAGTGATTGTGATGGTACTTAATTCCTCCCCTATATTCTTTAATATTAGTAGGATTTTGAAGTATCTTTCATCATAAAGTTTGTATATTCCTTGCTAGTGTGCCCTCGTATTTTATTTTCTCTGTCTTTATTATCTTCTTTGACTTCCTTTGCTAAATTCTGAATCTCTCCCACTCTTTCCTTTCACCCTTTCAGGAATATACTTTCTCTGGATTCTTGTTATCTCATTTCTGAAGGCTTCCCATTTTTCAGCCGCCCCTTTACCTGTGAACATCTGCCCCCAATTAGTTTTTGAAAGTTCTTGCCTAATACCGTCAAAATTGGCTTAAATCCAATTTAGAGCTTCAACCTTTAGATCTGGTCTATCCTTTTCCATCACTATTTTAAACCTAATAGAATTATGGTCACTGGCCCCAAAGTGCTCCCCCACTGACACCTCAGTCACCTGCCCTGCCTTATTTCCCAAGAGTAGGTCAAGTTTTGCACCGTCTCTAGTAGGTACAGCCATACATATTCTGCCTCACTTGACCTGATTTAACATCCAACAGGCACTTAGCTGGTTGGCAAATGGGTCCTTGGCATCTTAAGGACAGATAGTCCACCTCCAGGAGCTCCAGGACTGAGACTGAAGATCACTGCGGGAGCTCTGGACAAATAGTAGGTGAGAAAGAATTGCTGGGACCAGCTGGAGCAGCCCTGATGGAATGTGGGGCAAGAAATCTTCACATGTGCAGTCCTTGCCACTGGCCACAGTTTTATTTATTGAGCACAAGCCGCAGACTTGCTTTACTGGAGGCTTACCACATTCAGAAATTCAGAAGAGGCAGAATAAACCCTGAAGTGCACCTTTTGGGGCAAAAGGCACACCAGAAATAATTGGTCATGAGTGGAAGTGTGATGGGGTCTCCACTCTTACCTTCCTGCCAAACTATATGATTCCCCCTTCCAGATGTCCTTCAGAGGAACACTACGTTCTGTCATTGTGTCAATGCTAGTGGAGAAATAGCCATCCAAACTCAACCTAACTTTCTGCTTCTGCTATGAAGGGCTGGGGATTTCAGCATTTCCGGGAGACAGTCATAGAATCCCTGCAGTGTGGAAGCAGCCCATTCAGCCCATTGAGTCCACACTGAGCATCCCACCCAGCCCCTTCCCATCCCTGGATCTACCATGGCCAATCCACCTAGCCTGCACTTCCCTGGATACAATGGACAATTTAGCCTGGCTAATCCACCTAACCTACACATCTTTGCACTGTGGGAGGAAACTGGATCAAGTGGAGCAAACTCTACACAGACAGTCACTCAGGTTCCTGGCACTGAGGCAGTAGTGTTAACCATTGGACTATCATGCTGTATATTTTAAGTGTAAAACATATGTTTTAAATGTAATGAAAGTTTCTACTTCTAACACCCTGTCAGGCATTGAGTTCCAGATCCACGATCTTATGACGATGATCACTGCTTAAGTGCCAATTTTATGGTCATAAATTAGACCTCCACAAATTACATATTTCCTCCATCATATGCAGTAAATTTTAAATTTTAAGTAAGTTCCTCTTTAAAACACGACTCCAAGATTTTTGGTCAAAAGTCACACAACACCAGGTTATAGTCTAAGAGGTTTATTTGAAATCACAAGCTTTTGTAATGAAATAAAATTATGCATTAACATGTATACGTTTTTAAAATTTTAATTTGCTTTTATGTTTTTTTTGCTTATATTGTGCTTTAAGATGGAATATGTTTTAGTCAAAAATACCAAAATAATAGATAAGTATTTTGGAACTTTGCTCAGTGTTACTTGACGACAAGGGAGTGCTGGTATTTATACAGAATTTTGCTTAAGCAATCCACCTGTTTCAGTTGTGGTCTATCATGGATTTGGTCATGCAGTGCTATAGAGTCATATAGCATGGAAATAGGCCCTTTGGCCCAACTCATCCATGCCAACCAGGTTTTCTAAACTGAACTTGTTCCATTTGCCTACATATGGTCCATTTCCCTCTAAACCTTTCCAATCCATGCATCCGTCCAAATGTCTGTTGGAACAGTACCTGCCTCTACCACTTCCCCTGGCAGCTCATGCCAAACGTACACCATGTGAAACATTTGCTCCTCAAATCCCTTTCAAATCTTTTCCCTCTCACTTTAAACCTATGCCCTCTTGTTTCAGACTCCCTGCCCTTGAAAAGACTTTGGCTATTCATCCTATCCATGCCACTCATTAATTTATAAACCTATATAAGGTCACCCCTCAGGGAAAATTGTCCCAGCCTATTCAGCCTCTCCTTATAATTCAAGCCTTCCAGTCTCAGTAACATCCTTGCAAATCTTTTCTGTATCTTTTCCAGTTTAATAACATCCTTCCTATAGCAGCATGAACAGAATTGTATGCAGTATTCCAAAAGTAGCCTTACCAATGTCTTGTACAGCTGTAAAACATAGATTCATGCAACACACAAAAGGCCCATCGAGTCTGCACCAATATAGCTACCACGAAAGGTACGCTCACCCCAATTGTCCCATGTCCTTACATGTTGCTACATTCGAAGTGCTCATCCAAATATTTTTTAAAGCTTATTAAGGTTTCCAGCCTACACTACATTCCCAGGCAGTACATTCCAGATTCCCATTGTCAGCTGAGTGAATTTTTTTTTCCAAAATCCCCATTGAATTTCCTGCCCCTTACTCTAAAACTATGCTCTCTTGTGATTGACCCATCATCTAAAGGGAACAGTTGCTTTCTATTTACCCTGTCCATACCTGTCATAATTTTACACAGTTCAATAATGTCTCTCCTCAGTTTTCTCTGCTTTAAAGAAAATAATCCAAGCCTATCTGGTCTCTC
Source organism: Chiloscyllium plagiosum (assembly GCF_004010195.1). Taxonomy (NCBI): domain Eukaryota; kingdom Metazoa; phylum Chordata; class Chondrichthyes; order Orectolobiformes; family Hemiscylliidae; genus Chiloscyllium; species Chiloscyllium plagiosum. The sequence continues at coordinate 86,091,135 of NC_057710.1, forward strand.
ATTATAGCTCCAGTTCTCCATCCTAGGCAACATCCTGGTGAACCTTCTTTGTACCCCCTCACGCTTTCACATGTAGTGAGGCGATCAGAAATGCACACAATACTCCAGTTGTGGCCTGACCAAGGCTCTGTACAACTCCAACATTACCTCCTTGCTTGTACACTCAATGCCACAGCTGATGAAACCAAATATCCCATCTGCTGCCTTACCTATCTCATTCATGTGCTCTGCTGACTTCAGGGATCTGCAAATAATTACTGAAAGATCCCTCCGTTCCTCTACGCTACTCAGTATGCTGGCATTTATTAAATAATCCCTCATCTTGTTTCTTCTTCCAAAGTGCATCACCTCACACTTATCATGGTTAAATACTATCTGCCACTGGTCTGCCCATTTGACAAACCTATCTATATCTTCCTGTAAGATACTTCTTCACTATTAACCACTCTACCAATATTGGTGTTGTCTGCAAATTTGCTTAACATTCCCCCCACGTTTTCATTTGTATCATTTGTTAAAAAAACAAACAATAAGGTCCCAGTACTGATCCTTGTGGTACACTGCTGGTTGCTCAAACAGCCTTCTACTACTACCCTTTGTGTCTTATTACTGAGTCAGTTTCTGATCCATCTCGCTAAGTTTCCCTCAATTCCATGTGCTTTAACCTTCTCAATCAGTCTCCCATGTGGAACCTTATCAAAAGCATTGGTAAAATCCATATAAACTACACCAACAAAACTTCCCTCATCCACACACTTGATCATGTTTACGAAATACTCTACCAAATTTGTTAGGCATGACCTCCATCTTACAATCCTTACTTAACTCTTACCTTTCAAAGTGGGTATTAATTCACTGCTTCAGAGTTTTCCCCAATAATTTCTCGACCAGTAATGTGAGACTTAGCAATCTGTAATTTTCTGGTCAATTTCTATCATCCTTCCTGAAAAGTGAAACCATATTACCCTTCCTCAAGTCCTCTGGCACTTCCCCAGTGTCCCAGCTCCTCTATTCAATGCTCTGATTGATGAAGTTAAAAATCACACAACATCAAGTTATAGTCCAACAGGTTTATTTAGAAGTACAAGCTTGCAGAGCGCTGTTCCTTCGTCAGGTGGCTAATATGGTAGGGTCATAGGACGCAGAATTTATAGCAAAAGCCTCCACATCCTGATTGATGAAGGCAAGCATGTCAACTGCCTTTTTCACCACCCTGTTTACTTGTGACCCCACTTGTAAGGAACTATGTATCTGCACTCCTAGGTCTCTCTAACCAAAAAAGAGAATTTGCTGTAAAATCTCAGCAAGTCTGGCAGCATCTGTAACGAGTGAAAAGAGCTGACGTTTCAAGTCTAACTGACACTTTGTCAAAGCTGAGGAGCTTTGCAGATGCTGCCAGACTTGCTGAGATTTTCCAGCATTTTCTCTTTTTTGGTTTCAGATTCCAGCATCTGCAGTAATTTGCTTTTACCCCTAGGTCTGTCTGTTTGACAACACTCCCGGGGCCCTACCATTAATTGTGTAAGTCCTGTCCTGGTTTGGCTCATCAAAATGCAGGTGACGCAATTACAAGCTATGGCAATTTTTTGTTTCCATGCCTATCAAAACTGATTAAATAATGATGAATTGGACTACTCAAAAACAGAACAAGAACCAGTGTGGGGCATTAGAACATAGAACAGTACAGCACAGAACAGGTCCTTCAGCCCACAATGTTGTGCCGACCATTGATTCTCATGTAAGGTAAACCTAATGTCCGAACCCTCAAATTTCTGTGACCATATGCATGTCCAGCAGTCTCTTAAATATCCCAATGACCTCGCTTCCACAACTGCTGCTGGCAACGCATTCCATGCTTCCACAACTCTCTGCGTAAAGAACCCACCTCTGACATCCCCTCTATACTTTCCGCCAAACAGCTTAAAACTATGACCCCTCGTGTTAACAATTTCTGCCCTGGGAAAAAGTCTCTGGCTATCAACTCTATCTATGCCTCTCATTATCTTGTACACCTCAATTAGGACCCCTGTCTTCCTTCTTTTTTCCACTGAAAGAAGTCTGAGCTCAGTCAACCTCTCTTTGTTAGATAAGCCCTCCATTCCAGGCAGCATCCTGGTAAACCTCCTCTGAACCCTCTCCAAAGCAATCACATCTTTCCTGTCAATGTCACGCTGCAGCCTACAACAGTCCTCTATACTGTCAACAACACCTCCAAACTTTGTGTCATCTGCAAACTTGCTAACCCATCCTTCAATCTCCTCATCCAAGTCATTAATAAAAATTACAAAGAGTAGAGGCCCAAGAACAGAGCCCTGTGGAACACCACTCACCACTGACTTCCAGGCAGAATACTTTCCTTCCACGACCACTCGCTGTCTTCTGTTGACCAGCCAATTCTGTATCCAGACAGCTAAATTTCCCTATATCCCATTCCTCCTGACCTTCTGAACGAGCTTACCATGTGGAACCTTATCAAATGCCTTGCTGAAGTCCATATACCCCACATCCACCGCTCGACCCTCGTCAACTTGTCTACTAACATCCTCAAAGAACTGTTTTTAAATTTTATATCTTCCATTAATAAATTAGTAATGAGAATCTTGTCCAACTTATATATCATTCTGGCTGAATTAATATGCGCCAAGAGTCGTGTTCTTGGATACTATTGAGTATTTCATTTCTGATGCTATGAGTTTCTGATGTCATAGTGTTTATGCATTGTTCAATGTATCCACCGTGTGGCCTCATTCTGTAAATATCTATGAATCTATGAATATATTTGGATTTCTGAAAGGCATTAGTTAAGGCTACATAAGGCTACTTAATAAGATAAGAGCCCATATTTTTGGTGGTGATGTATTAACATGTATAGTGGTTCGGTTTAACTCATAGGCGACACAGAGTAGATAGATAGGGCATTTTTGAGATGACACCTTGTAAATAATGAGTAACACAGGGATCAGTGCTGGGGCCAGAATTATTTACAATTATATTAATGACTTGGATCAGAGAAGTGAATGTAATACTTCAAGTTTGTTGTCATACAAAAATAGGTGGGAAGGCAAGAGGTGAGGACAACACAAAGACTTTACAGAGGGAAATAGATAAGTTAAGTGAGTGGGCAAAACTCAGCAGATGGAATGTAATGTGGGAAAATACAACCTAATGCACTTTGGAAGGAGCTGAAATAATTTAAATGGAGAAAGATTGCAGAAATCTGCAGCACAGAGGGTTGGGGATCCTCATGCATAAATCTCAAAAGGCGAGCATCCAAGTTCAGTAGGTAATAGGGAAAGCAAATGGACTTAAGATGCAGAGAAACAAGCTGAGCTTGAGTGACTTCAGAGTCAGTGTGACTGCAACACTAAGATGTTGGCTTTCCACAATATGTGATGGAGTAGAAACTGAGACATTGGCTATCTGATACTGCATTTGTTCACATGAAGTAGGCCATCACTTTGAGAAAAAAAGGATGAAGCTAAAGCTCTGTGCAATGCCCTTTGCCAGGTTCATTCTGATACATCCATGCTTTTTGGTAGCAGAATTTCTGACAGCCCTGTCAAGACACCGCACATTTCTATGTGCAATTCCATCAGGCTTTTCATACAATCTGTCCCATTGAAATCCTCATCTGAGTGTTCAGCAGAAGTTCTCTTGTGCAGTGTCACGTTCCATTGATCTGCCATCTCCATTGCCCTTTTCCTCTAACCTAGCTGCAGGCTACTTGTGTCTCATGATTAAGCTAATACTCATTTCAGCCCTATGCTATCCTCTGAAGTATGAACAATATCTGAGGTGATGGATACAGGTATAAGGTTGAGTGGAGTGTTTCATCACTATTAGTCTCTTCTTCCTCTTTCACTTCTCTCCTGTAACACTTTCTGATCAGCTGGCAGGTTTTGGATACCTGGAGACAGAACAGAGAAGATTTACAAAAATGTTGCTATGGCTTAAAAATTGCAGCAACCAGGAAAGGATGATTTGGCTAGGTCTGTTGACCTTAGAACTGAAGATGTTAACATTCTGACATCTTTCAGCCCATTCCTTGCCCATAGCTTCAGTCAGTGTAGCTACAATGATCTTGAGAATTGTCTCTTCCATTACGCTGAAGATATGCAACTGTTCCTATTTCCCTCCGGTTCGCTACCCCTGCCTTCATACTGCAGTGGAAAGGAGTGTGCATCAGTGAGTACACTGCAGTGGGCTTGGGTCATGTCTCTGTCATGATTAGGTATGATAGGAGATAAGAGATATGGGTGAGCTGAAGCTATGCATATTAGGTATGAGTTATGATTGACAGAGATTGTGACATGGTAGTTCAGTGGTTAGCTGCCACATAGCGCAAGGACCCTCAGGTGACTATCTGTGTGAAGTTTGTACATTCTCCCTGTGTCTGCGGGGTTTCCTCAAGGTGCTCCGGTTTCCTTGCATAGTCCAAAGATGTGCAGATTAAGTGGATTGGCCATGCTAAATTGCCTTAGTGTCTAAGGATGTGCTGGCTGGGTGGATTAGCAATGGTTACAAATATAGAGAGGGGGATGCATCAGAGCGGGCTGTCTTCAGAGGGTCAGTATGGACTCGATGGGCTGAATGGTCTGTGTCCACACTGTAGGGATTCTATGGTTGTTGCTAGGTGAGTGGTGTCGGTGTGGTGAAGTGTACGAGACTAATGTGCAGTTGGTAAGATATGGCATTTGAAGGTGTATTGACTGACCTTGATTACTTGCGTGAAGTTCATTGAAATTTCAGCATTGCCATTACCCCTAAGGGCAACATTGCTGACATTGCCTTCTCAGAGTTGGTTTGGTGGATCTCCTGCCTCCCTGTGGAGATAAGACCTCACTTTTTCTATTGATACACAGCACTAATACTTACAGTAGTATGTAAAAGAATCTTGGAACCTCCTCCCTGCCACAATGGGCCATTGTCATCTCTTTTCCAGCTCCAAGTCATTGGTGTGATGAACTCCAGCATTTGCTGCAGCCAAAACTTACCATCACTCATTGCATGCTTTGGACAGGCTGGATGTTACAAAGATAGATATGAATACATAACCACAGAGTCTACCTGCTGCTTACTTTGGAATGTCAGGGAGTGGTTACCTGCATCCATTTTCAAGCCTTGTCCAATCTTTCTACCTATGTATTACTTTCTACTATATTGTTTGATAGATTATAAATTTAAGTATAACTAGTGGTCCAACATTAATACCAGGCAATCTATTTACAGGATTCACAAGACAAGGGCGAAAACAAAAGGGTAAGCATTATAAATTGCAGACTTTAAAACAGAGTATGTATATATGAGGAGTCTTAAGTAATTGATATATTTGACGATAAAATACTTCTCCATTTTTTTGTGCAGTTCTTATTTCATTATTCTAAGACCCATGACACAGGCAACTCTAATTTTATGGTAAGTGATGTGGAGGACGTCTTAAACTGCCTGGTAAGATTGTGTTAAAGCCTAACTTTCACTCCACTCCAGACATTAACTTCCAAGTTAGTGATCATTAACCATACCACCAAGGCTTAAGGTTATTATTTTTCTGTTTATTGCAGAAGCTATTGTCACTACATTATTACAGCTTTGCTGGCTCAATCGGTGAGAGGAGATTTGATATTGCTTTTTAGAATTCCTAGCTGTAATTCCATAAGAACATAACATTAACTCAGCATTCTGCAGCCTCTGAAGATGCTAGCTTTTAATTTCTTCATCACGATAATGAATATTGAATGTGGGAACACATATAATTAAAACATCAGAAACTAATTATATTCAGACAAGCCTAGAGACCTTTTTTTTATTATTTTTCTTAAGGCAATAGTCTTGTGACAACACTTATCACAATGAAGTCCAGCTACTCTACTTCAGAGACTGCCTTGGTCCCAGTGGTGGCTACTGCTTGAATTTGGTGCTGTTGGGACTGCTGGCTAACAGCCCACTGAGCATTAAATAGCTGCAGGTAGCTCATATTTGCAGGGATAGATTCCCTGACAAATCTTCAGAGGGAAGTATGGGAAATCCTGTCATCTGAAAAGTCTGACAATGTGTGTTTATAAGATTCAGAAACATTCTCTCACTTTGCAAATGTCAGGAATATAAAATGAGTCATATCACATTTGCTTCTTCTGACTTGAATTTAGGAACTTACAAGCATATATCAACCTCTAAATGTTGTCAGGGTTTGTATTATTACAGTAATTAATTATTGTAGCATAGAGGCAAGAGGTGAGAAATTGGGCTCATTATAACTGTTTTTTGATTGCTACATGTGACGGTCAAGCTCAGACATGATGCTGCTGGCACAGTCACAGATCTATAGGATCATGTTGGACATCCTTGCCATGATGACAAGAGTCTGAGCTTCCACTTCAGCATCCAGTCATAAGTTAACTGCTGCAATGTGATGACGCATACAGCATCAGCATTTATCCCCAAGTGTGCGAATTGCGTTGGTTACCATTTCAGTGTTGATAAAAATGGAATTTAAGTTGAGTGCAAAACTCTGTTCTAAGTTGATAATGGAACACACCTTGATAGTGATTGTAAGATTTTTGTCCAGTTTCCTCATGTATCACCTACTTTTTGGTCCATACCCATCAACATTATACTGCAGATTGCCTCATCAATGTTCATATCTGAGTCTTCTGCAGTAGAAGTTGTTTGCAGCATGATAGTCCAGAACCTGCACTGACTCCTCTGGCTGTCTATGGCTAGTGTATGATCACATTTTGATCTATTCCTATGTTCTATTCAGATACATTTAGTGTCAATATCTGAGCTAGTACCTGTGAGCACAAAATGTCTATGATGCAGTGGAGAGATGAAGAAGGAGTGGGAATAGGAAAGAATTATGTGTGAGGAATTATATACGAGAAAACCAGCAATGATGGTTTTAGCCCTGCCATTGTCCATTCCCTAATTATTGGGCATTCTATTAATACTTGGCATCATCACTTCCATTGTTGGGTTAGGATCCGCACGAGCACTTATTCCCTCCGGTTAGCTCCTGCTGAAAGAGAGCAAAGTGTATGTAGAGTCACTGTTATTGTTGAACAGCTGGTAGTGTTTTTAATCTGTGAGAAGTGGGTGTGAAGTTTATAGCAATGCTAAATGTGTGAGGATGATCTAAACTAATGTCAATTATGATGGATAGAAAGAATTAGCAAGTGAGTGGTGGGGCTGGCGTGATTTGATCAGTAACTAACACTAATGATGCAGTTGGCGGGGTATGACATTAAAATTGACTTTAAACCTATGGCATTGTCACAATATTAGACCCCTGCTGAAGTGTCCAGTTACTGAACAACATGGTTATTCTGGCTGAATGCTGAGGTCATGGTAATGACCAGGTAGCTCAAAGGTTTGTACTGCAAATGTTGCAACTAACAGCATGAATGAATTGTGCATTGTGATTCCCATGTTTGTTTTCAGGAAGTATCCAAGTTAACCTAAGATGCAATTGTGCTTAATTCTAATTAATTTCATGATAGTAATGTCTTCTCCATTATTGTCAATGATGACAGATTATGGTTCGTCACCAATTTATGTATTTTGTGAATTCAGTTCTCATGAAGAATTATCACACTGACCTGGCATCAAGCTAGTAAATCTTCTCTGAATGACCTCCAATGCATTTACATCTATTCTTAAATAAGGAGACCAAAAATGCACACAGTATTCAAAGTATGGTCTCACTAATGCCCTATTTAGCTGAGTATGCCATCCTTACTTTTATGTTCAATACCTCTCATGATAAAGGATAACTTTCCATTCATCATTGTAATTACTTTCCAACTTGCTAAATTACTAAATTTATGCGACTCATGCACCAGAACAATTAGATCCCTGTACACATTGTTCTCCATTTAAGTAAGTCTCTCAAATGTCTGACTGGCTTTAAATATTTATGGTTCACTTGACCATCTAAGAGCACATCTCAGGACATGGTATTTCCTTGGCAACTCAACTGGTCCACTGCAGGCAGCATAATACCCAATTGGGTAGTATGTAATGTGTTCATAGAGCAGGTTTCTATATATATCTTTTGCCTTTTTCAGTCTGATAGGGGCAGGACAAATATCAAATAAGCATCTGAAAAATGTTGCATGATGACTTGGAAACCCTCTTCTATTCAACTGTGGCACAGTCCTCAGAGCTGTCAAATAGCTTCTAGTTAGCATGTTCCCAGGGCAGGAGAGATTATATAATTTTTCCATGTCTTGAAGCGAATATATTCTCCTTTATTCAAGATTTGTAAAGCATACGTCAGCATTGAAGTAAACAAGGTACTAAACAAAAACAAAATGCAGTTACTGGAAATTTGAACTAAAAATGGAACATATTGTCAGTAGTTAGCAGGTCAGGTAAAATCTATAGAAGAAAAAGCAAAGCTAACTTTTCAGTTTAAAGAGATTTCGCCAAAACCGTAAAAAGTTAGAGCTGCAACAGATTTTTTTTAAAGCACTAAAACAGGGAAGGGCAAGGGGTTGGGGAGGAGGCAAACAACAAAGGTACAGTATCCTATAGGGTTTAATGTATAAGATATCAAATGATAAAAGGGATGATGGTGCAAGTTAATGGACAAGTAAATGCATAAAAGATGTGTCCACAGGAAGCATAATGATAATGTCAGCAACATCACAAACAGTTGTGCAATAAAATGGGAAATGTGGTGATGATCTGAAATGTTTTGAACTGAGTTTTGAATCTGGAAAACTGTAAAGAGCCTAAACATAAAAAGAAGGGTGTTGTTACTTGAGTCTGCTCTTAGCTTCACTGAAATATTGTAAAAGTTTGAGGACAGAGAGGTCAGAATTGGAGTGGAGTGGAGAATTAAACTGGTAGGTGACTACAAGCTGGTTGTTATGCATGCAGACTAAACAGACGTGTTCCACAGAATGAATACCCAACCTGTATTTGTCTCCCAGTGTATAGGAAACTGCATTGTGAGTAGCAAATACAATACACTAAACTGGAAGAAGTACAATTCTTTGATTAAAAACAAAATACTGCACATGCTGGAAATCTGAAACAAACAGAGAAAGCTGAAGAAACTCAGCAGATCTGATGGCACCTGTGGAGAGAGAAACAGAGTTAATGCTTCAAGTCCAGTATGACTGTTCTTCAGAACTGAGTTTCTCCAGCATTCTCTGTGATAGTTACAAGTCCTTGATATTTTACCTGAAAGAATTTTCTGGGGCTGTGTGCAGTGAGAAGGGATGAAGTAAAACAGCAGTTATTTAATCTCTTGTGTTTGTTCAGGGAGGGACTGTGAGAATGAAGATGTGGTGTGAGGTGATTGAAGCATGGATCAGGGTGTTTGAAAGAAACTTTAAACAGATGATATGAGTCTTTTCTACTTCAGTCTTTCAAAAATCAATCAAAGAATATTAAATTTTTGGTATTGCATTCTCATTGTATGTGTCACTTTAAAAGAAATCTCTGCTGCTTGTCAGTAACAGATTTATAATCTGCAGGAAATTTTTATGCAAGTGACTTTTCAGCAAGAATCATTTCAGCCTGTCTGTTCTGTTTTGTTCCACATCATGTCGACATGGTTTTCTTTGAAAATGTACTGTTGTGTCACATGATCAGTTGATCATTGTTCCTCATATGTCCTTGTTCATGTCCTCTCAGTCCTCTGTCCTGCATCCTTTGCTGCAACTTGTCCCTGAGCTTCATGAGAGAAGAATGAAGAAAGGCAGAGGTGATGTACGTAATTCTTTAGTAATCCTGCCAGCACTGTCTTGTGACATTAACCGTTGTTTTTGTTTTTACAAGGAGAGATGGTCGTTTGGGCCAATGAACAGCTATAAGTGTGAATAGGTTGACATCAAATGATGAAGCCATTGTCGGTGGTTTCTACTTTTGTGAATTCAGCCAAACTAGTGTTTGCCCTACATTTGTCATTTGCAAGGTTTAAGGAGACCAATAGTCAATTTTCAAATTTTGTGCTTAAAAATTGTTCAGTGTTTTCTAACTTTAAGATCATGGCTATTCTTCAACCTTACTTCCATACACTTATTAAAAATGAACTCTAGGCTATGGCTAAACTCCAATTAGTACATCCATGTGTAGGTAGTTCTTTATGAGTTAAATGATTTGATAGTACTAAACTTACGACGTGGAGTGTTAAGCATGATAGGACTCTCTGTGGGAAATTGAATGGGAAAGTTCAGGACTGCTGTATCTGATCTTCCAACTATCAGTTTAAGTAGGCGAGAAGCTAGAGGTTGCATATGGCTACAATTTCCTACCCAGTATTCTCTGTCAGCGTCACACCTCCCTGAAAAGGATCCAATCGGGTACTATATTTTTTACTATCGATAGATATACATCAATACATCAAGAAAGATTCTTCAAATTTCTCTAAGCTGAGATATTACTTAGATGAATCTGTGAACGGAATAAATATGTGATATCAACATTGCTTTCTCTCAATGAAAGTCTTTTCAATATCCTAAGGTTGTAAAAGGCATTAGATAAATGCAAGTTTATTCTATTACAATAAATGGATGAGACTTATGTAACTTAGTGAGATGTGACAGTTAAGTACATTTAATGACTGCTTTTACGACAGTTAAGAATTAAGATGGTGTAATTGATTAATTCCTTCAAATCCCTATTATGTGCAGACATATTTTACAATCTTCTGCATTTTGGGACACTACAGATTAATATATTGACAATGGATAAGTACAGAGTAATACACTATTAAATTATTCTTTGTCTGACCTATATTAAAATTCTCACACACCATTAAAGTGCTGACTCACTTGACTGCCAAAGCACATTACTGCTGCATTAAATGCTTCATTTTAAAAGTACTTTGTAGAAAATCCAATTAGACCTTTTGTTTAGAAAATGTTGCAACTAAACTGTGACATTCCTATATTAAACACTTACAAACAGAAAGAATTTGAGATTTGTATTTTCCAGCCTTTCATAACTATTTCCATGACTAGATACTAAAGCTAGACCCCAATCATCGAGGATATAATATCTGCCTTATGGGGTATCGGTTACATGGATCTCAAGATAATATCAAATTAAGACTGAACATTAATAATAAGGACCTTGTTGTAATCTTTTTCTCAATAACTTCCTGCTTGTCACTATTGGTAACAATCAATGGATAAGTTCTAATCATCAACATTGGTGCAGATTGTTACTATCATATATTTCACAGGATAAACTACAGTGCCATTTTAACCATTGTCTGGAAAAAGTGCAACTGACTAGAAATACATATCTCATTCATATTATCGATTAATTCAATTCTTTTTGTTCTTGTTTTAGGAAGAATTTCAAGGACCAGGTGGAATTCAAAGTCGAGGTTTTTTTATGTTTAGGGTATGTGCAACAATCTGTAAACTCACATAACAATTCTGCAAACCTCTCAGCATTTGCATCCAAACTTAGATACATTAAATGGCTAGGATATGCTCAGTGGGGGACTTGGATTGGAATGGGGCATGGGCTGAAAACAAGGTTATGATGCAGCAACATAACTGTTAATTCATTGAACTTTCATTGAAAAGAAATTGATCAATAACATGTGATCAAAGTATCTGTACAATAGGTTTTCTGATAATTCTGCTATTAAAGTTCTTTTGATTGGCATAATTCATCAAAGTTTGAGCTTAATGGTGTATATTAATGGGCTTGATGTAAGTTTGCTCACTGAGCTGGAAGGTTTGTTTTCAGATGTTTCGTCACCATGCTAGGTAGCATCATCAGTGAGCCTCTGGTGAAGCACTGGTGGTATGGCCCGCTTTTTATGTATGTGTTTAGGTTTCCTTGGGTTGGTGACATCATTCCCTATGGTGATGTCACTTCCTGTTCATTGACTACAGTTCAGCCTTCAACACTATTATCCCCTCGAGACTGATTACTAAACTTACTGATCTCGAACTAAGCCGCACGCTCTGCAACTGATCCTCAGTTTCCAGACCTACAGGCCACATTCAGTGAAGATTGGGGACAATATTTCATCCTCATTAACACTCAACACTGGGGTGCATACTCAGCCCCCTACTGTACTCACTGTATACCCATGACTGCATCGACAAATACCAGTTGAATGCCATTTACAAGTTTGCTGATGACACCAAAATAGTCAGTCGAATCTCAGATGGCAATGAAACAGACTACAGACATGAGGTGGAAGACCTGGAAAAATGGTGCACTGAGAACAACCTAGCTCTCAATGCTGGCAAAGCCAAGGAACCCATTATTGACTTTCGGTGGGATGTTACTCATGCCCCCTGGCACATTAACAGCACAGCAGTGGAACGAGTGGAGAGAGTGTCAAGCTCCTGAAGTGGTCATCCACAACAAGTTTTCTTGGACTCCTCATATGGACACACTGGTTACAAAGGCCAAACAATGTCTCTGCTTCCTCAAGCAGCTAAGGAAATTTGGCATGACGGCGAATATCTTTGCCAACTTTTATAGGTTCGCCATCGAGAACATTCTGTCTGGATATATCACTACTTGGTACGGCAACTGTACCATTCAAGGTCGGAGACAGTTACAGAGTGGTGAACTCAGCCCAGTCAAACGCAAAGGCCAACCTCCCATCTCTTGAATCCATCTACCAGGCCCGTTGTCAAGGAAAGGCAGCCAGCATTCTCAAAGATCCATTCCACCCTGGCAAATGTTTTTCTACCACCTCTACCATCGAGGCGAAGGTACAGAAGCCTGAACACATGCACCAGCCGGTTTTAAAACAGTGTCTACCCTACTGTTGTTAGGATACTGAATGGACTCACAAACGCTTAACATTCGCCCATACCTGTTTTTGTTTTTGCCACAGTTTACTGATTATTTACTTATCTATGCTACTTAACTATGTGATCTGCCTGTATTGCTCTCAAGACAAAGCTTTTCACTGTGCCTCAGTGCACGTGACAATAAATTCAATTCAATTTTTCTCAGCGGGTGGTAAATGGGATCCAAGATTTTTGATAGAGTTCGGTTGGAATGCCATGCTTCAAGGAATTCTCATGCACGTCTCTGTTTGGCTTGTCCAAGGATGGATGTGTTGTCCCAGTCGAAGTGGTATCCTTCCTCAACGGTATATAAAATACTAGTGAGAGTGGCTCGTGTCTTTTTATGGCTAGTTGATGTTCATGTATCCTGGTGGCTAGTTTTCTGCCTGTTTGTCCAATGTAGTGTTTGTTACAGTTCTTGCAAGGTATTTTGTAAATGACATTAGTTTTGCTTGTTGTCTGTGTAGGGTCTTTCAAGTTCATTAGCTGCTTTTTTAGTGTGTTAGTGGGTATGTGGACTACCGTTATGCCATCTGATACCTGAAAAAGTCATCTTAGTGAGAGGATTAAATTATAACTTCCAGGATGTAGACAAGAAAGATTTCTTAGCAACAATAGAAACAACACTGAAAGACAACAAACTCACAGAAGAAATCCAGGATACCATCAGACAGACAATCACACCAACATTAAGCAGGAAAAAGGAGGGAAACATATTCAATACACAAGAAAGGAAAGACAAACTAAAGAATGATAAAAAACATTGTTATCCTACCTGCAGACATAGGATGCTTGACAGTCATTTTAAATCAAAGAGACTACATTTAGAAAGCAAAGGCACTGCTTGCAAATACCAACACTTCCCAACAAGTGATATAGATCCAACCCCACAACTGGATAACCGAATCACAGCCCTGCTCAAAAAACTTCATAAGTCTGGAGAAATAAATAAAACTGACTTCCAAAAAGTGAAACCAGATGGATCCAACACACCACTCTTCTATGGATTGCCCAAAATTCACAAACCAGGAGCCCCCTCAGACCCATAGTCTCGCCACCCAGAACACCAACTTACAGATTAACCAAAGAGCTATACCACACACTAAAACACTTAGGAGAAGACTCATGCCACTCCATCCACACCACCCATGAATTTCTGAAGACCATCAAAGACAGCAAGGTAGAAGAGAATGAAATAATGATCTCCTTTGACGTAACAGCCCTATTCACATCCATCAACATCAATCTGGCCAAGGAAACACTGGCTACACTATTAGAAAAACCAAAGACATAGACACCAAACACCACCAGCTTCATCAGCAATGACAATATCATCAAGTTAGTGGACCTATGCCTTACCACCCACTTCGTCTTTAACAACAAAACCTACAGACAAACCAACAGAACATCCATGGGATTTCCAATATCATGGTTCTTAGCAGAGGCAGTTAATGCAGAGATTCGAACAAGCAGCTCTGCCAACCATTCAACCCAACCTTTGGGTCCGCTACGTGGATAACACCTTTGTCATCACTAAACAAAACAAATTAGAGGAAATCTTCAAGACCATCAACAATACCCTTACTGGCATAAAATTCACTAAAGAGGAGGAAAACAACAACAAACTGCCATTCCTAGATGTTGCACTACAGCAAACATCCAATGAGGAACTTAAAACCAGCGTCTACAGGAAAACAACACATATCAAAGCAATCATCCTAAATCCACAAACGAAGCTGCATTAGAACATTATTTCAACAAGCCACCACACACTGCAGCACAGAGGAACTACACTGAGCAGAGGAATATCATCTATACAGTGTATTCAAAAAGAACGGGTACCCAATGAACACAGTCTGCCGATTTCTCAGCAACAATCTGAAACAAGCAGACAAAACGATTCCAGAAACCTAGGCCACTGTATCCTACATCAAAACCATCTCGGAAATGACTGCCAGATTACTCAGGCCTCTTGGCATCATGGTAACCCACAAATCCACCAACACTCTAAAGCAGCAGCTAATGAACTTGAAAGACCCTATACAGGCAACAAGCAAAACTAATGTCATTTACAAAATATGCAAGAACTGCAAGAACTGTAACAAACACTACATTGGACAAACAGGCAGAAAACTAGCTACCAGGTTACATGAACATCAACTAGCCACAAAAAGACATGAGCCACTGTCACTAGTAACTTTCACACGCAGGTGAGGAAGGATACCACTTTGACTGGGACAACACATCCATCCTCAGACAAGCCAAACAGAGACATGCATGAAAATTCCTAGAACCATGGCATTCCAACTGGAACTCTATCAACAAACACATTGACTTCGATCCCATTTACCACCACCTGAGAAAAATAGCAGGAAATGACATCACCAACCCAAGGAAACCTAAACACATAAATAAAAAGCGGGCCATACCACCAGTACTTCACCGGAGGCTCATTGGTCATGTTACCCCGTATGATGACGAAACGTCTGAAAACAAATCTTCCAGCTCAGTGAGCAAACTTATATCCAGAACCTCAACCTGAACTACAAATCTTCTCAAAACTCATTAATGTCTCTTAATACAGATTATTAGTGTTGAGTCTGACTGTCTTTGACTAACACTATGACAGGCAATCTCAGGGGCCCTATGGTTACAGTTTCAAAAGCTCAATTTTCCATAGATAATTCATTATTCGTTTTATATACTTTCTCTAGCCACGCAACGGAAGAAGATCATCTAGTTTTCGCTAACAGGTACTTTTCTTCAAATCAGTAGTCTAATCTCACGTGTTAGAATGATAGTTACAAAGTGATCATTTGAATCATTTACAAAATTTATTTGTCAAGATCTAATTATTCTGTTTACTTTATTGCCATTTTCTAGTGCAGTCTAATGATTTATTTCCGTAATTCAGGATATGTATTTTGTTTTCACTGTGAGCTTTGTTTTCTGTTGGTGATAAAATTTGAAGTTGATTTCTGTTTATGGATTCATAGCAACTTCCAGTTGTATTAAGCTTTGATATCTGATATTGTGCTGTGTCTAAGTTAGGATCACTGGTCCGTTCCATTCGATCATAGAAAATAATTCAGTTCCTTCTGCTATCTACCGGCAATGATTCTATTGGGAATAAGTTTGACATTATATTATCGTATAATTTTTTAATCACTCATGGATGTCAGCGTCACTGGCTAGCCAGCATTTATTGCCTGTCCCTAGTTGCCTTCGAGAAGGTGGTAGTGAGCTGTCTTTTTGAATTCTTGCAGTCCATGTGCTGGAAGTAGACACACAATTCTCTTAGGGAGCAAATTACTTGGGTGAATCTAGCTGCTGTTTTATATTCTTCCTGATATTTATTTCCCTTCTTTTGGACAGAGACATTTTGACCAATGTCAAATAGGCTGTTTATTCACTACCATTCTTTTACAATATCATACCAAGTAAAATTTATCTACAATTAGATTTTAGAAGATGCAAATCCAGAGCAAACTAAACAGTAATGGAAAAGTCCTGGGGAAAATTGATATACAGAGAGATCTGGATGTTCAAGTCCATTATTTCCTGAAGGTGGCAAAGCAGGTCAGCAGAGTGGTCAAGAAGGCATACCGTATGCTTTCCTTCATTGGGTGGGGTATTGACTACAAGAGTTGGCAGGTCATGTTACAGTTGTAGAAGACTTTGGTTCAGCCAAATTTGGAATACTGCATACAGTTCTGGTTGCCACATTACCAAAAGGATGTGGGTGCTTTGGAGAGGGTGCACAGGAGGTTCGCCAGGATGTTGCCTGGTATGGAGGGTGCTAGCTATGAGAAGAGGTTGAGTAGATTAGAATTATTTTCATTAGAAAGAAGGAAATTGAGGGGGACCTGATTGAGGCCTACAACATCATGAGAGGTATAGACAGGGTGGATAGCAAGAAGCTTTTTCCCAGAGTGGACGACTCAATTACTAGGGGTCACAAGTTCAAAGTGAGAGGGGAAACGGTTAGGGGAGACATACATGGAAAGTTCTTCACGCATAGGGTGGTGGGTGCCTGGAATGCGTTGCCAGCGAAGGTGGTAGGGGCGGGAACCATAACGTCATTTAAGATGTATCTAGACAGATACATGAATGGGCAGGGAAAAAAGGGATACAGATCCTTAGAAAATAGGCGGCAGATTTAGATAGAGGATATGGATTAGCACAGGCTTGGAAGGCCGAAGGGCCTGTTTCTGTGCTGTAATGTTCTTTTGTTCTTTGTTCCAATCTCTTTCTAAACTCTCACATTTACTCCTTAGCTTAATTTATTGTGTATTCTCATCCCTAAATATGACCTCTGCACAACTTATTTCACTCCTGAACTTTTAAAATCTTTTCTCACTATTATTTCATTCTTTAATATGATAGTTATTTTCACATTTACCTCAATCATTCTACTCATATATTATCTCTTGTTTCTTACTTTTATACCACAAGAAAGCTAATGAATGTTGCCCTTTATGTTTAGAAGATTGGAGTACAAAGACACAAGAGTTATACAAAACTCTAGTTAGATCCCACTTGCGGTATTGTTAGCAGATCTGGGCACCACATTTAAGGAAAGATATATTGGCCTTGGAGAGAATTATGTAAGTTTACAAGAATAATACTTAGACTTGAGGTGTTAAGTTATGAGAAGAGATTATATAAACTAGGTCTGTTTTCTCTAGAATTTAAAAAGTTAAGGGTGATCTGATCAAAGTTTTCAGGATATTTAAAGGATAATACACGGTAGTTAAAGATAAATTATTTCCACTGGTTGAGGATTCTAAAACTGGGAGTCATTGACTGAGAATTAGGGCCAGACTGTTCAGGAGGGATATTAGGAAGCACTTCTACACACAAAGGATGGTAGATGTTTCAAACTTTCTTGCACAAATTGCTATGGATGCTGGATCAGATCTGCGATGGACACATTTTCTAAAGCAAAGGAATTAGGGGATATCGGCCAGGTATATGGAGTGAGGCCACAGATCAGCCATGATCTCACTGAATGGGAAACAGGTTGATGGGAAGGCATGGCTTACTCTTGTTCCTATGTTCCACTTCATTTTATGCAGTTGCCCCATTTGAGCAATATACCGAATATTTAGAGCAGTGAACAGGTAAAAATCTCTTTGTATACAGAACTTCAAGGCTGTGAATTTTACATTTTTGGATACTGGTATCTGATGGGAATGCCATTTACAGCAAGTATATCAAACTTATGCTTCTTTCCCATGGACATAAGGAATAAGATCATAATATCCTCTGAAGTAGAAGCAGGTATAGATTATTGGTCCTGAGCTGCCGCTGAATGTGGTCTTTCTCTACTTGGTGCCTGCCTGCCACAGACCTTAAATTCTTTATGCATCAAAAACCTATCCAACTCAGCACAGAATATAAATCAGAATATTGACGAATAAACTCAGGAAGTCTGGCAGCATCTATGGAGAGAAAGCAGAATTAACGTTTCAGGTCCAGTGACCTTTCTTCAGAATGTTCTGGAAATTTTTTTTGGAAAATAATCAATGGAACCCAAAATTGATACGACTGCAGCAGTGATTACATTTCTGTTTTCCAGACACCAGACCATGTTTCCAGGATTCTGAATTAACGACCTAAATGCACAAATACCGATGGGTTTACATCAAATTAAGTAGAAGGCACATTACCTAATTAATTTGCAGGGATGGCCAGTGGCAGGTAAACTAATCCACAAATCCCTTCAATGCAATCAGGACTTTACATACATTGTTTATTTGAGTAAAGGATTGATCTGATAGTTTCATAGATTGAAACACCAAATAACCCCAGATTAAATTATTGATAACATTATCTTCAATATAATACATAATCCTCTTTTAGCCCCTTATTCCCATAACAATTATTTTACATTTGTCTACCATGAACCAATGTGAATTGCATTCGCTATGTATTAAACATGGTGTCTACCAAATTCTTAAGAAGAAACATTCAATAGACTGCCTCTTGTTGCTGCAATGTGACTGCTTTATATTCTCAATCCCTCTGCTGGCATATTGAACATGCTTTTTCAGATCAGTATAGAGGGCTGAAATGAACAATAAAAAACATTGCATCCTTCCCCTTCTTTAGAAATGATATGCATATTTTCTTTACCTTGAATCAATAAGCTAAAATAAATTGCATTGAAAGTAGAAGTCAAACATAATTTAAACATTCAACTTCACCAATGTATTATATCAATAATTTTTTTCACCATTTCCTTTTCTTAACATTAATATGTGGTACAGAATTTATGCTTAGTCATGTAGAATGAGATAAAAGATTTGCTAGGATTGAAAGTAATTTACTTTGCAGCAAAATAGCTAAAGCAGGATGGATGTAGGAATTGAGTCTGGCATCAGGGGTTGTCTCACATTCTCCATGTGTGTTGTTGATATTTAAATCAGATTCCATGCTCATGAATGGTGTTTTCAGTGTTTTGAAGAATGATATATTCTTGGTGATGACTTGTGAATCATACATAGCAATGATCATTAATCCCTTTCCATTGACCACAACAAATGACTGGATGTCACACAAGATTATTTGCTTTCCAACATGACCCACCTTGTTGCACAAACACTCTACCTTCTGGCTTTAGTGGTACAACTTTGATTTTCATCTTATACTGTGTTAACTTTCATTTGATCCTTCTGTACTTAATCATGCCTGTTTGCCTATTGATCATTCGTTATGGGAGATAGCTGTGGGAAGATGTGAGAGTGTTGGATGTGTGATGTTGAGCGTAGCTGGACACTTCCAGAAGTCACAAGGAGACTTGCTTGCAAAGTCATAATTGCAAAGAAAATACTCCAACCTCAGCTTCCACAGCTTACTCACAGCACTTGTATGCGTTGTGTGTATGAATGTCTTGAGTTATCCATTACTTCTCGGCCAGCAGGGTGCGTTTTTTCAATGAGTGCATTCCACATGGTTTGTGAAGTTGCTGAACACACCTCTGTTAGGTGGGAGTTTATTGTCACTTCTCACTGTCTAAGGGATTCCAAATAAAGTGAAAATCTGATCAAGCTTTGGAATTACTACCTTCATTGAGATAGACATAACTATTTCCACAATAGTTATCACTGTGAATCATCAGTGATAACAAATAAGCATTAGCCCATGAGAAAATCTGTGAAGTCAACACGAACTTCATTCCATTGGTGAGCAAGTTGACATGTTGAATGAATCATGAAGATTTTAACATTTAATTGTTTGACATGGTGAATGCCAAACTAATTTTTTGGTCAAATCCAGGAACCATACCCTATCCTAAAGGAATTGTTTGGTTTTGACAATTCCCCAGTGATCTTCATGTACTATATCTACACCATATTCCCTCCAGGATAGTAGATTGTCAGTGCTATTGCTTTGTAACACAAGACTGGTGAGCTCATTTCAAATATTGTGAAGATCTTGTCTGTGAGAGGCTTTGCTTGTAGATAGGCTATCAATAGCTATAATATATAGTTGGGATGCCTCATCTTGTTTTAGTGACGCTGTGACATCAGCTAGTTTTAGTGACTTTGACACCACATTTAGGCCTACATTGTTAGGATGTTGTTCAGTAATCTTTTCCACATTACTGGAACTGACAATGGATATTGTGAAAGGCATTGTGCTGGCTTGAGTGCGCCTGGCTGACACTCAAAATGAAATTCATGCTCTTACAGTTGAAAAATCCAATGCTCTATTAGAGTGGATGATTTCCTGTAAGAGTTGTTAAACAAGACTGTTGTCTGTAATCAATTATAACTTTATACTCACTTCCATATAAATAGAGATAAAAATGTGAAATACTGAAGCGATTGACAACACCTCTCTCTAGTTGCAAATATTCCTCTACAACTTTAGTGGTTAGTTGATATTGTGGCAATTGATGTGTTTCCAGCTTTGTCTCTCTGCACAAACACTGCCCCTAAACCCACTGGGCTCACAGCCTGGGTTTTTTTTTTGGACCATTGGAGGCATTTGTGCAACTTGCTCATAACCACTGGTTTATCCAATATGCAGCCTATTTGAACAATTTAGTCAACTCCAACTTTGCGTCCTCTTTCATTGGATCGCAGGTGGAAACAGACAACATATAAAGGTCAGGATTGAAATGACCCCTAACAGGCTCTGGACTTTCTGCACAATCACAGGATTTGCAAATTTGCAATAATTTCCATTTGATCAGATGATAATCCACTGAACGCTATGACCAACAGTGCTGTTTCTGTTTTCATTCAAAAAGCACTTATTTTCGTACAGTGTATGGTGAAATTTCCCAAGACATTGTAAACATGTATGCAAGTGTGTTGGAACTTCACTTTCAGTGTGACTTTAGATGAGAATGTCATCATTAGTATTCAGCGTGCCTTCAAGTCCTTGAAATGCAGACTGAATTTGTGCAGAAAAACTCAGCTACTGAATTGACTTCAAAGTTGAGCTTCTTGTTTAAACAAATTTTTCATTGCGAATAGAGACCACTGTTTTCCTTCATTCAGTGACAGTTCATGTGCCAGCTCAGTTTTGACACACCGTGCCTGCAAAATGATACATATGTAACCACTGGAATAATGCAGTAAGGGAAGTCTGCAATCTCTGTAACACCAATCAACCTAAATATATCTGGCAAGAAAAGACAACAATATATAGTTAGCTCTCTATGAATGGGAAGTCTCAGTCACCCCCTCATGTAACATTGGATAGTTAACTGTATGACATTACAAATATCTCCAATTCCAGAATGAAAGGAGCCTGATGCTTAAAACCTCAGTGCCAAGTCAAAGATATTGGGACCCTGAATGCCCAGTGATGGGTAGTGTTATTGTCAAAGGTTATGTGAATAAAGCGTAAGTGTGTGTGTGTGTGTGTGATTCTTTATTTGTTACTTGACAAATCTGGCTGCCTTGTTTCGACATTGAGCTAAATTTGACAATCTCACCTCCACTTTTAAATTCAAAGCTTTTCTGATCAGTGGAGGAGTGGGACATGACAGGAATCAGATCACCCCTCCCAACTGGGTTATAGCAATCACAGGAACAACCAGTACAAATCCATCAGTCACTGACCCATAAATAGTTGATGATCCCTTTCAGTAGAGTTAGTGGGAGACCTTTTCTGCTGAGTGTGTGTTCAGCCACGTGTCATTATTGGATGTACTGAACCAATGCATTGAACTGCAAAATGGCAGAACCAGGGTCAACAGTATTGCAGTGAATCAATGTCATGATCTGTTTGCGCTGCATGATCATTTCAGGTCTCACCAATATAGAAACTCACACAAGTATTCACACAGGAGTATTCTTCCACTGAAAATGCCATCTGCTCCTTCAAAATCCTTCCTGGGATTCAAAATGTCCAAGCAACCCAGTGATATGGATGCACATTTTCACTGATAATGTGACTAGGTGTATCATCATCTAACCTACTTAGACTCATACAACATGGAAATAGGCTCTTTGGCTCAACTCATCCATCTCGACCAGGTTTCCTAAACTGACCTAGTTTAATTTGCTTGCATTTGGCCCATATCCCTTGAAACATTTCCCTCTAAGCATTTCCTATTCATGTACCTGTCAAAATGTCTTTTACATCTGCCTCTACTACTTTCTATAGCAGCTTGTTCCATATACTCACCATCCTCTTGTGTGAAAAAGTTGCCCCTCAGGAAGATGTTCAGCCGTGATCTCATTTGAATGGTGCAGTAGACTCAAATGGCTGAATAGCCTACTCCAGTTCATATTTCTTATGTTGTTGTGAGATGGAGCTCCTGTTTCATCTCTTCTGTGCTCTGATTTTGCACAAATGATCCAGTATGATTTATCTTTTTAGAAAGGGGCAACAGACCTTTGTTGATGACATTCTAATTCTTCTACATGACGTCCCTGAATTTGAAGCCAAGCTTTATGGGAGTTTAAATCCTGCTGTCCCACAGTGAAGGACAATAAGGAGTTAGTGGGAGACCTTTTCTGCTGAGTGTGTGTTCAGCCACGTGTCATTATTGGATGTACTGAACCAATGCATTGATCATGCAGCGCAAACAGATCATGATATTGATTCACTGCAATACTGTTGACCCTGGTTCTGCCATTTTGCAGTGGAAGAGAGGGTTCTTGAAATTAAAGTTCACAGTTCTCTGGAAGTGGAGTCACAAGTAGACAGGGAAGTGAAGAAGGTTTTTGGCACACTGGCCTTTATTAATCAGGTCATTGAATATAGAAGTTGGGAAGTTATGTTGCAATTATACAGGATGTTGGTGAGGCTGCACTCGAAATATTGTGTTCAGTTTTTGTCACCTTGTTATAGGAAGGATGCTATTAATCTGGAAAGAGTGTAGAAGAAATTTACAAGGATGTTGCCTGAACCCAATAGTCTGAGTTATATGTACAGGTTGGACAAGCTAGGACGTTTTTCTTTCAAACTTAGGAGAGGGAGGGGGGAACCGTGTAGTGGTGTATGAGATCATGAGAGGCATGGATAGGGTGAATGCACTCAGTTTTTTTCCCAAGGGTTGGGGAATTGAGGACTAGAGGGCATCAGTTTAAGATTAGAGGGGAAAGGGTAAAAAGGAACCTGAGGGGCAACTTTTTTATACAGAGGATGGTACGTATATGGAAGTGGTATAGGCGGATACATTAACAACATTGAAAAGGCATTTGGACAAATACATGGATAGAAAAGGAGATGGACTAAGTGCAGGGAAATGGGGTCAGCATGGATGGACATTTTGGTTGGCATGGACCAGTTTGGACCAAAGGGCCTATCTTCGCGCCATAGGACTCTATGACTCCCTAACAGTATTATGCCAGTGAATACCCTTTTCAATTCTGTGGAGTTGTAATTAATTTAAATGGTTTAGGTAATTTGAAAACTAATCTCCAGTGAAAGAGATTATTTACTGTGTAACTATTACAATAATTTCATTTTGCAGGAAGACGAATACCTGTAGCAATGATTGACATACATGATGATATTGGTGTGCAGACAGCAATGTACAAGCAGCCATGTATACGCCCTTCTACACTGACCTGTTTAATTGCTTAGTTTTGTCTTTCAAGTACTGCGCATGCTAACTTAATGTGCTTTGTTAAAAAAATTGTTGTTTTCTTATGAATTGCACCAGTAGAATTGAAAGTAAATCAGTGAAATGTTACAGTGTATTTTAGCAAATTATGGCTTAACTATAATTAGTGTGTAAATATCACTTTAAGGCCAAACATTGATGTAATATGCTGCATGTTACTACATTCCATTCTCTGTTTACAATGCCATCACTACATGTACAAGTTAAATTAAAATTCTTAATAATGATTTTGTTTGCCTTTATCTTAGGAAATTCCCCGATTTGATCATGTATTCTTTAAAAGTGCTGTGAAATACCTGCAGTGTTTCATTCTATGCCACCATGAACATACTACTTTTTGCAATTAAGAAATTATGAGGGTAGTTCTCTCATTCACCCCATCTGTGGCTGTCCTCCAATTGCAACAGGTGCCAGTCTTGCAATGAGATTTTGGGTCATCTACAAAAAACTTTGGTTCTTTTCTCCATGATAAATTTTAATCCCTAGTTACACCATTCCTCAAACAGCTGTAAGAAGGCTAGTTACAGTGGACAAATATAAACTCTCCTCCTCTGCACTTTCCTCCACTCCCATCTATTAAAACTCAACCCCATATACTTTATGATGGAGAGGCAATGTTCTGACAACTTCTGGATTGCTGCCAATTACTGATATTTCCAAACAGATTGCAAGTTGGTTTCTTTCATCAAATTGCACTGCTTATTAACTATATATCAATTGGGTATTTCATTGCATTAAATATGGTGGACATCACCTGTGCATATATATATTACAGGCTAAAACTATGTTGGACATGCACAATATGTAATGTGTTTCTTTGTGTATAAATGCTTGTAAGTGTGTAATGATGATGCTATAGTTCTGTCCTCCACTGCCTAGACATCTGATTTCTAATTATGTTAAACTCACCAGTTTGTAGTTACTTTAAAATACAGCAAAGACAAATGGTAGGTGGTTTCTTCATTATTTGATTATGTTGACTTCTTCAGTGGGATTGTTAGTTTTTGTTGCAAAAGATGAGAAATCTAGAGCTTAATTTTTAAATGATCCTAATGTTATGCTCATCAAGTATTTTGCAAATCCTGAAATGCTCAAATACCAGCTAACGGCATTAAGCCAGTTTCTGGAATCAGAAACTAGGAAATTAAATAGATCAGTATATTTTTGCAGCTCAAGTGATTGACACTGCTGTCTCGTCAGGTTTCCAACTTCATCATCGTTGGCTTTAGTAACATTTCAATACAAATGTATTGAGGAGGGAGAATGATCAATTATTAAGATTGAATTGAATAATTTATTGTTACTTCTTGTGCTCTGCTTGACATTGGTGGGGTGGTCTCAACAATGGGCTCCAATCCCACCAACACCACCACCTCACAGTCTATTCCAGGAGTATCACACCAGGCTACTGCGTTGCCACCAATGCAACCAGTGCAAATGCTAAGCAAGAAAAATATATCTGCAAATTTTTATGCTATATGGCACATTTGAGCTAAATGCCTGAACTGTCCCTTGAATGGGGATTCTGACTTCATGTATTCCAACCAAGTGGTGCCCTTTCCTTGAGGAAATTCTTTGATAGGGTGGAATGTAGAAGAGATTAACTACCAAGAGAGATGATAGTGAAAGGCAAAAGAAGACAAGTAGCAAAGCAAAAAGTAGGTCAACAGCAGGTTTAACATATGTAAGAAGTTTCAAAATAGCAGTAGAAGGAGACGATGTGGCCCATCGACCCTGCTCTGGCATTTGATAAGATCGTGGCTGATGTGTTTGTGTTCTGATACCTGTCGAAAAAGGTGATACAAAGAAGAACAAAGAACAGTCCAGAACACATACAGGCCTTTTGGCCCAGCAAAACTGCACCAACACCTGATACCTTTTTAAAAGTAAAAAATCTTTTGCCTCTAGTATCCCTCTATTTCCTATCTATTCATGTATCTGTAAAAATGCTTCTTAAATGTTGCTATTGTATTCGCCTCCACCATCTCCTCTGGCAGACACTCCAGGCACTTACCACCCTCTGTGTAAAAGCCTTGCCTCTTACATCTCTTTCAAACTTTCCCCTTTTTACCTTAAACCTATGTTCCCACATAGTTGACATGTCCACCCTGGGGAACAACGACTCAGACTATCCATTTTATCCATGCCTCGCATAATTTTGTAAATTTCTATCAAGTTTGTCCAATTTCTCCTCATAGCTAATATTGTCCAAACCGGGCAATGTCCTGATAAACTGTTTTTGTGTCTTCTCCAAAGTCTCCACATCCTTCCTGTAGTGTGGCAACCAGAACTATACAAATATTCCAAATGTGGCCTAACCAAATTTCTATACAGCTGCAATATGATTTCCTAATTTTTACACTCTGTACCACAAATGATGATGGTTAGCTTGCCATGCACCATCTTGACCACTTTATCCACTTGTTTTGCCACTTTCATGGCATTATGTACCTGACATGTAGAACCCCCTAAGGAGTCTGCCATTTTACTGTATACTTCCCTCCTTCATTAGATCTTCCAAAATTCATCACCTCTCAGTTGTTTGGATCTAATTCTATCTGCCATTACTCTGTTAGATCTGCAGCCTATCTATATCCTGCTGCATCCTTTGGCAATTGTCCTCACTATCTGAAACTCCTCCAATCTTTGTATCATCCGCAACTTATGAATTAGGCCACCTACATTTTCCTCCAAACCTTTTATACATATATTTAAAAACAATAGGAGTCTCAGCACTGATCCCTGCAGAACACCACTGGTCACAGATCTCCAGTCAGAAAAACAGCCTTCCACTGCTACTCTGTCAGTTCTGTATCCAATTTTCCAGTTCACTATGATCCCATATGACATCATCTTTTGTATCAGCCTGCCATGAGGGACCTTGTGAAAGGCCTTTGAAAACTCCATTTAGACAACATCTACTGCCCTGCCCTCATCAATAATCTTTGCCACTTCCTCAAAAAAACTCAATCAAGTTTGAGACATGACTTTTACCGTACAAAGCCCGCTGCCTAATGCTAATATGTTCATATTTTTCCATATGTAAGTAAATCCTGTCACTAAGAATCTTCTCCCATAATTTCCCTATCACTGACGTAAGGCCTGTAATTTCCCAGATTATTCTTGTTGCTCTTCTTAAACAAAGGAATAGCATTGGCTATCCTCCAGTCTGCTGGAATCTCTTCTGTGAATAAAGAGGATACAAAGATTTTGGACAAGGTACCAGCAATTTCATCACCTACCTCCCTCAGCATTTTGGAATAGATCCCATCAGGTCCTGGGGAATTGATTTTCAAAACACCCAACACCACCTCCTTGATATTGACATGCTGAGAATATCAACATACTCCTGTCAAGACTCATCATCCACCATGTCTTTCTCCTTTGTGAATACCCACTTCCTCAGGCTCCACACAGATTCCCTCCTATGTTCTTAAGTTGATCTATTCTTTCCCTAGTTACCCTCTTGCTCCTTGTGTATGTTCTTGTGTATGAAGTGTATTTTCTTCAATTCTGTTTGTGGGAGACGTTTCATGGTCCCTTTAACTCTCCTAAATCCTTGTCTGAGTTCTTTCCTGGTATCTTTATATTCTTCAAGGGCTCTGTCTCTCTTCAGTTTCCTAAACCTTTTGCATTCTTTTTGACTAAGCTCTCAATTTCTTTTGCCATTCAATGTTCTGAATCCTGCCACCCTTATCCTTCACTTTCAAAGGAACAAGTTGGTTCGGAACTCTAATCAACTTGCCTTTAATAGATTCCCAAGTGAAAATTTGAATTTACCGTCAAACAGCTGCCCCCGATCTATATTTCCTAGTTCTGAACTAGTATTGTAGTTGTTAGCCTTCCCTAGTTTAGTACTTTCATCCAAGGATTACTCATCCATATCCATTAGTAGCTTAAAATTTACAGAATGATGGTCACTGTTCCTGAACTGCTCCCCCACAGAAACATGGATCACCTGGCCAATACAGGTTTGATATGGCTCCTTCCCTAGTTGGATTATTTACATATTGCATCAACAAATCCTCCTGGACACATCTAACAAACTAGCCCCCACTCCTACTCCACCCAAGCACCAGTAGAGTCCCAATAAATATATGGAAATTAAAGTCACCCATCACAACAACCCTGTTGCTTTTACATTTTTCCATAACCCAGTACACATACCTGTTCCTCTGTCACAACACTGGCTGTTGTAAGGACTGCAGTACAACTCCATCAAAGCGATTGAACCCTTCCAATTCCTGAGTTCTATCCATGAAGCCTTGCTCGATGAGCCCGTCAAGGTGTGCTCCCTCAGTATAGCTGTGGTATTCTGCCTTATCAACTAAGGCAACTCCGCCATCTCTTTTATATCCTCTCTACTTCACCTGAAATGTCTAAATCCTGGAATGTTTACATCACCTTTCAAAAGGCTTTTGATGACATTTCACACAAGAGATGTAGGTTGTGTTCTGACACAGATAGAGAACCTCAGCTACTCACAATAGATACTCATGGTTTAGATGAGGGAACTACATAAATAAAAACCAAAAGAACTGTGGATGCTGGGAATCAGAAGCAAAAACAGAAATTGCTGGAAAAGCTCAGCAGATCTGGCAGCATCTGTGGAGAGAAATCAGAATTAACGTTTTGGGTCTAGTGTCCCTTCTTCAGAACTAAATGTAATATCACTAAGCTTGCAGATAACACAACGCTGAGTGGGTGGGTCAACTATGACGAGGATGCAGAGGAGTTTCAGTCTGATTTCTACAGCCAAGAGAAAACTTGGACAATACAAGTCAGATATGAGAGGTTAATACATGGCTCAAAGACTGGCATGGGAAAGGACTGTTCCAGTTCAGGGGCACTGACACCTGCACTGGGGAAAGTGGCATCTATACCAATGGGACAGTCTCCGTCTGAACTGTCTTGGAGCCTATATTCTTAACAACCACATGACTAGAGAAGTAGAGAAGCTTTTAAATCAAATAGTGAAGGCAAAGAATCAAATTGGGGAAACTGGTAATCCAAAGAATCAAGGCCAAAGAGAAAGATACTAACAGTGGAAAGATAACCTAATTGTAACAGGAAGAGATAGAATACAAATCTAAAACTCAACCAACAGATAAGACTAGAAATTACAAAGAGTAAAAGGATAAAATTAAATCTAAATGCACAAAATGTTTGAAAAAAAAAGATGAAGTGAGAGTGAAAATAAAAATAAATAAGTATGATCTAGCACCCAGTACAGAGACATGGCTGCAGGATAGCATGTATTAGGACCCGAATCTTGAAGAGTACAAGACATTATGAATAGCAGGAGACTAGGAAAAAGTGGAAGGGTGGCTCTGTTCGCTAAAGGTTGTATTGGTACAATAAAGAGGAACAATTTGAAGTTTAAGAAACGGTGGAAACAGTTCAGATAAAACTGAGACATAATAAAAGCAACAGTCACTTATAAGAATGGTGCAAAGGCCACGAACAGTAACCACATGTTCAGGCAGAGCATAAAGGAAGAAATAATGAAAACGTAACAAAAAGGCCCAGTGATAACTATGGGAGAGTTTATTATATATATCAACTGGATAAATCAAATAGGCAAGGGTAACCTCAATAAAGAGCTCATAGAATACTTTTGGGAATACTTTTTTTCTTAAAACAACAGTGAAACATAAAAGAAAGGAATAGGAGTATGACATTCAGCCCTTTGAGCCTATTCTACCATTCAATGTGATCATGGTTGATTATCCAGGTCAACAATCAGTTCCCACTTTGCCCCCATATCCTTCGATTTCTTTAGCCCCAAATGCTTAATCGAACTCCTTCAATATTTTGGCCCCACTGCTTTCTGTGGCAGCAAATTCATCACGGTCTGAGTGGTGTTTTGAGGCCAATCATACAGCAAACATTAGTAGACCTGATATAGAATCATAGAGATGAACAGTAAGGAAACATACCCTTCAGTCCAACTCGTCCATGCCAATCAGATATCCTAAATTAGTCTAGTTCCATTTACCAGCTTTGGCCCACATCCCCCTAAACCCTTCCAATTCATATACTCATCCAGACATCTTTTAAATGTCTGAATTTAAGATGATTTTAAGGTCAGAGGGAGAGATTTAAAATTGACTTAAGGGGCAACTTTTTTCATGTAGAGGGCGGTACATGTATGGAATGAGCTGCTAGACAAAATGGTGGAGGCTTGTATAATTACAACAGTGAAAAGGCATCTGGATGAGTATATGAATAGGAAGGATTTAGAGGGATGTGGTACAAATGCTGGTAAATACTCTAGTTTTGGACTTGCCCAATCCAGGGAAAAGCCCTAGTCTATTTACCCTATCCATGCTCCTCATGATTTTATAAACCTCTATAAAGTCACCCCTCAGCCTCCGCACTCCAGGGAAAATAGCCCCAACCTACTCATCCTCTCCCTTTAGCTCAAAGCCTCCAACCCTGGCAACATCCTTGTAACTCTGAGCTGTTTCAAGTTTCACAATATCTTTACAAAGCAAGAAGACCAGAATTGCATGCAGTATTCCAAAAATGGCCTTACAATATCCTGTACAGGCGCAACATGACCTCCCAACTCCTATATTCAATGCATTGACCAATAAAGGCAAGAATGCCAAATGCCTTCTTCACTATCCTATCTACCTGCGACTTCACTTTCAAGGAACTATGAACCTGCACTCCAAGGCCTCTTTGTTCAGAAACACTCCCCAGGACCTCACCATTAATTGTATAAGTACTACCCTGATTTGGCGTTCCAAAATGCAGCACCTCATATTTATCTAAATTAAACTCCACCTGTCACTCCTCGGCCCATCTGATCAAGATCCTGTTGTACACTGATGTAACTTTCTTCACTGTCCAATACACCTCCAATTTTGGTGTAATCTACAAACTTACTAATCATACCTCCTATGTTCACATTCAAATCATCTTGAAAAATGTCCATATTACAGAAGAGTAGGTGCTGGACCTCTTAAAATAAAGGCGGACAATTCCCCAGGATCAGACCAGACACACTACAGAACTCCACATGAAGCCAGGGAAGCGACCATTGGCCACTCCCTGCTGAGAAATGCTTAATGGGATAGGATTAACTAATGATCACATAGTGGAGACACCCCTTATGTAGCAGCAACTATTATATAGTCGAACTTTACATTCTGTGTGAGGGAGAGAGAGAAGGCTCAAGACCACTTTTTTAAAAAGAAACTGAATAAGAGAAATTGTGAGGGCATGACAGCAGAGTGAATTTGCAAAAGAGGTTAAAGGATAGTCAGTAGCAATGCAGTGGCAGATATTTAATGGGATAACTCAGAGTATACAGAATAAATACATTTGAGCAAGGAAGAAAAATTTCAAGGAACAGACAGAGTATCCATGTTTAACCAGAAATATTAAAGATCCTGTCAAAGTAAATGAAAAAGCCCATCAATGTGCAAAGACAGGTGGCAAGCCAAAAGTTGAATGGAATTGTAGCAACCTCCTGGCTGCTGAATCACAGATAGATTGCTAACTTGGCCAAACTGCATGCTGGTTACATAGGCCAAGTAAAACTGAAATCACGAAACCCATACAGTAGACACACTACAAACACAGCAGCCAAGTGCTAATGACATTAGTATAATGTAAAAAGCAACAGTTATTCTGGACAGACATATCCCCCAACAACTTATCCACTAAACAAAGGAATGCCTAGACAGAAATACACTGGGTCCTTCTACACAAAGAAGCTAACAGCACGTTACCATCTAAGTGATTGGCTCTTGTTTCAAACTATTAAGTGTATTTCCCTGACTGGTCAGAACTATAGAAAGTTCCAGAAAACCATTGAAAAGGTTTAAAAACAGAGTTTACCTGTCGACCTCTGTCTTGGGACTCTCTTGAATCGTCTGAGGCCTTCTCAGGAGAACAGCATGGCAAGAGGCAGAGACCAGCTGACCATCCAGAGAGAGACAGGAAGAAAGCAGCTTTGCAGACCCAGAAACAGAGCCATAGAGAGAACGACTGCGTAACTTTACAATGACTCCAGAAGTATTGTAACCTTAAGGGGCCAAATTAGAATAGGGATAGTATGTTTGATATTAAAGATTATTGTAATTTTATTCCTAATAAAATGGACTGTTTTACTTTAGTACCAGCTTGTGTTCATATTGATTTGGCCGCTTTGGTATTGTGGGACACCTGGGTAAATTCATTCATAACATTCTGTTTGGAGTTGTCTGTAACTTGTTTCAAGAGGAACCAGACAACAGAATATTAAAACAGCAAAGAATGACCAAAAAAGTAAATAAAGCAAAAAATTAGAGTTGTATGAAAGCTAGCCAGAACTGAAGAAACAGAAATGAGTTTCTGTGAATACTTAAAAACAAAGAGCTAACAAAGTGAGTGGTGGACCAATAACAAGTGAAACTAGATAATTAATAACAGAAAATAAAGAAATAGCAAATGAATTGAACCATCAGTCTTCATTATAGAGGATACAAACAACATCCAAAACCAGTGATAATTCAGGAAATGGAAGGGAGGGAGGAACACAGGAAATTGACAACCAGGGTCCTTAAAATAGTGGCCAACGAGCTAGTTGACGCATTAGTTTTCATTGTCAAAAACTCCCTTGATTCTGGAAAAATCCCATTAGATTGGAAGAGAGTGAATTAAACTCCTTTATTCAAAAGAAAAGGGAGACAGAAAGCTTGAATGTACAAGCTAGTTCAAAAATATCTATCATGGGGAAATGTCAGAAAGTATTATTAAAGAAATTGTAGCAGAGCACTTGGATAAGTTCAAGGTAATTCGGCAGTCATGTAAAAGGGAAAATCATGTTTGACCAATATATTGGAGTTCTTTGAGGGTGGAACACTTCTTTGAGATAGAAGAACTGGTGGATGCATTATACTTCTGCTTTCCAGAAAAGTTCTTGCAGAAAATAAAAACTCATGCCATAGGGGTTAGGATATTAGCATGGATAGAAAATTGGCTGGCTTTACTAGGAAGTAAAGAATAGGCATAAATCAATCTTTTTCAAATTGGCAAGCTGTAATGAAGCAGGAAGCAGGGGGTATGTTTTTCTAACTGGAAGCTGGAGTCCAGTGGGGTCCCATAGGGATCAGTGCTGGGGCTTTTCCCATTTGTGGTATGCACTTGGGCAGAACAAACAAGGTAAGGGAATACATGATGAATGGTAGGAACATTTGAGCGACCAAGGATCAGAGAGGCATTGGCATGCATGTCCACAGGGCCTTTAAGGCAGTGGGATAGGTAGAAATAATAGTTAAGAAAGCATATGGGATACTTGCTGTGGGATATAGGTAAAGCAGTGTTGCTTCTGAAGCTATAATTGCTCCTGCAAGGTGATGAACTAACTTACACAATTGTATAATTGTTTCAGCAAAGATCTGAGTTAGCTAAACTTGCATGCAAAGATGAAACTATATGAAGGGAGTCAGTTAAGATTAGGATGAGCAACAATGGAATATGTTACGGACAAGTAGATAAGGAGGATAGTAGGAATGAAAGGACACTGAGCCATGCCAGCTCAGCAGATTGCCTTCACATAGGCACCAGAACGAGCCAAGTTAGTTGCAAATAAGGGATAAAACAAACAAGAGTAAGGGGCGCCAGGCTTAGAGTAGTGGGAGAAGTAAACATGGGCGGAGCCCAGCTAGTCAGGGGCGGAATACAATAGGGAATAGTGATAGGTTTGATGCATAATATGCTAGGCCAATGAAGTAAATGGGGAAGTACCAAGAGAGACTCAATTAAACTGTATAAATTGTGAAGTAATTTTTGGACCGGTGTGCCTTCTTGTTAGACACCCGTCTTGCAAGAACGTTTCAAGAAAATCTGCTGCTTCAGAATTTGACTCGGACTGAAATTTATTGATATGTGAGCTTTGTTTCTCACACTTGCCTTTATTAGCTGAAGCATAGAGCTTAAGGGCAAGGAGGTGATGCTGGAACTGCAAAAAATGTTGTTCAGACCACTATTAGAGTATTGTGTGCTGTTCACAACTCAGGAGATTTGATACAACCAGGACAGGCCAGGAAAGCTTTATTTTTATCTTCAGAGTGTTTTGCTAGAATTAATACTAAGCTTTTGGTGTAGCAGTTAAAAATAGACCTTGAATCCAAACGTACATATGCCGCAGAACTTACCGGATACTTGCCCAGTTAATATTCAGCTCAACTAGACAAGTCTGTGAGCACTACACAGAATTTCTTTGCGTTGGCATGCCTAAAGCAATTATTCAGTCATTGGAGAAACTAACCAGCCATCAGATGTTTAGGACACCAGTGCCAATGCAGTTGCACCTGCTTTGGAAGGAGGCAAGTACCTTTTTAAGATAAACCATCACTTCTTAAATGTAACTGCTTACAGTATATAACACATATAGCAGACATATGAAGATAATGATAACTTTCCAAAGGAGATTTAGACACATGCTTGTAAAGGAAAAATGTGCACAGATATGGGGTAATCAAGGGAGTGAGACTAATTGAATAATTATTCGAAGGAAGCGCAGATACAATAGGAACAATGACTTTCTTCTGTATCCTAATATTCTATGATTCTCAAAGACAGCTCTGGTGTTTTTGAGGTGATTTCTGTCAGGTAATTATTCATCAGAGGGATTATTTTGCCTCAATAGTTGTAACACTGTCACCATAATATATTGTGACATCGCCGAGTAAGTATAAATTCAAACCAGGATTGTTGTGATTGCAGAGATCTAGGATTGGAATGTTTCATTGTGATGTATCGTATTTATTTACAATTATCAGACAGTTACTTGACAACTTAATCATTTGATGAAAAGCTTTCAGTGGCTCAAGTACTATTGCTTTCCAGTGATTTTAGTACTTTGGAAATGGATTGCATTTTGTTTAAAGAGTGTTTCTGTCTCTAGCCAAAACTATTTTTACACAATTGCATAGGTTTTCACACTGATTCTTCAATAATTTTCTGCTGTGGATAAATCTTTCAGGAAGAAGAAAGGGCAAATACAATGCAGGTAACAAAATGAATTGAATTGTCTAAAAACACGTTATGTGCACTGGAGTACAGCACTATCCATTAATCCCTCAAACCTTTCGTAGGGTGAAAAATGTCCTTTTCTACATGCATTCTAATTGAATTATTTGGTGTCATCCAAAATCTGATTGTCGCATTTGAGTGGTTCATAAATAAGAAATACCAACTGGATGGTATTGGTGAAGAATTGTTTATATGGTTCAGTTGGATTGCAATTATTAAATCAAAGGCGTGATTTCAATCCTGCCCACCTGTCAAAACTGGGAATGTGGGCTGTTATGCTTGCCTGTGGGACTTAACTACGCTCGTATTTTCTTTCTGGCTTTCTGATTTGGTGGTGGTAGAGGGTTGTTTTTCAGACGGGTGGCCTGTGACCAGTGGAGTGCCACAAGGATTGGTGCTGGATCCTCTACGTTTCATCATTTATATGAATGATTTGGATGTGAACATAAGAAGTAGAGTTAGTAAGTTTGAAGATGACATCAAAATTGGAGGTGTAGGGGACATCAAAGAAGGTCACCTCAGCTTACAACAGGATCTTGATCAGATGGGCCAATGGGCTGAGAAGTGGCAGATGGAGTTTAATTCAGATAACTGTGAGGTGCTGCATTTTGGGAAAGCAAATCTTAGCAGGACTTATACGCTTAATGGTAAGGTCCTAGGGAGTGTTGCTGAACAAAGAGACCTTGGAGTGAAACTTGAAAAGGTTCAGAAAGGATTTACAAGGATGTTGTCAGGGTTGGAGGATTTGATCTATAGGGAGAGGCTGAACAGGCTGGGGCTGTTTTCCCTGGAGCATCGGAGGCTGAGGGGTGACCTTATAGAGGTTTACAAAATCTTGAGAGGCATGTATAGGGTAAATAGACAAAGTCATTTCTCTCAAGTGGGGGAGTCCAGAACCAGAGGGCATAGGTTTAGGATGAGAGAGAAAAGATATAAAAGGGACCTAAAGGGCAACTTTTTCAGGCAGAGGGTGGTACATGTATGGAATGAGCTGCCAGAGTAAGTGGTAGAGGCTAGTACAATTGCAACATTTAAAAGGCATCTGGATGGGTATATGAATAGGAAGGGTTTGGAGGGATATGGGCCAGATGCTGGCAGGTGGGACTAGATTGGGTTGAGATAACTGGTTGGCATGGACGGGTTGGTGCGAAGGATCTGATTCCGTGCTGTACATCTCTATGACTCTATGACTCTAATTGGCAACCACTCGAAATCTGAGAGGTTCTTCTTTCAGTATACAGATCAGGCTCCGATGATGTGATAAATGCCCAAATTCTTTTTCAATCCAAGTCCTGCATGTGAAAGCTATTATAGTTTCTCTTCCAGTTCTATCATGAGAGACTATAATCAGGAGAAGCTGTAAAAGATAAGCACTTTTCCTTGTTTTGTCAGGGAAGTAGGGGTGCCCAGTAGTGACCTCCTGCTGCCTAACACTATTTGTTTGTCCACTATACATCTGCTCCTTCCTGATCTCATGGTCGGACTGTGATGGAGCCCATGCTCAGGAATGCTGCAAGAGGCTCATTAATAATATTAACAGAAAACAGCAGTTTTCATGTGTTTGCAAGCATTTGTTTTGACAACTAATGTAGAAATCATGACACCAATGGTCTTTGTTATGTAGATTCCAAAAAGGTTGACAAAACTATCCATGGATTTTAAGAATCTGATAAATAAGAGGCTTGATTTCTATAAGATCCTGCCAACCAAGCTTTTATATCCTCACCGTAGTGCCACAAGTTGCCACACGTCCTGTTTTCTATCATGCTCTTTACAACACAAAAGCTGCTCCAGGTATTGTTTTCAAACTCTAATGATGTGCTGTAAAATTAGATTTCTGTTATTTTGTATAAAATTGAAGAAGAATTGCATATTTTAAAAATAAAAAAACTGAATTGGATCCTATGTGAACTCTGTGTCTATTACAATCCTATAGTGCATTTTAAAGTATTTTCTTTGTTTATCATTTTTGTTTATTTTTTGTCCTACACTGCATACTCTTGAGAAATTATTGAAAATTTAACTGAGGAACAGTTTCTTGCAGTGGCACAGTGGTTCACTGTTTAGTACTGCTGCCTCACAGCAGGGGACCTGTGTTTGATACTACCCTTTGGTGGCTGTCTGTGTGGAGCTTGCACATTCTCCTCATGTCTGTGTGGGTTTCCTCCAGGTGCTTGGTTTCCTCCCACTGTTCAAAGATATATGGATTAGGTGGATTGGCCATGGAAATGTGGTATTACAGGGATAGGGTAGAGGTGTGGGTCTGGGTGGGATACCTATGGAAGGTTGGTGTGGACTGGATGGGCTGAATGGCCTGCTTCCACACTGTAGGGAATTTATGATTCTAATTATCCTTATGTGCACACTTCAGACACAGGAATAATCTGTTACATAACTCAAAGCAGTAGGCAAAGGGATATTTGCCAAATTAGCTGTGAACTAATGAATGCCATTCCTCTATCACTTCTCTCTGTATTCTGGATCAGTTTCTAGAAGTTGTTCAAATACAAAGTACTTAATCCTGAGCGGCAGTAGCATTCAGTAAATTTGTGATTTTGCACAAAAACTGCTGAACTCTCATGGCACAGTTCTACAGGGTAATTATGGAGCAGTGATCATGTTTTTTGAATGAAAGAAATGTGAAAATAGCATTACAATGCTGTCATACAATATTACATATTATGTAGGTTTCCAAATTGAGCTGTTAGTTCTTGACTCATTGCCAAATCATGAAATGCATCTCGGAGGAAAGGATGATGTGAGCAAGCTGTTTGGTCCAAAGAAGCTCCATTTGGACACTGGCATCAACATTTCAGGGATGTTCCATGGGCACCAGCCACATGCACCCTACGTTCATGGACTTTGGCATCAGACTTTTGCAAGTCTCTAGGAACCCTCCTCTCTGGTCCACTTACAAAATGCTCTTGTTCTTCAACGCTGTATCTTGGGTTGCTGTGGCAATAATCATTATAATGCTAATGCAAGGAAACTGTGCACACAGGCCATGGGCCCAGCTTGTAGACTGGACCATGCCACATCTCCAGGCATCCCCTTGCTTTTATAGCACTCACTCACTCACTCTGAGCCAACCTGGATGTCTACAGCATCCCAGTCTTGCATTGTCTAACCTTACTTTTTTACCACTGCAGTAGATATGATCTAATTAACCTATTCGGAGGTGTTCTTACACAGCTCTAAAGCAGGTGGGTCCTAAACCCAAACCTCCTGGCTCAGAGGTAGGGACACTACATTGCTGTCTTCTTTAGTGCAGCCTCAAAACTAGGAAGCTTGTCATGATTATGAGCAGCCCTCAGTAAAGGGAGATAGTCTTTGCTGAGGACTTGGCACAGTACATCAAGGACAGCCCCCGATACCAGTCACTTGCCAGTCAGTCAGCCACTTGACAGATAGAGTCAACATGCCCACGAAAGGGGTGAGGAGCTAAATGCCAGATAGCTCACCACCCGTCTTAACTCTCTCTGCCCTATTGTGAGCTCTTTTCTCCTTACAATGAGAGAAAGGCAGGCATTGAAGGAGATACAAGAGCATGGCAAAGCATTTTCTGTTGGTGCAGGTAGGGAGGCGTCCCAAGTGAGTGAGTACACAGTGCGCAGTACATGCAGTGTTAGTGGTGTCAGGGGTTAGAATGGGTAACAGGGAGTGAGGAAAGATGTTGCAGGTAATAGAGACAATGGTAGAGCATGAGCCTTGGAGGGAGGTGGATGCTGTTGCAAAAATAGACATATAGAGACATGAGCGCTTAAGCTGTGAAAAGCCATTGACCTTCCTCCTACATTGCCGGGTATTCCTCCTGATAACTAAGACTATACTGATCTAGATGGCAATCTCAGACAAGGTTGGTATAATCTAGTGGTTTGCCTTCCTCCGTTGGTCCTAGTAGAAGAGGATTACTTACAAGTGATTGTTTAGTGTCCACTTCATAGAAAAATGTAAACTTGGTCTGACAAGTATTACTATTAACAATTTTAAAACAAAACAAAACCCCTATAATTTAGTTTACTTTTGCTCTAGGATCCCAATGAAGATACAGAATGGAATGATGCCTTACGAAGTTTTGGCATTATTCCTCCAAAAGAAAAACCAAGGGATGAGGTTGAAGAAATAGTCTTGCGTTTAAAGGAAGAAGCTAAAGGTAAAAGTTTAATTTTGTCTAAAGGTGCACTTGAAAGCAGTATGTTTTAATAATTGAGATAAGGACGTTATGATCTCAGCTGATGTCACTAATAAACAAGTCAAATCCCAGAATCAAATCTGGCTTGATTGATCATATTTTGTTTTTATTAATTTGATGTAGAAGAATTTCACTTAAACATAACGTGCCAAGTTGCAGATCTAGCTTTCACAATAAAACAGAAATTTATTACGCAAAAGAAATAAAAATAAACTAAAACAAAACAAGCTATCGGCATGTAATGCTACTTAATTCTTTTTCTGCTACTTAATTTTTTTTCAAAAGCCTGGCAAAGCAAAATGTAATCTATTCTTTAGAATCTAGATAAGTTTTCCTTCCATATTTAAATCTGTAGCTTTGGCTTAACCACTTCTTCTCTCACTTCATTTCCTGTGAGTTCTGACATCTTTTATTTGAATCCTCATATCACTGAGATCTCAGAATCCCTCAACTTTGAGTAACTAATTCAGATTTCTAACCAAACCCTTCCAGTCTTAAATGCAGTGTTAATGCATTTCTACCATTGCTTTTAAACATGCTACTTATACATACCTATTACAAAAAAGAATGATGGGACGCTAAGTAAATCTTTCACATCACGTGTACTTTGTCTAAATGCTAATCTTTGCTCATAATCTGATGATACTTCAGCCTGAGCTGTTTTCTCCACTCTCAGGGGCTGGACAAGTTAAAAATAGGATCACTGGTTTCAGTCACAATTGTCTGTGTGTAATAATTCAAATTTATAAGCATACAAGGCTTCCACACATCCATGGATTATTTTTTTGTTCTCTTCAGGATGCTTTTCTATGCCTGGCATATTCCTGCATCTCTGTGTGCCTTATTTCCTTTTGTAGTTCATTACCAGAAAGGACTCAAACACTTTATGACACATTTGCTGGCAAATGAGCAATTGCTAATCGTAACCAGCTCATTAGCATCTTAACTATAATGCCATGGTTGTTTAAAACCTGTACTCTGGAAGGAGAATTATTTTGCACCCAGAACAATGGACAGAAGGAGATGGGTAGCCTGGCAAAATGACAGGAGAGCACTTGGGCTGAAAGCTTTTAAGGTTTGGCCATTGTTGAAAGCTTACTAGAGCTACCTGTATTGCCAGGTGTAGACCATAATTATCGGCTGCAGGTAGGCAAATTGATCCTCTTTGAGACCCAAGTCACAGATATTTTCCAGACTTTTTCAGAATTTTCTATGGGCACATGTAAAGAATGGAGCTCCAGAGCTTTGACAGAGCTAAAGAGATGAGAGCTCAGCAACAAGCCAGTATTGCTACAGATGGTAACCCTTGCAAGGAACAACATTTGAATTAGCTGGAGGATGAGATTGAATGAAATGCCTGTTAGAAAAGCTGTAGCCTGCACTAACTCGATCGAATATATCAGAGCTATGGAGACGATTAGGCCTATCCGAGATGGATCTCACCTATGCAGAATTAGGGAATTTTGAAAACCTAACAGGTGAAGTCTGCAAGTAACATTGGATTTCATCTCCTCCAGCTCTGTGTGGCCTCCCTTTCAGAGCCTTTGACTTGCACTACCAAACTGCTGTGAGCTGCCTCCCCTTGAATTACAGCATCTGCTTCTCAAATATCAAGAACTGCTCACACTGCTGGATTGGCTCCCATGCCTGCTGGCCATTAGTTGGATGGCCCTTAAAAGAAGCAAAAGTGGCATATTTGTAATGCCACTGTGCCTAGTGATTTAGGGACCCAAGCCCGAGCAGGACACGGGTTCAAAACCTACCATTTAATCAAGTTAATTTATTGAAGTGACAGATCTGGAATTGAAAGCTAGTCCCAGCAACAGTGACCATGAAAGTATCATTGATTGTTGTAAAAGCTCAGCTACTGTAGATCACTACTGCGCTTTAGAAATGTCAAATGCAGCCTGTATTAGTCTAGTTTATTGACTCCAGACCTATAGCAATCTGAGTCACATTTAACTGCACTCTGAAAAGTGCAAGACACTATACTATATAAAACTGCTTGTGAAAAGTCCTTTCCTGAGGGACTGCAGCGGTTCAAGAAGACCACCTTCTCAACAGTACTTAGGGATGAGCAAGAAATACGAGTTTTGTCAGTGATATTTGTATCCCATGATTAAATAAAAAAATGCATTTCCTCTTCCACTGCCCACCCATGTGACTGCTCCACTTCACTTTGGACACTTTAAGTGTAATATTGTTTCAAATCACTGTTTCAAAGTTTACTCCTTGTTCCAAAACCTATTTGTTCGGAAAATTGTTCAAAAGATCAAAGTGTCAATTTCAGGGAGGTTCATGGAGGGTTTCTCTCCTGGAGCTCTAACAAATATCCTCGCACAATCTTACAATGCTCAGCTCATTAAGCGTGCACAATGTCTCCATGGCACCGCTCTCGTACAATCATGCACTTTCCAATGTCAGAATTTCTCACTGTTGCTAGGGCCTTCTGAG
Source organism: Chiloscyllium plagiosum (assembly GCF_004010195.1). NCBI lineage: Eukaryota > Metazoa > Chordata > Chondrichthyes > Orectolobiformes > Hemiscylliidae > Chiloscyllium > Chiloscyllium plagiosum. Next base: position 86,132,686 of record NC_057710.1, read on the forward strand.
TTCTCCGATGCTAGATCCATCTTTACAGACCAGCTATGAACCAGGTCAAACCCTGTTGGCCAGAAAATGGACTTTACAGTTTCATCATGTGAAAAATTGCAACAGAGATAGTCAATAAAGGTAAACCGGCATCCTGCTTTGCTGATGAGAACTTGGAAGTTCTGGTAGGAGGGGTGGTAGACTGGAAGGCTGTCCTCAGGACCATCAGTAAAAAGCATGACATCAGTCCCAGCAGCATGACCCAAAGTAATACAGAAGAAGATGAATGATTTTCTGTGCTCTAAAGTGGTAAATGCACTATTTTTTCTCAGATTCACTAACTTTGCCACTGCACATACCTCCCACCAAGGCTCTTGGTATCCCACGCCCAGTGTTGAATGCAACATCTTCCCTCAATCACCCGAGCTCCAAGCTACTAACCTTTCCTGCCATCTACATATCCTATTCACTCACTTGGGACAGCTTTCACCAATTGCAGCAACACTAACAGGTGTGCCAGGCATATTAATCTCATTCAATCCCTGCCTTTGTCTCATTCCAGTATAAAAATACACACAATATGACAGATATCACCAAGAGAGCTGATGGGGCACTCGACATTCATCTGCTCATTCCCTTAGCAAACAGAATCCTTGCCTTTCTGGGAGAGGATCACAACTGCTTATATTTTGTTTCGGCAAACAACTGTTGTCAAGTCCTGCACTACTCTTTCATTGCCACTACTTTAAATATATTCTTAACATGCGCAAGCATTCTACCCCTATTTTGCAGATTATTCTCTCGCTTGTCTTCTACAGGCACAAGTATCCTGCACGCAGCCTCTGTCATGAAGAGACCAGCCTCTCCAGCTAACATCTCCTCTTCTACCTCTGAGGAAGAGGACATAAATCAATCAAGGAAGCATCAACAAGGCTGCCTCCTCCATTGGCTCAGATACTGATTCTTTAGTGGGTATTTTAGATAGATTAAAGTTGAGAGTGCATTCTGATAAACACATTGGTGGCACATCACCATAGCTTGCAGAGGAAGAAATGTCCCAGACTGCTGGCACTCAGTGGGCTGCCGAACATGAAGCAACCACTCAGTCTGAAGTAGAGGAAGATCCTGTGCTGCTGGCCATTAATTACTTCCTTGAATTGGAGTTCTTGCAAACGCCTTGATGAGTGCAAGATGAAACGTTTTGACAGAATCATTTTTTTCCCCACCAATACTATTTGAAAATCTTAACAATGCACTTAGAAAATCATAACATGATCAGATAGAGTCAACATGATTTACAAAAAGGGAATCACTATTTGATAAATTCATTAGATTTTCTTGAGGATGTAAATAATGGTGTAGATAAAGGGGAATTAAGAGGTGTAAAACATTTTGATTTCCAAAAGACATTCAATACGGTACCACGCAAAATGTTAATTGTCAAACTAAATGCTCATGGAATTGGGATAACAGACTAATATGGATAGAAGGTTGGTAAAAGTCAGAAAACACCAAACAGGGATAAAAAGGGCAATTTCAAGTTGGCAGATTGTAACTGAGAAGTGAGGCAAGGAACAGTGCAGATCAATGCTTAGGAATTTATCCCTGACTCATATGATGAGACTGAGAGTAATGTATTGATTTTGCTATTGGTACAAAGCTAAGGGAGAATGTAAGCTTGTGTGAGAATGACACAAAGAGGCAACTCAAAAAGGTGACAAAGGGCCATAGACGTTAGCTTAATAGGCTACAAGGAGATGGACAGAGCATAATGGGGGGGAATGTAAGGTTGTTCGCTTTGGTAGTAAGCATTGAAAAGGAGAATATATTATAAAAGGTGTGAAACTTCCTGATGAAGGGCTTTTGCCCGAAATGTTGATTTTCCTGCTCCTTGGATGCTGCCTGACCTGCTGTGCTTTTCCAGCACCACTCTAATCTAGACTTTATTGCCAGGATATAGAGTATAAAAATAAGACAGTCTTGATATAATTGTATGCTTTGTTGGGGTCATGCCTGGACTACTGTGTACAGTTTTAACTGAGGGTATACTTTCAATGGGAGCAGCACAGCAAAGGTTCACTATATTGGTTTGTGGGATGAAATTGTTATTCAGTGATGACAGGCTGAGTAAATGTGGTTTATATTCTCTGCAGTTCAGACAAAGGAGTTGCTAAGATACAGTGTTTCTCCCAAATAGGATTTCTAGAACATTGATCCACAGACTCAGAATAAGAGATCAATAAGAGCTGAAATGAGAAGAAACCTCTCACCTGAAGGGTAATAATCTTGGGAGTTCTCTACCCCAGGCTTGTAGATGCTCCATACTTTATTATATTTAAAGCTGAGATAGTCAAATCTTGGTTTCTTAGGCTATCAATGGAGATTTAGAATGGGAAGAGGACAAAGAGAGATGAGGTTGATGGTCAATCATGATCAAGTTGAATGGAGAACAGCTTGAGTGGCCATATGATGTTCTCCAGTTCCTATTTCTCATGATCTTCTATTCTTTTGTCGCATGCTCACACACATAGATTCTTGTAATGCTTCTGACAAAGTTATAGGGACACTGAGCAAAGTTCTAACATTGGGCATCATCAATACATCAGTCATTTTGAGTCCAATGTCAAAAGTTTTTGCTTTTTACAGTTAAACCCTATGAACGGATGAACCTTGCAGAGTTAAAAGAAGCAGAGGATGAGTTTGATGGGGAGGATGAACGTGCTGTTGAAATGTACAGGTTAGTGCAAACAACTCTTTTTCTACAACAATAAAATAGCACATGGGAAGGATCTGTTTCAATTGATTCACTGAGTATTACTTGCCTTCAGATTGTAAAGTGGAGACCTAGTTTTATACATTTTAATTTCAGATATATTGTAATTGATGAGCAATTATATTTCTATACATACACAAAAAATTGAAATTATTTTGTAGGAAATTAATGCACTAAATATTATAGACTGTATATAAAATCTTAGATACTCAAATGCAATTAATGCAGCATCTGCAAATTCTTCTCCATAAGTATATGGGGAATACTGAGTAAGTACTACAGTGAGGGTAAGGATGCGTTCCTGCTACTTCTTGAACTGGTTCTGTGATTCCACGGGTCCTTTTAAGGAAAAGCTCTTGTCTTGCCTCAAACAATAACGTCATTAACTAAGGAGTAGACAGCTGTAATTGTCAAAGCTCACACATTATCAACATCTCTACCCATTCAAGGTGCATGTAAAGATTTGTAGCTCGGGTGCTTGTGTAATTGTGGGTATGTTAGCCGAGCTGGGAAGTTGATTTGCAGATATTTTGTCCACTGTCTAGGTGACATCTTCAGTGCTTTGGAGCGTCCTGTGAAGCGCTGCTGTACTGTGTCTTCGTGAATTTATTTGGTTCCATTCCTGCTGCTTCTGGTTGCCAGTTCTGGCTGTTCGTTGTAGTGGTCGGTATATTGGGCCTAGGTCTATGTGTCTGGGCAGATGCCTAACAACCTCAACTCCAAAGAGAGAGAAGCCCTAAAAATGCTCAAAAATGACAGGAACATAATCATAGTACCAGCAGGTAAAGGCAGAATGACAGTTATTATGGATAAGACCAAATATATTCGGAAAACAGAGAAACTACTTGCAGATACTAATGCCTACCGACAGAGGGAGTATGACCCCATGCCACAGCTAACCAATAGAATAATCAATACATTATGGAACTAACAAAAAAAAAATGGACTGATAACCAGGATTGACCAACAAAGAATGAAACCAGAAACCAGAACCTAGACTCCAAGATTTTACGGACTACCAAAGGTACATAAACCAGAAATACCACTTAGATCCATTGTTGCACTTTCAGGAACTCCATCACAGAAACAGGCAAAAGAACATCAGCAAAAACTGAAACATTTTATCAGCTGATCCAAAATCCATACAATCATCACAGGAATCCCTAGACAACATCAAAAACATAAACATAGGCAAGGACGAAGCAATGGTCTCTTTCAATACAATGGCACTGTTCACTTCAGTTGACAAAATTCTAGACAGAGAGACAGTAGCCAACCTCCTGGACAAACAGAACAGATGACACGATGGGGAACCTATAAACAAGGACTGCATAATCAAACTACTAGACGTGTGCATGACGGCGCACCTCACATTCAACAACCAAATATATGAACAGATCAATGGGACACCTATGGGCTCACTCATCTCCGGGCTCATAGCAGAAGCAGTGATGCAAAGACTGGAACAAACAGCCCTCCTACAAATCTGATCCAAATTACAAAAGTGTCATCCACATATCTGATCCAAATTCTGGATCAGATATGTGGACGACACTTTTGTAATTATTAAAAGAACTGAAATCGAGAATAAACATGGGATCATCAACACTATACTCACAAATCTAACAACCTCTACACCAAAGACAGAGATGCCCTAAAAACACTCAAAAATGCCAAGAACATAATCATAGTACTAGCGGATACAGGCAGAATGACGGTTATTATGGACAAGACCGAATATATTCGCAGAGCAGCAAAACTATTTGCAGATACCGATTTATGAGAGAGGAGGAAACCAACAATTAACTCCCATTCCTAGATGTGAAGGTAGAAAGAACACAGATTGGTGAATGCACCACAACAGTGTACAGGAAAGCCACACGCACCGACCAGATCCTGAGCGACATCAGCAACCACCCAAACACACATAAGGGACACACTGCAGCACTCCCAACCTGTGAAGAGAAGAAGAAGAACAGCTCTACAGAGTCTTCGCCAAGAACGGATTTCCCCACAACTTCATCAGCAGATGCCTAACAGACAAACAACGCGGCGAGGACATGCCACAACAATACACACTAACCACTCTACCTTATGTAAAAAATGTCTTGGAACTGACAGCCAAACTTCTCCGACCACTTGGGTTCATGACAGCCCATAAACCAACAGCCAAACTCAGACAACTCATCAGGACAAAAGACCCTATACCCATCACGTTCAAGACAAAGGTAATTTACATGATTCCATGCAAAGACGACACAAACATTATATAGGACAACTAGCAATCCACATCCATGGACACCAACTAGCCACTAAATGCCACAAGCAGCTGTCCCTAGTAGCCATATGCGCAGATGACAAGGACCACACATTCGCCTGGGGCTACACAACAATCATAGGACAAGCTGAACAGAGGACAGCCAGAGAATTTCTAGAGACATGGCACTCATCCATGGATTCCATCAACAAACACATAGACCAAGACCCAACATATCAGCTGCTACAATGAACAACTGGAAGCAACAGGAAAGGAACCAAATAAATTCCAGAAGACATAGTATAGCAGCGCTTCACAGGAGGCTCCAAAGCATTGAAGATGTCACCTAGACAGGGGACGAAACGTCTGCATACCATCTTCCCAGCTCGGCAAACATACCCACAATTACGGCATCTCTACCCATTTCTTTACTAAAAGATATTTCCAGAAGGGGAAGAGAATGAAATGCATTTCCTTAATCCACTATATCATACATGTCTAACTTTTTCATATGAAGGGCCACTTCTCAATTCTTTTTCATTCAGAGGGTCATAGACCAAATTTTGGAACAATGAGGGATTAGAAATTCATTTCACTTTTGTTAAAAATAATCAAAAAATACTTTCTCGTAAAAATGTGCCCTTACCTCTTCTCTTCCCTTTCAAAATGCCAATAGGATCCCCCTGGTCCTCACCTACCATTTCACCAGCATCCATCTTCAAAGGATCATAGATCGCCATTTCCGCCACCTCCAATGAGATGTCACTACCAGACACATATTCCCTTTCCCTCTCTTGTCAGCCTTTCACAGGACTGTTTCCTCTGGAACACCCTGGTCCACTCTTCCTCCATTCCCAACACAGTCCCACACCCCCAAGGCACCTTCCCCTGCAATTGCAGGTGTAAATCCTGCCTGTTTACTTCCTCCCTCTTCACGATCCAAGGGTCCAGACCTTCCAGGTGAAGTAGTGATTTACCTGCACTTCACTCAATCTAATCTGCTGTATTCATTGCTCATAATGTGGCCTCTTCTGCACTGGTGGGATGAAACACAAACTGGATGATCACTTTGCAAAACACCTGTCCGCAAAAATGATTCTGAGCTCCCAGTTGCCTTTTGAAGCCAGGGTGCTCCTGACTATGGATAAACTCACTTCCCCATTTCTTTCCATCACAGATCCAGGTGCATCACTTCATGATGCCCAGCACCAAATAGTACCTCAGATGATGGCCAGCCATCACAAGCTGCATACATTTCTCATCCATGGATATTGATATCTGACATTTACAAACTCCCATGACCATCATGCCACCTCTCCAATCCTTGCTCAGGAAGCATAGATTTGTACTTCAGGGCACAAAGCAATGAGCATCAAAGGGCTGCTGCAAAGACACTTTGCACCCATGTCTTGATATGTCAGTTAGTGCATTTATAAAATAAAAAGCCTGCTTTGCTCGTCAGCAGTCCTCAGTTAAGGGGGTGGGCTTCTTGCTGTATGGTAGTGTTGCTATCAGTCTCATTTGCAGCCTTTTCCTGTCACCAGCAAAGAAAGTCAGACATTCCCTTCCTTGCAGCTTCTTCCATCCAGGAATCTTTCCCCACTCCATCTAAACTCACTATCACTTCCAATATCAAGGCTAAGGCTGAATGTGGCCACTCATCATTGCTCACTGCTCCTCCCTTCCTATGCTGTTTCTGTCCTGTGTTTGCTTGTGAGATACTGTGAGCTAATCAATAGCAAAGCACAAGAGAGAAAAAGTCTGTGATTGGAAGAACAGCTACTACCAGACTCTGTCACTTCCATTTGTGTGTATTTTGAAAATTGGTGGTGGCCCAGATGGAAGCACAGGGTGGGCTGGATTCTGGCCTGTGGGCTGCATATTGGACAGTCCAATAAATTGAGGCAAATTTCTCTGCAACTCAAATTCTGCCCTGCAGGGCCTTAACAGAAATCCTAAAGAACTGGAGTTAATCTATGTAGGAGGGTTTGGGCTAAAAATGACTACTTTTCAGAGCCAAAAAAGTGTGTGTACATTTTCTCTGGCACAAATTAAATCTCAATGGTATTTATGATGTGTTAGCTATGCCCTAGTCCATCTTACAAGGGCACATCATCCTCGGCATTGCTGCAGAGTCCTTGTAAGCACCTTTTACAAAAATCACTCTCAAACTTTTGCAACTAGTTCAGGCTTGATGTCAAGATAGATGAGTGCTTCAATTACTGCAGCACAATGGGACCTCAAGCATTCAGTTCCTGAAGAATGAAAGAAATGAAAATATGGGAAAAAGAGAAAGGGAATTGTAGAAAAGAGTTTCAGTCTGGAGTTATCACTGGGGAGCCACAAAGGGATAATGATCTTCCTTCCATAGACATTTCTGATTGTAAATACAGTAACAATGTTTTCTGATTGATAGGTATACAGATATGAATTCAAGAGCCATCTTTGAAACGAACATTTAAGCAGACCAGTGCCATATTGAAAGTGACTCATGTTTGTGTTTTAGGCGCAAGCGTCTGGCAGAATGGCAGGCTTTACAAAGAAAAAGTAAGTTTGGTGAGTTGGCTGAACTCCAAGGAGATGAGTATGTAAAGCAAATTACTTATGCGGGAGACGAAATATGGGTCATACTTCACCTTTATAGACCTGGGTATGTTGCTAATCCATTTCTCAGACATAACAGCCTTTTTAATTGTGTTATTAACTTCAGTGTTTCAACATGCAGCAATGATAAAATCAATATTTAAGACCATAGCATCTTGCATCATATTTATTACCAATGGATTTTTTTTACACTCGGGAAAATTTACTAGTATTATTGAAATGTTTTAAATTGCAGTATAGTGCCAAGGGAACAAAATTAATGGTCTTGGTTTTGTCCATATTACAAAGTCCTTAATTTGGAAGTTTCTGGAAGCCATCTAAATATATAAAACATGTGACTGGTTACAAAGTTCTATAGGAATTAATCAAATCATTGAGTAGAGCTGAATGCACAAAACAACCAAGACCTAAGCCAAAAATCTATGGAGAGAGAATTAGAAAAGAAATGTCTCAGGCTTTACAAATCCAAAAAATATTACTAAATTTATTTTTCACTAAGTAATATTTTCAATAAAGTATACATTGAGATACTCATGAGTCAAACAGAAGATACAAGCACACTGTTAATGCATATTCTTGGAATACTAGTTAATTTAAAAGATGGTTCTGACCAGAAAGCCATCCTGAAGGTTCTGAAAAATTAATACTAAAACTTTAAATCCAGTTTTGGAAATGAATTTTTGCCTCCCACCCAATACGTTTCCCTGTCTGCTCTGCTAAGAGCTCTGATTGGGTCGGAGTAATGCAAATACCCACAGAGCTGTTATGGTGCAGAATTCAAGTGACATACATGATCATAGGATGTTGTGGTAGAGTCCTTACTTTTGGGCCAGGTAGGCACAGGTGTAAGTTCCACTGGCTCTGGAGATGTGTCATAGCATATCTGAACAAGTTGATTAGAATATTACACATGTCCATTTTTTAGTCGTGACACATGAATCTTGCTGCTTATCCAAATATGTTTACACACCTCTAGGATATATATAGTCGTTCAATGTTAACTTGTATAGCGAAGTGGATATGGAAGCCTAAACATGACCCGTTTTCAGGATTAGTGGTACTCAATGCAGTACACTAGGCAGTGGTTTATTGTCCTCATCAAACACTGATTCAATAGAAGAAAGCATTTAATGTGAACACATTAATCAGTTTGCAAAAGACATGCAGTACAAAATGAAAATTTGTGCATCCAGATTAACAAAATAAAAATCCAATTTTTGTGGCAAATCGTCATTGAGGAGTTCAAATTACGAGTAATTAACTTTTGCATAAAAAATTAACGGCTTCAAGTTCTACAATTGAATTTTATGATTCAATCTCACAATATCAGCAAAAACATCTGAAATCCATATAATTAAAAAGGAATTTGGTTTAACATTAGATTTTTGTCTATGCTTAATTAAGCCCATACATCATGAAATAACATTTTATATGTTCTGTATTTCTTTTCAACTGTAACAACCCACCAGCTAATGTGATTGTTTCACACTGCTGGAATTAGTTCAATCAACAATCTTGGCTACTAAATGTATTATTTTGCTTAGAACACCATCTTGTGGTTAGGCTTCTCTCAGGTGCCAAGGAACAAATTACTGCAGATAGAGTTATAGAAATGTACAGCACAGGAACAGACCCGTCGGTTCAACTCATCCATACCAACCAGATATGCTAAATTAATCTAGTCCCATTTTCCAGCATTTGGCCCATAATCCCTCAAAACCCTTTCTATTTATGTACCCATCCAGATGCTTTTAAAAGTTGTACTTGTACCAGGCTCCATCACTTTCTCTGGCAGCTCATTCCATACATGCACTTCCCTCTGCATGAAAATGTTGCCCCTTAGGTCTCTTTTAAATCTTTCCCCTCTCACCCTAAACCTATGCCCTCTACGTTTGGACTCCACTACCCTGGGGAAAAGAACTTGTCTATTTACCATATTTATGCCCTTCATGATTTTAGACACTTCTATAAGGTCACCCCTCATATTCTGATCGTCCAAGGAAAATAACCCCAGCCTATTTAGCCTCTCCCTTTAGCTCAAGCCCTCCAACCCTGGCAACCTTCTTGTAAATCTTTTCTGAAACCTTTCAAGTTTCACAACACCCTTCCCATAGCAGGAATGCAGTATTCCAAACATGGCCCAACCAATATCCTATACAGCTGCAAAATGACATGCCAACTCCGATACTCAATGCATTGACCAATAAGGGCAAGCATACCAAATGGCTTCTTTACTGAGCTAAACTTTGTAGCATCCCCATTTCCCCACTCCACCCTCATCCACCCTCCCCACTCTCCCCCTTCTCATTCTGGGGAGCTTCACCTGTTATGCACACTCTCTCCCCATCACAGAAGACCTGTTCAAAATCATGCATACGTCTCTAACTTGTCACACGAGCATGTGACGTCACTGCGTAGAAACGCATAGTTTCCAACATCTCTGTCATCAAACACTGCCTTAAAAATAAGGGTCTCCCACTTAAGATGAAGGTTAGGACAAATTTCTTTACTCCAGTGGGTCATTGGTGCATAAAAACAAGGCGGGGAAGGTTATTCATGCCCTCGCGCTGCTCCCTCATTAAGTAGTCTGCTCTGATTAAAACCTCAAATCCATATTAACAATTATCTGTGAAAACGCTTCATCCACTTGCTTAAGAGTCAATCCATCTTTGTCTTAAAAATATTCAAGGATTCTGCTGCTACCACCTTTTTAGGAGTTCAAAGACTCTCAAACCAAAAAATTTCACCTCATCTGCCTTAAATGAACAATCCCTTATTTTTAAACAGTTACGCTTAGTTCTTGATTCTTCCACAAGAAGAAACATCCTCTCCATATCCACCCTGTCAAGAATCCACAGGATTTTATATGTTTCAGTCAAGTCACTCTTATTCTTTGAAGCTCCAGCACATCCAAGATTAGCCTGTCCAACTTTTCCTCATAACACAACCCACCTATTCCAGTTAAGCCTGGTAACTTTCTATAAGATGTTTCCAACACATTGAATTCTTAAGTAAGGTAACCATTATAGTGGTTAGGACTTAAAACATGGTCTCACCGGTGAGCTGTATTTTGTTTTGTTCACTCTTGGGACATGAGCATCGCTGGCTGGGTCAACATTTATTGCCCATCCATAGTTGCTCTTGAGAAGATATTGGGGAGCTGCCTTCTTGAACCGTTGCAGTCCAAGTGCTGTAGGTGGACTCTCTATACCCTAAGAGAGGGAATTCTAGGATTTTCAACCAGAAACAGTGAAGGAACAATTCTCTTACAGCCACTGTGTTATTTGGCGAGTCCGGTTGAGACTGTACTGAAAAAAACCAATGCTCGAGATCACAGCAGGTCAAACAGCATTCGAGTCTAGATGACTCTTCAACAGAGCTGCTGTCTCCCCATGGATGCTGTGACCTGCTATGATCTCCAGCATTGGTTGTTTTCAAGCAAGTGCTGAAGATTTGTCACTGAACTGAGGACACTAATTAACCTAAACTGGAAAGAAACCTCATGAGATTAATTGAATGGTAACCTGTGAAATAAAGACTAAAATAAATAACATCTTTACGCTGAGGCACATGAATATGGATGAGAAAAATTGCTTTCACTTATACAATACATACAATATAATAAATATTTCAAAGAAGGCATTTGTCACAGAATGTCATAAAGAAGAAACAGAACAATAGCAAAAGAATTAAGGATGTGATCATAAGAGAAAGCACAATGGGAACCTATTGGGACGTGTCACTAGAGGAGGATAGTAGATGTATGCTGCAAACATAATAGAACAGAAAAAAATCTTACTTTTAAGAGAAAACCAAGACACACAGGATAAAATTTTCCCCTCTCAGGTGTGGTGTGGGTAATAGGCAAGAGTGGGAAAATATGGTGAGAATGCAAAAATCAAATTCCTGAGTATAAGAAAGATTTTCCAAATTTTCCTCTCAACCCTCAAGTGGCAACTTCAAACTATCGCCACTGAGCATTACCTACTTTATTTCCACACATTTGAATCTCATTAAAGCCCAAAATCACGTCATTTCTATGCCACTCTCAATTCTCCTCTCCCTCACCTGGACACTAGATGACATAAATGTGAATGGGTATCTGACAAATGCAGCTTGCTGAATGCTTGTCTTGGCAACATTGCAACTGCTCCTTTTGACATCCTGTGTGTTCCATGACCACGATCCTCTTTCATCCATGTAAGTTGTAATGGCATACCATCAGGCCCTTGGACCACTGCAGACACCACTTCAGCCCTTCACTGATTTACCTTAGGGCTCAGGAATACCTAGAACTTGCATGTTGTTCCAAGGTCAGTTTGAACACAGGGATGCACGCATCTGCACAGGATGTATCTATGACTCTTAGCTTACTTTCTTAGTACTCTAACTTTACTCTTGCTTAGAGTCTATCTGTGTACTTCATTTGCTTTCCAGCGCACACTCACTGACTTCAGCACTAACTTTATAAGCCACAACCTCTATATCCCTTGAATTGCTTTCTTAGTGCACAGGGTCTTTAAAGTTCTCAGTTACAGACTGCTGGTCTCTGTGCCTTGCATTTCTTTTTAACACAGATGTTGAGGCAGGCAGATTGTAACCATGGGAAGCACTAACCAGTCAATCTACCAGTCAGGTAAAGGGTAGACATGTTACTGTGCAGCATTATGCGATATCAATGTCACACCTGCAGCATGAGAAAGCAGTTTAAATGGCAAACATACTGCATGTGCTTTAAGCAAATGCACAAGCAGCAGAGTTGCTTCATATCCCCGGTGAATGAGTAGGAAGAGCAGAGAGCAGGAAGAGTTCATTGTTTGGAAGAATGAGATGGGTAGGAACTGTTGAATGGACATGATGCATGAAGTAGTAAGAATAGCAATTTTTATAATATGTCTGTTAAGTAGCAGATTTAGAGTGAGTGGTGCTCTGTGAGTGTAAGAACACTTCTAACTCTCCTACCACATAATTCTCCTGAGAAAGGTTCCTGCGGACATGGTTATATAATGTATGGGGTGAGGACGTTGAGGAAAGTCACTCTGAGCCATGGCAGACTAGACACCGTGAATCTCACTCAACAAAACACTTAAATTGAAAATGCGAAAAGTTTACCTTCAAATCATAAGCATAATCCCTTTCAAGCACGCTTGTTACACTGTTAATAGTTAATACTTTGTATGTATTGGAAACATTTTAAGGAAAATACGAGTTTGCTTTAATTCTTTAGTCTCACCATATTCGAGGTTTTTCAAAATGAAGACAACTGCAAATATTAGGAGTGAGTTACATCATGATTCTGTTATTTGTCTTTATAATTTGAATAATTTTCCAGATGTTTTCCTAGCTCTTCTACTGACACTCGGATGGATGAACTGGATAACTCCTCTGGAGAATTACTCAACAGTTCAGCTTTATTAATTTAAATGCAAAAATTAAGCCAAACTATAATTTGTTCCTTTCTTTATTACAACAACAGCATACCAATGTGCATTTTGATCAATCATCATTTGAGTCAACTAGCTAAGAAGTATCCAGAAACAAAATTCATGAAGGCCATTGCAAACATTTGTATTCCTAACTATCCAGATAAATATTTGCCAACAATTTTTGTGTATTTTGAGGGCCGAATGAAGAGCAGGTTTATTGGAATGGAGTGTGGAGCTCCAGATCTGAAGTTGGAAGGTAAATTATTTGAAGTACTGCTTATAGTTACAACATTTTGTGTTGGTATCATCAATTTGATATAATAAAAATATGATGATGTTGGCAATTTTTGAGAAGTTTTGTAGCTCAGGTTGATGATAAGTATATAAGTTTGCTTGCTGAGCTTGAAGGTTTGTTTTCAGACATTTCATCACCATACTAGGCAACATCATCAGTGAGAGCATGCGGTGAAGTGCTAGTGGTATGTCCCACCTCTCTATTTATACATCTTGGTTCCTTAAGGCGGGTGAATCATTTCCTGTTTTATTTTCTTTTCAGGGAAGGTAGATAGGATCTAAATCAACGTGTTTATTGATGGAATTCTGGTTAGAATGCCATGCCTCTAAGAATTCTCATGCTTGTTTTTGTTTTGCCTGTCCTAAGATGTGTGTGTTGTCCCAGTCAAAGTGGTGTCTTTCTTTGTCTGTATGTATAGAAACTAGTGTTAATGAATCGTGTCTTTTGGTGACCAGTTGGTGTTCATCTGTATGTTCTCTTCGCCCTGACTTTCTGTTCTTCTTTAAAAACACAAACGTTTTGTTGGGCTACAGTGTTATTAACACTGGTTGACATCTAATATGTCAGCTGAGTGAACATTTTTCATATGTGAGTCCTGGTGATGCGTTTACAAGCTGTTGAAACCTGGGACATTATGGTTAAATCCAATTCTGTTATCGTGCCATACTTTTATAAGCTCATTGACTTATATGTACAGCCAAACAGTACACACATATACATACTCACCTATTCAGAGTCATACAGCATGGAAAAAGATGCATTTGTCCAACTTGTTCATGCTGACCATATTCCCAAACCAAACTAGTCCCACTTGCCTGCATTTGACCCATATCCCTCCAAACCTTTCCTGTTCACATGCTTTTTAAATGTTGTTCAAAAATAATTTAAAATTATTTTTTCTGCTATATAAACAAAACAGACACATACAATCTATCAGCAGCCCATTAATATCTCATTAAAGCGCCTTCATGTGTGAGGCCAGATAATGAAGAACTGATTTGATGAACATATGCTATTGATCAGAAAATTCTGGCAGATAGAAGTTTCAATTACTTCATCTAAGTTATTGATACACATCGTGAAAATCTATATATCTTTAGTTGTTGAAGGAGAAGCACCCCAGTGTAATTATCAAAATAAGTAACAGAGTACCAGGAGTAAGCAAGTATCCAAATAAAATATTATTGTTATTTTGTCTCTCAAATGGCCTTTAAAAATTCAAGTCATTTGCTTTCAAAAATTCAGTGCTTATTGGTTTAAAAATACACATCACATTAATCTCCAACACTATATTTAATACCTACAAAACATCAAACTGAATTTGTGTTCATTGAAAAAACATTCACCCTATTACTGCAGGATCTCAGTGTCTGTCCCACAGATTTGTTGAGATCAAGATTCGTTAATTTATTTCTGCGAGATGCACACAACAAATATGCACTTACGTGTAGCTCATGAGTTTTCAACCTCAAAAGGTGCATACAATTGCAAGAAAAATCTGTAAGTCATCGATATGTGTGGTGAAATGTTGATGTGCACATCCCCAGGGAACACCCATTTTCCAAACTTTGCCAATCTGGGGATGATCCCTTTATCCCCTTCTCTACCCAATCAAGTATCAATCCACGTCATAATTTGTCATTTTATTTCACTCAATTGAAATCACATGAGCAACCTTATCAAATGGCCTTTGAAACGCAATACAAACAACCTACAAGTCCATAAGACCATAAGACATAGGAGTGGAATTAAGGCCATTTGGCTCATCGAGTCCACTCCACCATTCAATCATGACTGATGGGCATTTCAATGCCACTTACCCGCACTCTCCCCGTATCCCTTAATTCCTTGCAAGATTAAGAATTTATCAATCTCTGCATTGAAGGCATTTAATGTCCCAGCCTCCACTGCATTCCGTTGCAATGAATTCCACATGCTCACCATTCTCTGGCTGAAAAAATGTCTCCTCATTTCCGTTCTAAATTGACCCCCTCTAATTCTAAGGCTGTGCCCACAGGTCCTAGTAACCCCACCTGAAGGAAACAAATTCCTAGCATCCACCCTTTCAAAGTCATGCATTATCTTGTAAGTTTCTATTAGATCTCCCCATAACATTCTAAACTCTAATGAATACAATCCCAGGATCCTTGGCCGTTCATCATATGTTAGGCCTAAATGTAGGCTCACTCTAGCCTTCATGTTTTTGATCATCTCAAAATGTTCAACCAGATCAGTCAGACATGACTTACTTTTCATAAACGTATGTTTACTTTCTTTGCTCTGCCAGTCATGCTGTCTGATGATAGTAATTTTCCTATAGTCTGTGTTAAACTAATAGGTCTCGATTATCTATTTTTTTTCTCTTTTCTTTGTTTACAAACTTCATAATCAAAATTTCTTCCCTCTTTTAAGCACACAGGTGGAATACTTTTGATATTAGAAAATCCTCTATGTCAAGTCTCATTATTTTCTAATACAATTTTTAAAGTTCATATTAAATACAAACGTTTCTCCCCTTTACTTATTTTAGGTTCTCTTGTTGGACTGATATTTAGCTCTCTTCCTCTGTTATAAAAACTCATATTTTGGCCCAGTTCTTCTGAGCAGCATCTGAAGCATTTGATGTTGTATAGTCAGAAAAGCATAACTGTTTACATTTAAAAGTGTTAACCTCCAAGCAGTATCCATGGAATGATTAACATAAAAATTCAGAAGTTGCTACCAACTTCTGAGGGAGTGTTAGTGAGACATTTTCCAGCATGTAATCACTGGAAATTAATGAAGTCGTTGACAATGTGGACTTTCATCTAAACTGTACAAGTTTTTGAAAAATAATACATTGTTGAATGAGGTTTAAATTGGTATGCAATGATGGATTAACTTAATATAATTACTAATGTACACACTGAAAATCTGATTTTATATTTGTGGAATGTCAAATTTTACTATAGCCATATAAAAATCACACCACATTTTGTCTTATATTTAAAAATATTTGTTTTTTGTTACCTTCTATCTTCATCCAAACAAAAAAATCATTTATTTTGCCATCTGAAATTTTAAATTAGAAAGGAAGGATAATTAATTGCTTTTTACATCACGATTTGCTATTTATTAGAATACTTCAATGTGATTGGCTGCTTACATGTTGGCTGTTAATATTGCTGCAGATTAATACATCCTTTTGATTTAGCATCAGATTTAACTTGATATTATTAAAGGGGAAAACCATGTCACAGTGCTGAACAACCTTGTGTCATACTGAAAATAAAATCTGGGTCTTTAGCACTGTTTTACTCTTCTATATGCTTGCCAGTCTATTTCTAAAATTTATATTCAAGATTTGTAGCATCTAAGATTTGCAAAGTGACAGCATGAGCACCTGAAATGCTATAGCATACAAGGCTATGGGCGAAGAGCTGGAAAATGGGATTAGAATAGACAGATGCTTAATGACTGGCACAGACATGATGGGCCAAAGGGTCTCTTCTCTTCTGTAAAAACTCTATGACTCTCAAGTAAAAAATCTGCACACATTTTGACAATCATATTTCAGATTGCTTCTGAAAAGCCAGACATTTTAACAAAACTTTAAACAGACAATACACCTAGCTTTTTGAGCTTCAGTGCAATGCTGATCTACTGGACTTTCCAGATAATGGAATATCAATGGTCATTGACAGTGAACGATACCTCACAAAATGTTTTGTTTATCTTTAGAATATTATAGGAAGTTAGGGATTTTGGTTTGACATACGCAGAATATAAGATGAAAGAGAAACTAGTGTAGAAAAACTAACCAGAACAAAACAAAACAATTTTGAGTTCTTAGTTATAGTGTGTAGAAGGCAGGAAATAAAACATGATTATTTGAATAATAGTAAAAAAACTCATTTCCAGCTATACTATATTTTAAGTATTTTTCAGGTCAATCTCATAGAAAAAAATCGAGTCCCTGTTTGGAACCATAAGAAACAATTAGCCCAGACAATTGTAGCCTCATGAAAGTTGAATAGTTCAATGAAAACTTGTCATGTTAATCACATCAGATCAGTTTATTACATTGCACATCATTTGTGATATTCCAAACAAGTTTATTTGGAAGTGTATTGTTCACTCTGTTAAACAAATGTCAATTGTTCTACTACCGAAAGGCCACCTCCTTTAACAGGTGAGCTGACAGACCGGTGAAATGTTTTTTGAATATCCAAATTGACTTTTCTCTTCCAGCATCTGTGGAGACAAATCATAGTTAACATTTCAGTTTGAGTGACCATTCCTCACATAGTTTTAGAGATGTACAGCATGGAAACAGACCCTTCAGTCCATCCCGTCCATGCCGACCAGTTATCCCAACTCAATCTAGTCCCACCTGCCAGCACCCGGCCCATATCCCTCGAAACTCTCCCTATCCATATATGCATCCAGATGCCTTTTAAATGTTGCAATTGTACCAGCTTCCACCACATCCTTTGGCAGCTCATTCCATACACGTACCACCCTCTGCCTGAAAAAGTTGCCCCTTAGGTCCCTTTTATATCTTTCCCCTCTCACCATAAACCTATGCCCTCTAGTTCTAGACTCCCCCACTCCAGGGAAAAGACTTTGTCTATTTATCCTATCCATGCCCCTCATGATTTTGTAAACCTCTCTAAAGTCACCCCTCAGCCTCTGACGCTCCAGGGAAAACAGCCCCAGCCTGTTCAGCCTCTCCCTATAGCTCAAATCCTCAAACCCTGGCAACATCCTTGTAAATCCTTTCTGAACCCTTTCAAGTTTCACAACATCTTTCCAATAGGAAGGACACCAGAATTACATGCAATATTTAGCAACACTCCCTAGGACCTTACCATTAAATGTATAAGTCCGGCTAAGATTTGCTTTCCCAAAATGCAGCATCTTATATTTATCTAAATTAAACTCCATCTTCCATTTCTCTGGCCCATTGGCCCATCTGATCAAGATCCCGTTGTAATCTGAGATAACCTTCTTTGCTGTCCACTACACCTCAAATTTTGGTGTCATCTGCAAACTTACTAACTATACCTCTTATGCTCACATCCAAATAATTTATATAAATGAAAAGTAGTGGACCCAGCACCGATCCTAGTGGCACTCCACTGGTTACAGGCCTCCAGTCTGAAAAACAACCCTCCACCACCACCCTCTGTCTTCTACCTTTGAGCCAGTTCTGCATCCAAATGGCTAGTTCTCCCTGTATTCCATGAGATCTAACCTTGCTAATCTGTCTCCCTTGGGGAACCTTGCCGAACGCCTTACTGAAGTCCATATAGACCACATCTACCACTCTGCTCTCATCAATCGTCTTTGTTAATTCTTCAGAAAACTCAATCAATTTTGTGAGACATGATTTCCCACGCACAAAGTCATGTTGACTATCCCTGATCAGTCCTTGCCTTTCCAAATACATGTACATCCTGTCCCTCAGGATTCCCTCCAACAACTTGCCCACCACCGAGGTCAGGCTCACTGGTCTATAGTTCCCTGGTTTGTCCTTATCGCCTTTCTTAAATAGTGACACTACGTTAGCCAACCTCTAGTCTTTCAGCACCTCACCTGTGAGTATGGATGATACAAATATCTCAGTAAGGGGCCCAGCAATCACTTCCTTCGCTTCCCACAGAGTTCTAGAGTACACCTGATCAGGTCCTGGGGATTTATCCACTTTTACGTGTTTCAAAACATCCAGCACTTCCTCCTCTGTAATATGGACCTTTTTCAAGTTGTCACCATCTATTTCCCTATCGTCTATATCTTCCATGTCCTTTTCCACAGTAAATACTGATGCCAAATATTTGTTTCGTATCTCCCCATCTCCTGCGGCTCCACACAAAGGGCGCCTTGCTGATCGGGGCCCTATTCTTTCCCTAGTTACCCTTTTGTCCTTAATATATTTGTAAGAACCCTTTGAATTCTCCTTAACTCTATTTGCTAAAGCTATGTCATGCATTTCCACTCAGCATCTCCAGAGATGCTGACAGAACTGCTGAGCGTTTCCAGCGATTTCTGTTTTTGTTTCTGCTTTATAGCATCCACGGCTCTTTTGGTTTTTATTGACTTTGTTTCTTGCTGCAGAAAGCCCATCACATCTCATTCCCACTGTTGCTAAAATTCCCCGAAGGTAGGGCATGTTGAAGCTCCAATTTAATATGGTTAACTGTAATTTTACCAAAACCCCTCCTTCTGGCATTGACTCACCTTGTGTTGGTTAGTAAAGTTCTCCCCGACATCCGCATCAGCGAAACTATATTGCACTTCTGGTTTTAAAATGAGAGAATAATGTCTTGGTATTGTACACAGACACTTAAGATTGAGCTGCTTACAATTTTTGGATATCCAACCTTCTGTTTCCAATTATTTACACCAAAGATCTTCTATAACGATAGAATAAAAAATTACTCACACCACATTAATTTAAAACATAAAAACTCTAAATTATCAAATAGTGATTTTAATTTCCAAAGCCAAATGGAAAACTGCAAGATATGGCTAATATCCAAGATAATGCAAAGCACTCTAATTTATTTTCAGAGCTGGAGTGGAAACTAGCAAACACTGGTGCAATAAAGACCAATTTAGAAGAGAATCCCAAAAAAAAGGTTGTGGACATGATGACATCATCAATTCGAGATTGTTCTGTTCAACATTGTAAAGAAAGTGACACCGAACAAACTTGATATTAACAATAAATATCACTACCTCAACTGTACTGATTAAAAATGTTTTATATATAAGCAGTTTGACTTTCATTTCTACTTTGCTATAAACCATGGTTGAGTGTTAGCTTTATTATGTCAGATAGGTCATTCAAATACAAAATTCGATACAATTTCAGATGAGATTATGTGAAGTCTATGGAGTAATGACACCTGAATTTACAACCTTTTTTCTTAGAGGGAAGAATCTTACCACTGTTGACATCCAAATAACACTGTGAGTAGAATCTTCTGAGGCACTGAACCATGCATGCATTGGTGAGAAAGTTGGGAAAATTATATGAGGTGTCCAGCAAGGAATTTCTCAATGTTGAGAGCAAAATATCTCATTTTCCAACTGTGTTGAAATTTGAGATGGAATTCTCATCAGTGAATGGCAAGAGGACTATTATCATTATTAGTTAATCTTGTCTCATTAATATGCAGTTTCGCACCATCACACATCTATATAAAAACAAGATAGCGTCAATTCCTGATATGAAAGTCAAAACATTACCTGGCGACTTCAGCTCACCACCTCTCCTACAGACCTCCATCTTGGGACACCAGTCACAAAACATCTCAAAGCACATTTCCTGGATGTTAGTGCCTGCATTTCCCCATTCACAGACATAGGCATTGGACATGCACCAGCATCACCAAAATATTATGGTGCATTTCTGATGCACGTAAAATAAAGTTCAGCATTTCAATGTTGCACTTTGGAGTGTACCAATACCTTTCATTGCAATGCTACCACCAGGACACATTGCATGCAGGTACAAACACTCAACTCATGGATTTGACAAAGATACATCTCAGGGTTTCTCACTTGCTATCTTAGCTCTTACTCACTCTGTGCCTACTTGGATGTTCACTACATCTATCTTGCATCCCTTCCATTTTTGCACTTTGCCTGCTCAGCCAGAAGCTCATAATACCTCTGCATTGATTTGTCTTTTAGCACACACATAAAGCCAGGCATCTTGTCAATGGTTATTAGCAGCCATTTGTCAAAAGTGGTGCACATTTCTTTTGTTATTGATTCACGTGGTCAGCCAGAAGTTATTGCCTTTCCTAGATGCTCTCAAGAAAGTGGTGGTGAGCTGCCTTCTCAAAAG
Organism: Chiloscyllium plagiosum; assembly: GCF_004010195.1. Taxonomy (NCBI): domain Eukaryota; kingdom Metazoa; phylum Chordata; class Chondrichthyes; order Orectolobiformes; family Hemiscylliidae; genus Chiloscyllium; species Chiloscyllium plagiosum. Next base: position 86,153,857 of record NC_057710.1, read on the forward strand.
CTGGCAAACTATTTATTGCAGGTAGATCCAGAATGCTATTAGGGAGGATGTCAAATATCAGGCACCAAATCTCTAGTATGTTAACCCTGTGACACTAAAGGAATGGTGATATATTTCTAACTCAGGATACTTGGTTTGGAGAGGAACTTGCAGCTAAGTCTACCTGTGCTTCTACTGCCTTTGTCCCTCTCGGTATGAGGGTTGGTTTTGGAAGGTTCGGTCTGAGGAGTTTTGGTGAATGTTGCTGTATGTCAATCTCATACCCGCACAATGTGCCAGCAGTGTCTGTGGCAAACACACTGTACGTGAAAAACCAAATGGCCATATCTCAAAATGTAAGGGGAATAGTTCTCAGTCAAGTCAGACAGCCTTCAAACAGAAGATCCTGGCACATGAAAGCAATAACAGTCTCCAATGTCACAGGGGTGGGGGAGTCATTAGGTTTTAGAGTATTTGGGAATCTATACTGAATGTGGGGAAAGTACAGAAGATGTTGCAGGAGGCACATCAGCTCTATTTAAGTGGGATAGAATCACGTAAGGACAGTTTCACAGAGCTGTATAAAGCAGGAAAGGCATTTTATGTGGATGCCCATATCGAATACTCTGGAATGAATGTGGACAAAATGGAGCAACAGTGAACTGAAAGAATATGAACATATTTGAATGCTGTATAAACATACATTTACAATGAGATGTATGCTAATGCTTGACTTTTTGCATATAATTTTGGCAACTGGGTTTTAAAATTTATTTAACTTTGTTTTCAGAAGATAATCCATGAAAACAAGTAACTGTAGAAAACAGATCCTTAACTTCACAAAACTAATCCCATGTAAAAAAGAAACTAAAAGATTCTGCAAAGGGATGGGGTGAAGGGTCGTGGTTAAAGGTTGCTCTTGTCATTCTATCCTTAAAAATTGTGGAAATATTCACAGGGAACATCAGTGGCAAAAGTTTCATGTCAATGACTATTCATCAAAACATGGAAACTTGGAAACAAATATCAATATTGATTATTAATATAAAGAGATGTAAAAAGCAGTGGGGGAGATGAACAAGATGAAAGAGATTGATATTTTAATTTTTCATAGTATTTCAGCTGGCACGGCAACTGCATCTCAAAGTACCAATCTTCATTTCAAATCCAATAAAATTATTAAACATGAATTCTAATCCATTCTTTTTACTTCCTGTTTGCATCTGAGGATTCTTTAACCTCTTTGAAAACTTAATTGTTCTTGGATCCCAGAGGTTGTTTGATAAAGGCACCCAGTTAAAAGTCACAATAATATGGAAGAAATTAGTACAGTGGTATCTCAGTGGGCAGCTTTATTCAAGATCAGCAGTAAGAGCGAGCCTTCACCGTTAACCACAGAATCCAGGCCAGTTGCAGGAGAGAAGAATGTAAGAAATAGAGCAGGAGTAAGCCACCTGGCCCCTTGAGACTCGTCCGCCATTCAATAAGATCATGGCTGATCTTTCTGTGGACTCAGCTCCACGTAACCACTCAATCACCATAACCCTTAATTCCTTTACTGTTCATAAATCTATCTACCCTTGCTATAGAAACATTTAATGAGGTAGCCTCGACTGCTTCACTGGGCAGGGAATTCCACAGATTCACAACCCTTTGGGTGAAGAAGTTCCTCCTAAACTCAGTCCTAAATCTGCTCCACCTTATTTTGAGGCTATGACCCCTAGTTCTAGTTTCCTGGCAGCGTAAAAACCCTCTCTGCTTTTATCTTATCTGTTCCCTTCATAATTGTATTTGGTTCTATAAGACCCCTTCACTCTTCTAAATTCCAACGAGTCGAGTCCAACTCAATCTCTCCTCACAATCCAATCCTCTCAACTCCAAATCAACCTAGTGCCAGTACATTCTTTCTCAAGTAAGGAGACCAAAACTGGACACAGTACTCCAGGTGTGGTCTCACCAGAACTTTGTATAGCTGCAGCATAACCCCCTTTGTAAAGTCCATTCCTCTAACAGTGAAAGGTATTATTCAATTTGCTTTCTTAATTATCTGCTGCATATGCGAATCCATGATGTGTCTGCCTGATTGGACAATTTCTACCCGGAAAGAAGTCAGATCTCTGAAACAGCAATTCTTCTGATGTCTTTCCGTGCTTTTTCCCTGTAAAAGTACCCCATTTGTCCTTTTCAGATAATGCCATAGATCATGGCAGATTTGGCACTTCTGGTTTCTATTTTGTTTGTTTGTTATTGTTTCAGCCAGTGAGCTAGTGAGCTCTGGTTTTCACTAGAATGGTTTTTAAACCTTTCCATTCCACAGTTATATTTCTGGGCATATCAAAGTTCACACACCTTTCATCCCTGTTGCCAGTGTGACATAATAAAACGTTTTTTTTTGGCTCTGTCTGACGATGAATAGTTGGAAATTGGTTAATTTTACTTTGTGCTCTTTTGGTAATCTTAGTGGTCTTTTGCCTCAACATTAAGCATTTCCATTGCATGAAGTGGCCACACCAATAAGCTATTGTTTGGAAATCTTTGCTGGACTCAGTTTGATTTGGTGTACTTAAATGCCTACATGTTGCATTTCTAGTGAAAATGAAACCAAAGATACGATTTTTTGAAACTCCAAACTTGAAATATGCTTTGAGATATGGTCAGTGAGCTGTACTGTTCTCAAGGTATATTTGGTCTTCAGTATCTTCGGATGTTTCTCACTGCAATAAGTTCCCCAGCTGCAGCATAGTTATTTGATAAGTTCACACATGTTGTAACTTTTTTTTCTTGAAACCAGCTTTCCACTTCATTCTGTTTGCTGGAAGCTCTCTTCTTGTTACTCATTTGCCATCCATGGTGTGTTCTGCGTGGGCTCGTATCTTGGAATGTGAAACATCATGATTGCTTGATCTCAGACAAGGTGAGCACTATTAGCAGAAATGGAGTTTCCACTGCATTGTCTGGCAGTGCTTATCAAATCCCAACTATTCAGTGCTGAAAATGCTTTAAACGTGGTTCATGCTTCTTTGTGAATTACCACAAATATATGCCCACTGATTCTTGATCGTTTCACCGAAAGAAAACGATCTGCTTTGTCTAAATTCCTCAGTTTTTGAAAACCTCTATTGAACTGCCTCACAGCGTTCACTGCTCCAAAACTTGCAATTTCTCCAATACATATGTAACTGAAATTTCTTACTCGTGGAACCATTCTTGTGATTTTTCTGCACTCTCTTCAATGTCTTCACATTCTTCTTGAAGTTTGGTGCGTATACTTCAGTTGGCTGCAGCATTATTTTATACAGTTAAACAAAACACTTTCATTTTTGTACTAAGAATAAGGCCCAGATGTTTTAGACTTTGTTAATGATTCTCTCAACCTTAAATTATGTATACAAATTTACATTTTTATCCCTCTGCTCCTTCATTCACTTTAGAATTATACCCTATATTTTCTATTGTCTTTCCACATTCTTCCAACAAGAATTAATCAATTCACTCTTCTCTTCATTAAATTACATCTGTCACTTGTCTCATTTCACCATCTTGTTTCTATCACAATTCTACACGATTCCCCTCATAATTCACAGTATATCCAAGTCTTCATCATCTATCAACTGCTTTCTCCATCTGTCCTGCCACTTTTCGGTGATCTGTGCAGGTGTATATAAGGTCCCTCTACTCCTACATCCCCTTGCATTGAATTGAACGACGTGGTTTACATTGTCTCTCAATCTTCTTCCAACCAAAGTGCATCACCTCACACTTGAATGTCACCAGCCACCTATCCTCCTAACTTGTCAATGTCCTTTTGGAGTTTCACACTGTACAATTTCTCAATGTTTACAGCCATCTGCAAACTTTGAACTTCCAACCTCCAAAGCAGGATCCAGATTGTTAACATAACGTACATCAACAAAGACCATGGCAAGAATTGGGTCAGTGGGACTATCTGTGCAGCAGTGGCCCCGCCTCTCCCACGATCACAACAATGGAGAGAATTGGGTCAGTGGGACTCTCCCAGCGAACCTCGCGCACGGGGCCTGCGCAAGGAGATCGCGCTGAGCTCGAGCAACGTTGACAGTTATTGCAGGAAAAAAAATGCTCGCGACTGATGGATGACCGGTAAATTAAATCATGTAAATTATTACAGACGCCCAACCTCCGTTTCAGATATCTCCCTGATTAATAAGGGAAGGAGAAAAGAAACAGGACATTTCCAACAGCAACATTGCATCGTTATGTAAGTGTTGGATGAAAATTATATTCTATATGGAAAGTAGTGCGCAGTATCCTGTTTCTTTTAGAAAATATGCCGCTTGTTAAAGATTGCAGTTCAATTTAATTTTAATCGGCGTGAGCATTGATGTTTTTGTTTCGAGGATAGCGCTTTAAAAAAAACAAAATGGATCGGTGTAATTTAGTGCAGCCCCTCAGACGCGGTATTGACTGGCTGCCCGAGCTGTCTATCACGGCCGCCGAGGATGGACAGTCGCGGCTCGGACAAGAACGTTTGATTGCTAACAGAATTTTTTAAAAACCCAAAGAACTGCGGATGTTGGAAATCAGAAACAAAATACCCCCCTCCCCCGAAATCTGCCGTCTGGCAATCTCTGTGGAGAGAAATCAGAGTTCAGGTTTCGGCTCCGGTGACCCTCCTTCAGAACTGGGGTGATCCCTAACGGTCTCTGGGCATCAGTTTATTCGTTAGAATGAAGAAGAAATGAGGGGGTGGGGGTACAGCCTGTATGTGTTGTGCGGCGGTGCAGGGGAGGAGAGAGAGAGAGAAATGAAATAAAGGTAGGTATTTAAATGGGATATGGAGTCCTTTATTTCAAGTTTATATTATTTGTTAGTTCAGTGTTTTGACCTCAAGTACTTGCCTGATTTCGAGCTATCGCGTACTTCCCATTCTGTCTCTTGTTATTGAAGCTCCGCACTGCGCATGTGTGGAGCGATGGTTTCCCCCTCCTCCTCCTCCTGGGGGGGCGGGGGCGGGGCAGTTATTTTCACCGCATTGTTTTTCAGTCTTTTATTCCTCGTGGGCAATTTCGCGAACATATGAAACGGTTTTTCTTTTCATAGCAATAGTATTAATTACTTTTAAAAAGAACACCCAGATGTCTGGAGGTTTCGTTACCGACTTAATAAATTACTTGCATGCATCCATCCAAATAAAACAACGTAAATTAATGTATTTCTTTCAGTATTGTATAATTGATTTTAAGCTTCCCCACCAACTTAACGACACCAATTTATCAGCAGTATTGCCAAATGTCGAGATAAGAGTAGTGCTGGAAAAGCAGAACAGGTCAGGCAGCATCCAGGAAAATCGATGTTTCGGGCAAAAGCCCTTCATCAGGAATGCCTAGTATTGCCAAATGTGCTGAACTGATTTAAGAAAAATACTCCGTCAAGGATGTGGACAGCACTTATTGCCCCCATGTTCCTCGAGAAGAGATGGCGTGAGCTTCATGAACCATCACAGTTCATGCAGTGAAACAGCATCCACATTGCTGTTATGAAAGGTGTAAAGTTCCAGGTTTGGGCTATTTGGAGGGGAACATGCAGGGTGATGTTCCAAAGTATCTATTTCCCTTGTCACTGATTTCGAAGGTGCCACCAAAGGAACCTGCTAGTTGTTGTAGCTTATCTTGTAGATATTACGTATTCTACTTTAAATTGTCATAAACAGGGGTTCATCTATATACGCAGTTCACTAGCTGATCATGTTGGGTCTTGTGTACACACTTTTTAAATCAAACTTGCATCAATCAATTTACATTTTTCATTTGTAGATGTGCACCAAACCATATCCTCATTGGATCTGATATGTGAAGTGGCACATGTAGGATAGATATGAGACATTGGTGTAGGTTGACTTTTACAATCATGGTTGCTACATCACTCATCTTCGTTGTGGCGCATATGATGGCTAATGTCTCCGAAGTGAAAATCGATATTTTGTCCTTTATTTCGTAATTGCAAGTTGTAATGATTTTAATGAGGTCAGCCAGGTGGACCTCATAGAATATGAGTTCCCTGATTGGAGGTGTTAATCTGATCCAATCAGGGAGCTCAAGCTGACAGATAAGTGCTGCATTTTGGGAAAGTGAATTGTAGCAGGACTTATATACTTAATGGTAAGGGCCTAGGGAGTATTGATGAACAAAGAGCCCTTGGAGTGCAGGTTCATAGCTCCTTGAAAATAGAGTCGCAGGTAGGTAGGATGGTGAAGAATATGTTTGGTATGCTTTCCTTTATTGGTCATGTTGGGAGGTCATGTTGCTGCTGCACAGAATGTTGGTTATGCCAGTTTTGGAATGTTGTGTGCAATTCTGGTCTCCTTCCTATCAGAAGGATGTTGTGAAACTTGAAAGGGTTCAGAAAAGATTTACAAGGATGTTGCCAGGGTTGGAGGATTTGAGCTATAGGGAGAGGCTGAACAGGCTGGGGCTGTTTTCCCTGGAGCTTCAGAAGCTGAGGGGTGACCTTATAGAGGTTTATAAAATCATGAGAGGCATGGATCAGGTAAATAGACAAAGTCTTTTCCCTAGAGTCGGGGAGTCCAGAACTAGAGGGCATAGGTTTAGGGTGTGAGGGGAAAGATATAAAAGAGACCTAAAGGGCAACCTTTTCACCCGGAGGGTGGTGCGTGTGTGGAATGAGCTGCTAAAGGAAGTGATGGAGGCTAGTAAAATTGCAGCATTTAAAAGGCATCTGGATGGGTACATGACTAGGAAGTGTTTGGAGGGATATGGGCCAAGTGCTGGCAGGTGGGACCAGATTGGGTTGGGGTATCTGGTTGGCATGGACGAGTTGGCTTGTCACTGGCCCCTTGGGTGTTTCCTTTCTTCCTGGTGGTGGAAGCCGAATAAAGTTTTATGCATTCGTTCATTCACTGTGTCTTATACCTATACACACGCAATGTAGGTGCTGCAGAAAACTAAATGGTATCGCTGTTAGGCAATAGTGAGGGTGAAAAAAGAACAGGAGTTTCAGCCATCCTGTTTGCGCTGATGCCAACACTGAGGTTTGGAGTCAGGAAGTTCCACCAATACCTTTACAAATGTAAATTTGTAATAATAGTGGACCACAACCCCTTGCTAGATCTATTAAAAGAGGACAAGGCAAAACTGGGTGGTATGGTGGCTCAGTGGTTAGCACTCCTGCCTCACAGCACCAGGGTCCCAGGTTCGATTTCAGCATCGGGTGACTGTCTGTGTGGAGTTTGCACATTTTCCCTGTGTCTGTATGGGTTTCCTCCTACAGTCCAAAGATGTGCAGGTCAGGTGAATTGGCCATGCTAAATTGCCCATAGGTTAGGTGCCTTAGTCAGAGGGAAATGGATCTTGGGTGGGTTACTCTTCGGAGGCTTGGTGTGGACTTGTTGGGCTGAAGGGCCTGTTTCCACACTGTAGGGAATCTGGTAAATCTAATAAACTGCCTATAGCATTGGGTCGAGATCAGAGGTGGGCTCTGATATTAAATTAGAAGTTGGAGCATTGCTGGCAGATACACCACTGGAAGAGTCTGTAATGATTCTAAATTTTCTGGACTCACTTCCAGTCACAGCTGGACTTATGACGCAGAAAAATCTGGTGCAGGCAAAGCTGAAACAACTCATGGTGATGGGAGAAACCAAAGAGCCATCACAACCAGAATTGAAACCTTTTTGGACCCAGAGAGACTGAATTACAGTAGAGGATGGCATATTATTATAGGGAGCAAGAGTGATTGTCCTGAGCAAATGTACTGGCCAAACTCCTCCAGGGTCATCCAGAGTTTTCGTAAATGAAGATGTTGGTGAGACATTATGTCTGGTGGCCAGGATTGGATGCAGATATATGTCATTAGTGGGGCAGTGCCAAACAAAGACAAAAATTACCACCAGCAACTCCGCCACATTGGTGATGGATTCATTTACATGTTGACAGTGCAGGTTCTTTCTTGGGCTGTATGTTCTTACTCGTTGTGGACACCCACTCAAAGTTGCTGGTCATGCATAGAGTTCATTCATCGAACATGGAGGTGATGATTGAAAACCTGTGTGCATTTTTTACAATATACAAACTCCTGGAAGTGTTGGTCAGAGATAATTGGCCATTCTTTACCAGCAAGGAATTTGAGTACTTCATAAAATCGAATGGTATTTCACATATATGGGCAACTCCATACCATCCATCATCCTATTGCCAACTTTAAGTACATTTAAGTTGTCATTGGACAAGCATATGGACGTACATGGAATAGTGTAGGTTAGATGGCCTTCAGATTGGTATAGCAAGTCGGCGCAACATCGAGGGCCGAAGGGCCTGTAGTGCGTTGTAATGTTTTATGTTCTAGAAAGAGCTGTCCAATCTTTCGAAGGCAGGTTTAAAGCAACAGCTTACAGCTTCACTAGATATCAAATTGATTATCGGACCACCCCTCATGCAACCCCAGGGATAGCTCCAGCAGAGTTGCTCATGCAGACCAGACTGTGCACCAGGTTAAATCTGATCTTCCTAGACTTGGGGAGGTGGCTCAAATGGCATCAGGAATGCCAATGTCACTCCATTAAGTGAGAGACAGTTTAGCATAGAAGTTTATTGTCATGTGTACTTTTATAAGAAAACTATAGTGAAACATGTTTTAAGTCACCCCAGCATGGTGCCTACACTTCAGGGAACAAAGTTTGGCGTAGGAACCACAGGAATGACCCTACATGGGTAAGAGGCATGGTTGACGTGAGGTCAGGTCCAATGCTGTATGAAGTTCTGACTCTCGAATGGTGCGTGAGCAAAATGTGTTTGGCTCCTCGACAGCCTTTCTGACTTTTGGAACCCATGGGCTCTCCCCCTCTCTCTGTCAATCATTGAAGAGACCTTGGAATCTGAGATGGACATGGTAGAAATCGCCGGCTGTGCACTTTTGCTGCCTATAAAACAGAATGAATTTCTTCCAAGATGCTCCAGATGTTAGAGGTGAGCTACTGTTCATATCTGCTATATCAAAGACAGAGTTGGAGGAACCTGACCCAGTGCTAAAACGCCCAGGAGGAGCTACAAATAAAGAACCAGCTTATGTCCTTGGAATCGGAGTGGGAGGGTCATAGTGGTTGTAGCAAGGTCAGCCAGGTTGACCTGATAGAATGAGTTTCCTGATTGGGATTGTTAATCTGGTTGAATCAATGGCCCTGTGAACAATTGATTATAGTGTAGAAAATCCAGACATTCACAGCTTTTAGGCTACGTTTTGAAACAAAACTGATCGGAGTCAGGCACATATATAGTTTCTCTTCTAGTCTGACCTATAGGTAAGTCAGACCAACTGCATTATGGTTGATGTTTAATTGCTCTCCAGGCAATTAGGGATGGCCTGTGAATGCTAGTTCAGCCAGCAATGCCCACATCATGTGAATGAACATTTTAAAAAAAAAAAGGACAATGCAGAGAAAGCATAGTTGCCTTGGTGTAAAAGTTTCCCTTGTGAAGTGTTCAGACCAGGAGGATTTTGTTCGAAATTAGCGAAAGACTTCACACTTTACAGGATAGTACTGGGAAGAAGCATGTGATAAAATGTGATAGAAAGGCAATTAATCAAGATTTGAAAAGCTTTAAAGTTTTGGATAGATGAGATAGTTTGTGTGTTTTGAGATTTTTCAAACTGTGTTCTATATTCAGCTTGTCTTTTTTCCATTTTCATATACAAAACAACTAATAGATTTAAACATTGCTAGAAGAAGACAAGATTTTGAAACTTTTTGATTTGTACTCATCAGAACAAGGCTGCGAGAAGGAGATTTGAAAATGGCCTGTCATTTTATACAGCATGAGAAGAGGATGCTGATTTGTTTGGCCTGTTTATGCTGGCAAAAGGAATTTTTCATACTTTGAGCCATTTTTTTTACACAAAAGGGATGATTGAGATGATCCTCATGATAACAGCCTTAACAAACAATATACCTTCCTGGTCTGAAAATTAAGATAGACAGTTAATTCTTCTTGCTGTATCCTCATATCAGTGATAGCACAGAGGTAAAAACAATGACTGCAGATGCTGGAAACCAGATTCTGGATTAGTGGTGCTGGAAGAGCACAGCAATTCAGGCAGCATCCGAGGACAGGCAAAATCGACGTTTTGGGCAAAAGCCCTTCATCAGGAATAAAGGCAGAGAGCCTGAAGCATGGAGAGATAAGCTAGAGGAGGGTGGGGGTGGGGAGAGAGTAG
>NC_057710.1:86165569-86211608 GCF_004010195.1 Chiloscyllium plagiosum
GTACTCTATGCCACTCTCTCCTCACCCCCACCCTCCTCTAGCTTATCTCTCCATGCTTCAGGCCCTCTGCCTTTATTCCTGATGAAGGGCTTTTGCCCGAAACGTCGATTTTGCCTGTCCTCGGATGCTGCCTGAATTGCTGTGCTCTTCCAGCACCACTAATCCAGAATCAGTGATAGCACAACCAATCAGCGCATCTTTTTATAAAATTGGGTCCTTTTTCTTGTGTCCTGGTTCTAATGAATACAAGATGAAACGCTTCAGCTTGTTTCCTTCTGGCAAAATTTATTTTCTGTACTACTAAGAAATTATTTTTATTGTTAGGTATACATAGCTGAAGGTTTTCTTCTATCTGGGATCTGATTTGTCCAGTAGCATAATCAGCTGGGTTCATAACATCTCTTTGCAGTGATATGAGTTTAAATCAATGTGAGTGTTTCAGTTATGGTGTTCTTCAAATAAGGCAAAAGTGTTACAGGAAAGTGACTCACTGTCTCCTTAGGGCAGTGTGAAGCAAAAGTGGTATTAGTGAGGAAGAGTCAGTGTAGAAAGCAGGAACGCTTGAAGGGTGTGGCATTGTCCATCCAAGGGTACAATAGTAGACGTGGCATCAGGTCTGTCCTGTTCTGGGTCGTTCAGGCTGACAGCAGTCATTATGTACCGGAGAGTTTAGTCTTTATGGAGTGGGTAGTGATATTGGACTTTTGTCTGGGATTCTAAATGGTAATACTGTGCACTAGAGAGCTTAGTTGCAGTCAGGTGGAGAAGTTTGAAGTGACTGGGTGAGGTCACGGATAAGTATTGCATTGTTTCACAGAGGTTGACATGAAAAGGTAAGGTGCAGGTTAGTTTAAAAGTAATGGATCAGGAAGGGCATTGAGATGTATATCATAATTGGCTTGAGGAAGAGTAGGAAAATCGACATAGAAAATGATGGGATCAGTGGAAACATGTGAGTTAAGGACTAATGAGCAAAAAGTCACAAAGTGGTCAGTGAAGGATGATGGGTGGTGTGGTGACATTGATGGATTACAACGCACAGGTGAACATTGGTCAAAGGGAACCATCTTTTCAGAACAAACACCATCACTTCAGAACCGACAGCGTTGTGTTACAATGAGGTCCCATAAAGGCAAGGAGCTACAATACCTTGTGGGCTGATTGGCATCTCCTGATGTTCAAGGTATGGACTGGCATCTTTCGATGTTTGAGGTGTGAATAAAATCATGGAGGGAAAGAGAGAACTTATACACCTTAAGGAACCTAGCTGGAGGAAGTAACAGGCTCCAGAACAAGAACTTCCATTTTCCAGCTAGAAGCTTATGACAGACAGGATATCTTCTTTTCAAAACAATGTACAGTAGATCAGTGGTGCTCTATTTTGAAAAAGCCTGGGAATTTAAGAGTTTTACTTTGCACTTCCCACACTCTCTGCATCCAATTTGCTGCATTAGCATGTTTGCCATCAGGGAAGGTGCAATAGATTGCATACACATTTCTGTCACAGCTCCCTGGGATCAGCAAAAGGTTCTGCTCCCTGAATGTGCAGCTATTGTGGGACCATACTGATTGAATACTGCCAAATTTATGCATAGTATCCAGTCAACATTCACGATTCCTACATCTGGATCATGAATTAATGTTTTCAGTGCACCTCAATGGTTACACGGCTGTCTGCTGCTCTGACCCCCCCACCCTCACTCAACAAAGTGTGAATGCTTTTGAAGAGGAAGAGTTGGAGGACCATGATGTCTCCTCCGATCAGGAAGGAAATAGTATTGGTCATGACATGGGCCAGGAGGTTTGTTATGAAGAAGAAAAAATCCAGACAAAGCTCAAATGAGGTAAATGTGCTGATTAAAGAAAAAATTATGACTAGATTCCAGGCTGAATGATGAGTGGATACCTGTTTTTTTTTCGGTTGTGCTTCTTAAAAATCTGCTTCCTGCTTGAGACATACACGATTTATTTATTTTGAGGTATGCTTTGATTAAGTAAAGCATCCTGTTCTATTTCTACTATGTAGTGTGTTCCTCGCCTATATCAAACTCAAGAGAGAAACATAGCCACTAGGCTAATCATGGGCAACAGTACCTACATGGCACTATCTGCTCATGGATGGGAATATACTATATAGCTAAGCTTGAGCAAGCCCATATGCATGCTACCTTGAAAGCCATATGCTGCCCTTCCTCAGCGTGTTGACTCATGTCGTCCTGGTACCTGCTTCAAATGAGAATTATTCCTTCTTGAGAACTTTGCAAGGCTAATGTCAGAACATGAGAGAGGAAAGACAAGCGTGATTGGGCCAATTGGACTGCTATTTTTATTCTGGAGCATGCTCTGCAGTCTCTAAATCATTTTTGATGTAACTCATTACCTTGTTTCCTCACTATCCCTTTAACACTGGAGAGCTTTGTCTTCTATAGCTCTTAAGGTTGCTTTTGCTAAGAATATTTGATGGCTGTACTTCCACTGCCCTATAGCCAAGACAATGCCAAACACTTTACTTCATCCCCTGAAAAAAATTAAGACTGTCATCTCTCTGTCGTGTATTGTCTACTTTTCCTAAGGATGGTCTATCTGATTGTAGAGATCCTAAAAGGGGGATATTAGTCTTTCCTCCAATCCGCAGAGCACTGTCTCATTTCTTTATTCCTTATGTGAGTTGTTTCTCTGTTCTCTGCAATGAGTGAACACAAAATTGTTATCTTCACTTTTTCACTTCATTCAACATTATATTGTCCCTGAAATTGGTCTGCCAACCTTGGCTGCAATCCACAAATGATAGATCTAGTTTTCCCTCGGTACTAAGAACAATATGAGGCGTAAACATGGCAGATGAAATGATAAATGCGCTATCAATGGAAGATTGCCTTGCATTTTGATGTGGCAATGCTCCACTTCTTTTGCTGCAGCAAACTATATCAGCAACTAGTGGTGTAATGAAAATGCGACAGTCCTGTATGCACTGCAAATAAAAATATATTTACACAAGTGTACATTGTAGGCATTGACCATTGTGGCACCCTTGTAACCTCAAAATGTTGTCTTTGTCTTTGTCTACGTTCAGGTTTGCCGTGATATCCATAGCTGAGATGGAGACAGCCTACTACCTGATATGACCTGTTAACTGTGCTGAGTTTGCTGAGTGTACTTTGTGAATTTGAATCCGGCCTGGGTGGCTATAGTAATGCTGAGGTTCTCCTGTGCAGATGCACCTTCCTTGGTCTGACTTGCTGGAGGCATTAGGCTCACACAGAGAGGAAGCTGAGTAGCTGTTAACAAAACATAATAGTCAGCAGGACATCTCTGGAGTGTTTTGAGATGGGGAGTCATGACAATGCACTGAACCCAGATGGACTCCTCCAGCCTGCACTCTTAAGCCTCTATTACTGCTATGATGCATGAACGCTTCATGAGGTGCAAATGCATGTTTAATTCTGAGCCCTTGCATTGCATTGTCTAGGAAGTGGCAGAATTTTAATAGCATGAGTTGGTGTCCTACAGCCAGTGCAGATATTCTGGGTGGTGCTGAGGCTTATACGCTATTATCTTAGGAACATAGGCCAGGAGAAGGCCATTCACCCCACCAAGCCTGCCCCGCCATTCATGGCTGACTGACCACTTCAAAGCTTTTTACCCACCCTCCAATAGCTATAATCCTTTATGCCACTGGTAACCCATAAAAAGTTAATGCCTACTATAAACATGCTCAAAAAATGAACTTCCACAGTTGACTATTAGAGAATTTTGAAAGTTCATAATCCTCCAAGTAAAGTAATTTCTCCTCATCTTGGCCATAAGTGGCATTCTCCTCATCTTTAAATTGTGCTCCATGGTTCTAGATTCCCCAGCCAGGGGAAATATCTTGCCTGCATCTAGTGTGTTCATCCCTTTAAGTGTTTTGTAAATTTCAATGATTTTATCTGTCATTCTTTGAAGGTTTAGAGAATACAGGCTCAATTTGTCCATTATTTCTTCATAGGAGAGGGCCACCATCCGTGGTGACCTTTAGTTGTACTCCCTTGACAGCAATAATGGTAAGGAGATCAAAACTGCGCACAATATCCAGTTGCAGTCTAACTAAGCTCCTATGGAACTGAAGGAAAACTTAATTACTTCTGTACTTCAATCCACTCACAAGAAATGGCAACATTCCATTAGTCTTCTTAATAACATGTTGCATTTGCACACTAGCCTTCAGTGACTTATTAACAAGGACAACTGGGTCCCTTTGGGATCTACATTTTCCAATGTCTTAACATTTAAGATGTACTTTCCGTTTCCAGATAACCTCACATTTTTTCCAAATGCATGTTCTAGCTCAAATCTGTCCAACTTCCCTGAAGCCGCTTTATACCTTCTTCACAAGCCACGTTCCTACTTTGATTTGTATCAAACGCAAATTTGGAGATATTACATTTTGTTCCCATCTCCAAATTATCGATATATATTGTCAACAACTGGGGCTCAAGTACTGACCCTTACAGTACCCCTCTACTCTCAGTACTCTCACTACTCTATCTCAGTCTCGCTCTAGTAAAGTCTACCTCGTTCTGACCACGTGGCTCACTATCTGTTCTATTTGGTATCCCTTTAAACTATTTTAGTTGGACCAAGTGTGGCCTTGAAGAAGGTAAGTTTACATTGAGTAAATGAGGCCATTTCCCATTATAGTGCTTACCTGTGCTGCTATATTAGTCAAGGGTGCACTGGTCCAATGGTAGGCCTCCTGTCAGCTTTGGGGAAGAGATCCTCTTGTTTTTTCTATATAGCTTGGCTCAGAACCCCTAGTGAGGTGTTACTCAACTGCATCGCTGACTTCTGCTTGGAGCTACCCATCTTTTGTAGTATGGAAGTGACCAATAAATGTTCTCATAATGTTTCTGGTTTACAATGAGTGAATCTTTGTCTACACTGCCTTTAAATATGTCATTGAGACCTTCAACTTCAGAAAGCCCTATTGGGGAAAGAATTTTTTGCCCAAACTGGTCTCTAAAATTCACCATTGTAATCATGCAAAAGCCCCATGTATTATATAATCAGCTGAGACCTGATGGATTGCCTAAGAAATTCTAATCATCTCCAGTGCTGTAATTACTGATTTGTTCAATATTGCTAGTACTCCTTTCTTCTTTTCATACATATTTCTGCTTAAAGCTAATGAATATATTAGTTATTACTTCTTTGAGTTAGCTTTGTTGCCACTGTATCATTGCCCTTTCTGATGATTTATGCATGTGCACGTCTAATTTCCTTTGACATGCTCTATGCATTTGTGCACATAGGCGGCACGTGGCTTAGTGGTTAGCACTGCTGCCTCACAGCACCAGGGTCCCAGATTCGATTCCAGGCTCGGGCAACTGTGTGGAATTTGCACATTCTCCCCGTGTCTGTGTGGATTTCCTCCGGGTACTCCAATTTCCTCCCACAGTCCAAAGATGTGCAGGTCAGGTGAATTGGCCATGCTGAATTGCCTGTAGTGTTAGGTGCTTTAGTCAGAGGGAAATAGGTCTGGGTGGGTTGGTGTGGACTTGTTGGGCTGAAGGACCTGTTTCTATACTGTAGAGAATCTAATCTAATCTAATATCAAATGCTGTTTCTCTTTTGCCTTGTCTCACCCTTGAATTTTTTTTTATTCCAGTGCTGTTTGTCACTCCCAGTTATTTTATGCATTTTGTCTTTTCCACCCTGGAGGTCATACCCTCACACATTGGTTTAAATTTCACCATCACTTGTTAGCCTTCCTACAAGGAAGTTTGTTTTTAATTCTCTGGAGGTTCAACCCACACAGGTCACTTTTGCTATATGTGAAATCTTCTTGCCTCCACCATTTCTTCAGCTGTGTTGTAAATTGTTTTCTATTTTTTCTGTGTTTATTAGTGTGTGACACTGGGATAATCCAGAAATTTTTTTTTTAGGTCTTTTAATTTCCTCCTAAGATCCTGAAGTGCTGCAGGACTGTGTAACCCATTTTATTTCTATGTAATTGGTTCCCACATGGACCATGACTTGTAGCTGTTTCTATTCATCATCACTCACTACTACCACCACCACCACCACCACCCAATTCAAACTGCTGTACATCTTTGTGGTGTCCTTTTGTCATAATATCAAAAAGGCAATATACTGATGTGGGATTTACATTGGTGCTTTTACCTGTTCTCTGTTAAATCCATGTATAAAAAAAAAGTACATTTCCTGCACCCTTTATACAGTTACTGCCCTGTAGTTTCATGGATTTACACCAGATTGAATGAATAACTCTAGATGGCTCCCCCTGACATTCTCATCCTTATTGTTTTGTTCAGAATTGTATGAGCTGACTTGAAGTACCATACTACTGGAGATTTCGTTCATGTGCTGATTTACTCTGCATGGCTAATCACTTATTCTGCTTAATTTATTGGTGGTAGGGTGACCATTTCCTGAAGCATATGCTCGAGGGAGGTTTCAACCTCCAGTTTGCTGTGTAGTGATTCCAGTCTCTCAAGTTCAGAAATCTTGAACTCTCACTTATACTACTTCCATAGCTATTCCTGGCACTATCTTTTTACTTCTGTCAGAATTGTTTAAGGTATGGTAAAGCTTGAAATTATAAACTTGTTACCTTTATAAACAATTAACCGAATTGTCCAGTCCAATTAAGCAGAAAGATTCTGAAACAAACGAGAACAGAAAATTGCTAGAGAAACTAAGCAGGTCTGGTTGCATCTGTGGAGAGAAAACAGAGGTTAACATCTTGAGTCCTCTGTGACCCTTCTTCAGAACTAGAAGTAGCTAGGAAAACATGGTATTTATGCCAGTGACTGGGGAGGGGGAGAGGAGTGAGTGGATAGGTGGGGCTGAAGCTCAGAGTGAGAGAAATATAGATATGCAGGAAGATGGATTGTTGACAGTAAACTCGGGAGGAAGTTAAACTATATAGGTGATAATGGATACCGAGTACAATTAGTTGAAAATAGTCCATTTCATGCCAGATCCTGTGATTGTGTGGACAGTTAATGGACAACAATTCTCTGAAATTGTTAAAACTCTATGTTGAGTTCTGAAAGCTATGAGGCACCTAAGCAGAAGATGAAGTGATGTTCCTCCAGCTTGCATTGATCTTCACTGGAGCAGTAGGCCGGAGAAAGAAATGTTGGCCTGGGGACAGAGTAGTGTGTTGAAGTGGCAGGCAGCAGGAGACTTGGGGTCACTTTTATTGACAGAACGTGGATTATATACAAAATGGTCACCCAATCTACATTTATTTTCCCCAGTACAGAGGAGGCTATATTGTAAGTAACAAATACACAGGAATGGGAGTAGGATGTTCAGTCCCTTGAGCCTGTTTAACCATTCAGTGAGATCATGGCTGATCGGAAGCCGAATGCCGTATACCTGCCTTTGACCCATATCCCTTAATACCTTTGCTCAACAAAATTGTATCTGTCTCAGACTTAAAATTAGAAATAGATCCAATATCTACGGCTGTTTGAGGAAGAGAGTTCCAAACAGCTACCACCCCTTATGTGGAGAAGTGCTGCCTAACGTATCTTCTGAATGGTCTGGCCCTAATTCTCCGACTGTGGCCCCTTGTTTTAGAATCCCCAAACAGTAGAAATAGTTTATCTTTATCTACCCTGTCTTTTCCTATTAATATCTTGAAGACTTTGATCAGGTCACCACTTTATCTTCTAAATTCTAAAGAAAACAGGCCTAATTTGTGTAATCTCTCCTCATACCTGGATTTCTGGAATTAAGTTAACATTCTTGTAAACTCGCATTGTATACCCTCCAAGGCCAATCTATCCTTCAGCAGCCTCGATTGAATGAATTGCAGGAAATTGCTTCACCAGCGTTGTGTCTGGGATCTTGAATGGTGAGATAAATGAGTAAATCTGCGATTGCATAGGAAGGTACTATGGGTTGTGGGGAGGTGTTGCAGTGGACCACAGTTTCCCAGAGGAAATGGTTGTTGCTGAATGCTGACAATGGATGGGAGAGGAATATGTGGTGGCATCCCAATGGACGTGGTGCAAATAGTGGCTTATGACCTCTTGGATACAGAGGTTGGTGGGGTGGGAAGTGAGAAGGGTAACCTCCTCATTGTTGTGGGGGGGAAGGGAAGGACTGATGGCAGAACTGCAGGAAGTGGGTTGGACACATTTTAAGGACTTTCATCCAAGGTAGCAGGAAACCTTCCATTGAGGGGAAAAAAAGTGACCATTTCTGAGGCCCCTCTGCGGAAGATTGTGTCGTCAGAGCAAATACAGTGGAAACAGAGAAACTGGGAGAATGGAATAAAGTCCTTACAGGAAGCAGGGTGTGAGCATATAGAGGTAACTGTGGGAGAGAGATTCTAAGAGATTCTGAATCTGTTCTTTATTTTGTCTCAGAATGAGCACGATATGAGCAATACCAGGTAATAGCATTTTGATGTGCAGTTAAAACATCATTCCAATAGTTAGTTTTATTTTACCAATATTTAAATCTTGGAGATTATAATCGAATTGTACATGTTCTTTTGAAAAAGATTCACTCATGGAATGTGGCTCCCTCTGGCTAGGCCAGCATTTATTTCCATTCTTAATTGCCCAAAGGGCAGTTAAGTGTCAACCACATTGCTGTGGGTCTGGAGTCATATGTAGGCTAGATCAGGTAAGGATGACAGATTTCCTTCCCTAAAGGGCATTAGTGAACCGTATAGGTTTTCTGACAATCAGCAACGGCTTCATGATCCTAATTAGACCCTTAATTCTAAATTTTTTATTGAATTCAAATTCCACCATCTGCCATGGCGAGATTTGAACCTGGGTCCTCAGAATGTTAGCTGAGTTTCTGGATTAGTAATCTGGTGATAATACCGCCTCTATAAGCCTTTTTAGACCTGACTTTTAAAATCAAATTTTAAGGAATGGTAATTGTGGGCAAAACTTTATATTTTTCATACCAGTTATGCTTGACTTGTATTCTTCTCGTTTAGTTTTGATCTGCATGAACTGTTACAAGAATTATTATAGCTCAAATTTGGGCTGATGGTGAGCAGTGTTTCATGATGGACTTTTGTTGTGTAGAAATAAACAATGAATGTGCAGATGACAGTTAACTAAAATAGTTAACTTCTTCACTACAATGGAATGAAACAGTCTGGAGATGCTCTTGAAGAAGGTTTTTTGAACGCGGTTTTGTGTTCCAAGTTACAACTTCGGCAGTAAATCCACAAACTGGTTCTGAAATTGTTTTTAGAAGTGGAGATACTTGAACCACTCCCCTGTACAGCACGTGTTGTGTACAAGCCAGTTGATGCTAAGGTTGCATGGCAACCCCTGAGCCTTACTCATACTGAATTGATTCTGCTTTTTGTGGTCTGGTGGAATAGAAGATGGATTTTGTCAGTACACTGATGTCTTATAATCATACGTAAGATATGCCCATTCTTGCACAGGAAAATAGTGAATATTAAGACCATAAGACATAGGAGTGGAAGTAAAGCCATTTGGCCCACCGAGTCCACTCTGCCATTCAATCATGGCTGATGGGCATTTCAATACCACTTACCTGCACTTTCCCTGTAGCGCTTAATTCCTTGAGATTAAGAATTTATCAATCCCTGCCTTGAAGACATTTAAAGTCCTAGCCTCCACTGCGCTCCGTGACAATGAATTCCACAGGCCCATCACTCTCTGGCTGAAGAAATATTTCCTCATTTCAGTTCTAAGTCTAAGTCTGTGCCCATGGGTCCTGATATCCCCGCCTGATGGAAATAAATTTCCAGCATCCGCCCTTTCTAAACCATGCATTGTCTCATAAGTTTCTGTTAGATCGCCCTTCAACCTTCTAAACCCTAATGAATACAATCCCAAGATCCTCAGCCATTCATCGCATGTTAGGCCTACCATTCCAGAGATCATCCGTGTGGATATCTGTTGGACACGCTTCAGAGCCAGTATGTCCTTCCTATGCCCAAAACTGGACACAGTGTTCTAAATGGGGCCTAACCAGAGCTTTATAAAGTCTCAGAGTATTGATTAACAAAGTCTGAAGCTTGCTCCTTAGATACATTTGAGACAACGTTTTGACTTGAATTACTGCTGTGTGTCTCGTGAGGATAGAAAAGATGATGCCAAATTACCTGGCAAAAGAATGTTCAACTTTACAAATGGAAACTGAACTATAACATTGATTGAGGATACTGCAATAGTGGGAATACTTATAAAGCCCTGGCATATGTGAGGGAAAATGATTTGTCTCATTTCGAAATAAACTCTGAGGTCCTGGAGTATAATAGCATTTTCTCTTTCATTCCCTTATAAATATCTCACAGGTTAGCCTTTCATTCTACAAATCCAGGAATGGTGTGATATGTAGTCGAAGTTATCTTGTAATAATTCAAATGGCAGGCTAAAGGTATGTAGATTGGATACTGAAATAAGGTGGACCTTTTTTAATCAATTTTTAATCAATTTAATTGAATTATCTTTTTGACTTAATTGAGGCCTTCAAAATGGTATTGGGTTACTATCTGAAGGAGAAAAAACATAGGTCTGGAAAAAAGATAAATGAGCCTGGCAACGAGCCAGTATGGATATAATGAACTTTTTGACCTCTTTCCATACTATAACCATTGTATATTGCTTTCCTAGTAAACTGATCAGCAAAGCAGCCCAAAACCCTTTGAGAACTGACAATGAGATAAATGAAATGAGAGCCGGAAAATATATTGCTCTTTATATGATGGAGATTTAAATAGAGTACTATTTTTATTTAATTTTTTTCTGAAATAAGTTGTGGTCTGCTGTTTGGATCAACATCTGAGTATTGCTTGCAAGCAGTTGACCATTTTAAAACATGGTTTATGATATCTAAGGTTCCAGTGGGCATTCATACCCTCCTGCTGACACAAATAGAGTTACAGTTTGCATATAAGATTATCATAAAATACTGTTCAGCATCAAGAAAGCACTCACTCTACTATTCATAGTCATAAATGCAAAAAGAGCCTTGTTCATATCCGCTGAAAGAAAGGCTTGCTCTCATCTTCTGAATATATATGTTCATTCTTACTTATTCCTGACTGATGTAATTGCATCATTTTATGACTGTATAATCCCCAACTGGTCATTTCATCTATTAAACCTGCAATAATGTTTTATTTACATGAGCCATGTATTTTCACAGTTAAGACCCTTTTTAAAGTATTAAAATCTTCACATTATTTATAAACTCGACCTCAATGATGATTTGTGGCGGTGAATTCAGAATTCTAACCATGTTTACGTAAAGTTTTTTGTTTCTTTGGTCTTAACTGTGTGTAAGATTTTAATGTCCTATAATACTTGAAGCTATGGGGGAGGGAATGAAGCTGAAGAAACAGTTGAGCAAAATCCTCAGTAATTGGCAAATTGGATCCAGAGAGTTCAATGGACACACAAGAATTTTAACATCAAAATGAGATCCAAGATTCTTGTGGGAATTGGAGTCCTGGACTTGAATAAACTCCTAAACCCTATTATGTTATGTCTTATCTGACTCCTCAATTGGTAATCCAGTACTACAATAACCTGAATTTGGCTCAGATATTGGAGCAGTAATAGGAGAAACACATTAAGAAAAAATGTCAGATGTTATTTGTTCCTACAGAGAGCATGTGAACCTTAGTCACTGGGAAAGAGGTATTTTGGCAGATAAAATAATAACGGAAAAAGTGGAAGACGAATTTAGTGAGAGTCCATTGGATCATTTTATGTTAAAGCTGAAGTAGAGCTGAAAAGGATCCAATTATCATTATTGCATAATGTGAAATCTTTCAAACTCGACTTTGGTCCATAAGGCAATATAGAGTTGTTAGACCTATTACTACTGATCAATGAATTTTTTTAGCAGGCGCCATAAACATTTTTGAAGGTTGAATGGTTACTTTTGAGGCATAATTTGGCTTAAACATGGTGCATACAATTTTTAATTTCATCATTTTTAAAATGTCTACAATGCTTTTCAGTTTTAATCTTCGCAAGTTCCAAGTAAAGATTCATTTTTCATTTTTTTTCCTTTGTAGGCAGTTGACAAAATATTATAACATGAAGTATCTCTGCCAGCCTAAACTACCATAAAAAGGGAACAAAATGAACTTAAGCTGTGCTGACAGGTAAGAGATTTATATTTTGATTTTAAGTTATTTTGTTTATCACTGAGTAAAATTAGCCAATAGTAATGTATTTTATAACCTAGAACATACTTCAGAGAAATAGACCATTAGGCCTGACCAATCTACGGTAGCACTTTGCTATCAAATCTCCTCCCAGTTTCCTTCATCTAACTTTATTAACACAGTTGTCTATTTACTTTTACCTCATGCTTATCTAGATTCCCCATTAAACTCAACTATACTTTTGTATGTATTGGAGGGAAACTTCCAGATGGTGATGTTTCCATGCACCTGCTGCCTCTGTCTTTCTAAGTGATAGAGGTCATAGATTTAGAAGGAGCCTCAGTGAGTTTCTGCAGTGCCCCTTGTAGATGGTAAAAACTAATGCCATGTTGCATTAGTGGTAAAGGAAGTGAATGTTTAAATTAGGTAGATAAGTTAAAGTAGGTAGTCAATTGCCTGTTTTGTTTGGATGGCAATAAGCTTCTTGATTGTTGCAAGGTACTTAACAAGTATGTGAAGAGATGTGTCTGTTAAATGGTGGACAGGCTTTGAGGAATCATGAGGGTGGTTACTCTTCTGCCCCTTTCCCCCTCATCCTCAAAAGCAAATATAAGAAGCTTATGAATTTCTTTCCTATTAAGACTAAGACTATTTAATCAATTGATTCTGTCACATTCCTCAGTTTCATCAATCAACCTGGCTGAACTTCCTACCACTGGCTGTGAGCTCTCATATTTCTCTAGTTTCTCTGCTATCTGCTTTCACACCCTCACTGCGCTCATCCTGCTCGTGAGGTCCACCTCCTTCCCATAATCATGTTCCCACGTAACAGCTGATCACTGAACTTTCCTGCTGCCAGCTGTGTTAGCTGTCATTGTAAATAATTCTTGTTCATCAGTTCCCTCTATTTAAAATTGCTTTCTTGGAAAATGTAATTTTCCATTTGTTCCATTAGTTGTTAATTTTGAAGGAAAATTGTCACCTTTTCTTTTTTAGTTGAGTACAGACTGAAATGAGGAGGAAATGCAAATTTATTTATATGATCCTTGTGTCTGTGTACATACGTGCTACTAGATTAATTGGCTCCAGAAGAAGCTAATTCAAAATTAAAATACTGTTGATGCTGGGAATCTGAAATAAAAACAATCAATGTTAAAAATACCTGGTCAGGCAGCACCTGTGGAGAGAGAAACAAGTGTAAATGTCAGGTCGATGATGATTCATCAGAATTAACAGAAAATCATTTCAGTTCAGAGTATTCAAACCTTTAGTTTTGTAGTAAAAGTGTCTGTAAGATCTTTTACAAATCCTGAAGAAGGGCTTATGCCCGAAACGTCGATTCTCCTGCTCCCTGGATGCTGCCTGACCTGTGTTCCAGCAACACATTTTCAGCTCTGATCTCCAGCATCTGCAGACCTCACTTTCTCCTTTTACAAATCCAGTTTTGTTATTTTTTTCGAAGATGAGAGGATGATTTTAAGAGGCCATAATTTTTAAAAATCTTGTGTTATCAGAGATGACAGTAGCATTTTTGATGGGGTAATGGATGAAGATGACAAGGACAAAGCAAAAAGGTGAGTCGACAAATTAAGGTTTTAAAAGTATAGCTGTGATTGAGGTATAATTAAATAAACAATTCTGAAAATTTTCTTTATATTCTTTTCAAATGCTAAAAAGAAAACAATAATATTTATTGTTTCAGCAGAAACTCTTGTATAGCTGGATGCACCAACGAAAACGACAAAACAGTTAAATTAGTAGCCTAAGAATATACTTTTCCTTGCCCTGTTCCAGCTGATTCATTAGTTTCATTATTAAATAAAATCATGAAATGCAAGATTCAAATGACACCTCTGCCTTAAATTTAGAGAAATCTTTGCGTCCATCCATCTGTCAGAGATGATGAGCTTGCAACAAACAATCCATGTTGGATGGGGTGTCCTCATATGGTACACCTTTGAGTTTTAAAGCTTGGAACAAGGCGTTTTGATACATTGTCTCTTGACTGGTCATTAAACACTTGTCCACTTTATCCGCTGACAAGCCTCCTCACTATCTGCAACTCCTCCAGTCTTTGTATCATCTGCAAACATACTAATTAGACCTGCTCCATTTTCCTCCAAATCAATTATATAGACCATGAATGTCAGAGATCCAAGCACTGACTGCTGTGGAGCACCACTAGTCACAACGCTCCATTCCAAAAAGCACTCTTCCACCTCTACCCTCTGTCTTCTATGACATAGTCAGTTGTGTATCCATCTTGCCAGTTCACCACTGATACCATGTGACTTCACTTTTTATACCAGTCTGCCATTAGGGATCTTGTCAAAGGCTTTACTGCAGTCCATGTAGCCAACATCAACTGCTTTTCCCTCATCGATTGGTTTCGTCACCACCTCAAAAAACTTGGTCAAGCCAGTGAGGCATGACCTCGCCTGCACAAAACTATGCAGTTTATCACTAATAAGTCCATTTGCTTCTATATAGATCTTGACCCTGAGAATCTTTTCCAATAATTTCCCTACCACTGACAATGGGACAACTTTGGCTATTCTCCAGTCCTCTGGGCCCTCACCTGTGGCCAAAGAGGATACAAATATGTCTGTCAATATTTCAGCAATTTGTTCTTTTGCCTCCCTCGATATTCTGAGATAGATTCTATCAGGACCCTAGGACGTAGCTACTTTTAATACCTTTTAAGACTCACAACACCTCTTCCTTTTAATAGTAACTTAGCTTGGAAATTCCACACTCCCTTCCCTGAGATCATCCTTCACCAATTCCTTCTCTTTGTTGAATACTGACACACAGTATTTGTTTAGGACCTTACCTATTTGTTCTGACTCGACACATAGATTCCCTCATTTGTCCTTGAGTGGGCCAACGTCTTTCCCTGGCTACCCTCTTGCTTTTTATATATGTATAAAAAGCCTTGAGGGTCTCCTTAATCCTGTTTGTTAATGACCCCTTTTAGCCCTTCTAATTCCTTGTTTAAGTTCTTTTCTACTTTCCTTATATGCTTCAAGGGCTTTGTCAGTTCCCATCCTCCTCGACCTTATGTATGTGACCTTTTTCTTTCTGACTAAGGTCATAACATCCCTGGTCATCCAAGGTTCACGTAACTTGCTATACCTATTCTTCATTTTCGCAGGTGCGTGCTGTTCCGGAACTCTTATCAACTGCCGTTTGAAATACTCCCACGTTTCCAATGTGAATTTACCCTCAAACAGCCAACTCCAATTATCTTTCTCTAGTTCCTGTCTAATATTGTTGTAGTTTACCTTCCCCCCAATATAACACCTTCACCCGAGGACTGCTGTTATCCATAGCCTTGAGTATCTTAAAACTCACTACAGTATGATCACTACTCTTGAAATGTTTCCCCACTGAAACTCCACACACCTGGCCAGACTCATTTCCCAAATCCAGGTCCAGTATAATCCGTTCCCTGGTTAGACTGTTTACACTTGTGCTGCTTTTTTCTGTGCAACATACCCATGCAGTTTTTCACAATGCCAGGTAAATGCCAGTGTTGTAGCTGTAATGGAACAACTTGTCTAGGGGGCTGGCTAATTCTGGAGCACTCATTTTCAGTACTGTTGGTGGATTGTTGTCTGGGTCGTTGCCTCTGCAGGATTCAATACTTTTTAATTGTTTCTTGATGTCATGTTTAGTGAATCAAATTGGCTAAAGATTGACATCTATGATGTAGGGGACTTCAGGAGAAGTCTTATGATTGTGGTAAAAATACACAATTTTGACTTTAATCTTCTGATATTTTTCCATACCTGGGGTCTTTCATGCATAAATCTGATTTTAAAAAAAGGAAAGCCACTGAAGTAGAATGGCCACAGTGCTCATCTGACAACAGGTTGAGATAGTTCATGAAACCATCTCTAAACAAGATCTGGTTTGCACTGAAATTAACTTCATCAAAATGACTGAATGCAGTACTCAATTCTGTATCTGCTGTTTCATTTACATCTTTCTGGAACTTTCACATATTCATTTGAAAGTCACCTGCACAATATACAGCTGAGGGGAAAGGAAATAACAAAACCGGACATCGGAATACAAAAAAACAATTTATTTTGTTAAATACTTTTGATCAGAGCAGAGAGAGAAGGAAATAACTTTGTTCAGCAAGACTGGAAAGCGTGCTCTCAGTCTCTTTATTCTCTCAGCCTGTCACAAATTGGAGTAACTTCCCTTCTTCAAAAATTTAAGCATATGCAGAAATGTCACCATTGCTGAGGATAGAAAATATCAATTAAACAACTTTGGTCTTGAGTTAAAACTAATGCTTTCAGTGCTGTAAGGATTTTTTTTCAAGTAGTGTCATGACTGATGTGGGAGGAGTGCACTGTTCCTTTTTGGTCTCACTACTCCATAGATCATGACATAGATTTAATTGTCATGATTTGGAGATGCCGGTGTTGGACTGGGGTGTACAAAGTTAAAAATCACACAACACCAGGTTATGGTCCAACAGGTTTAATTGGAAGCACACTAGCTTTCGGAGCGACGCTCCTTCATCAGATTTAATTGTGTTAGACTGGTACCCGAGAAAATAAAATGGGCAGTCAACTAGTTTTGTTCTAATGAATACAGAATTGTTGATTTATTGTAAACTAACCTATTACATGAATGTGCAAAACTGATTACACCCTCAGTTCACGAAAATATCAATGTTTACCACTTTGGATATCCTATAATACTTACAAGTACAGCCAGGCACACCGGAAAAGGATAAGTCATTTTCGATGCAGAGATTCATATTTTTAAAAAGACACTGCTTTTAAGTCTTCGTTCTTGAAGGCTAAAATGATAAAGCTTGAGATCTTCTGGTGCACAAAGATTGATGTCACTGAACAACTACAGGTGTTCAGGAAATATTGACTAAATCTTCCAGAGGCCTTCCTTACAAAAGCATCTAGAACAAGAGCCTGCAGATATTTCACTAGACCCACATTAAGGATTTTTTTTTGAACCAAAAACTGAAGATCTGAGTTGGGACACTTGTTTCTTCAACAGGCTTTT
Organism: Chiloscyllium plagiosum; assembly: GCF_004010195.1. Classification (NCBI taxonomy): domain Eukaryota; kingdom Metazoa; phylum Chordata; class Chondrichthyes; order Orectolobiformes; family Hemiscylliidae; genus Chiloscyllium; species Chiloscyllium plagiosum. Next base: position 86,182,749 of record NC_057710.1, read on the forward strand.
CCCAAACTACTCCAAACAGCATCCAAAGCAGAAACTAGAACCTGACAGGAGATCTCCAGTTTTTTTTTTTTAGAAAAAAGCAGTTCTCAGGAGACGTTTCTACCAATCAACACCTTGTTAACAAAAAGTTGTTCCAATGTCCTTTCATTGATCTCTTTTGGGAAAAAAAGCAATAAAGTCCATAATCCTTTAAACTCAAGGCAATAGAAATTATTAATATGAAGCATTCATAAAACTGCCTATTATTGATTTTTCTTTCTGTATTTTATACTCTTTCCTTTTCCAATTTATACTTTTGGGTGTGTTTGATGTTGCATTCTGTTATTCTCAGATTTTATTCTTCTTCTCAGTAAATAATATCCCTCTTTATGCAAGAAACTTGTAATAGACTTTGTTTTATTTCTAGTGCTATGACGTCTGATTTGGCTGTATGCTTTTTAAAAAACCTTTGTTCTGGCTAATTGAGAGCATTTGAAAGAAGGAAGCTGATTAATTCCTCTCTATCAAAGCATAAACAAAGCAGATTATCAACCCAGCGCTTCTAGCTAAAGATGGATCCAAATGCGGTGAATAGAGATAGTGGGCTTCAGTAAACGAGTGTGACTTTTGAACAGATTTCTTTTCATTACAAAACTACTTACACAAAATGTCACAATCCAAATTCAGGTAATTATTTGCATACATTTTTAAGGCCTAAAATGTAAAATTTATTAGAATCGTGGATGTCATCTTTTCATTTATTTGCTTGTGTCTTTAGGGTGTCAAGGAACAAATCAGAGAAGAAAAGACGAGATCAGTTCAATGTGCTTATTAAAGAGCTTGGTTCCATGCTACCTGGTAATACTCGGAAAATGGATAAATCAACAATATTACAGAAAACAATTGATTTTTTACAGAAGCACAAAGGTAGTTAATGTGTTCTATGCCAACAAAACCTTGTTTTGAATTTATAAAATAATTGTGCTAATTTTATTGGGGAGGGAGAAGTGGAAATTGAGCCATTCATTATTTCATGCAAGTAATTTGGGGGTTTTACTTTTAATTTTTTAATTGGTCAAGATCATAAAGGTAAATTTTATTGTATTATTGTTTCAATAGCTGGGTTTACTAATGAGCCAAGGACCAGGATGAAACCACATGACCATCAGACCAGGCAGAATCATGCTATAAGGCGACACATGCTTAGTTATCTGGATTTGCAAGTTGTAGTCTGAGCTATTAAATAAACCTGTATGAGATTTTCAAGATACACCTTCCCTGTGTTGGTATATTTGAAATGAAATGCAGTTATGGCAATTCAATATTTTTTGCTAGTAGTCATGAATGGACGGCCGGGAATGTTTGAATCTCAATATTGTGACAGTCCATGAGATCACCAAGAAACCGATTGCAAAAGAAGAGATGAAGAACACGCTCATTGAACAATGTACCCAGACAGATTGAACTCCATAGAAAACTTGATTGCTCCTTGAAATGGCATGATTTCATCAATAGTCCACACACTAGTAACCTGGAGGAGCAGTTCATATAATATTATTGAAAGGGTTTCTTAGAACAACAACTCTGACCAGAAATCAAGCTATACTAGACTTATTATTGTGTAATGTTGTAGAATTAATGTCTGCACAATAATGTCACATCTAGGTAGTAGATATGAGTGAATTTTGTATCCAATTTATAAGAGAGACGATAATGTCTGGGTATAGTGTTTTCGCGTAAATAATGGATACTATGTGGGCGTGAAAGCTGAGCTAGGTTAAATGAACTGAAATACCAGGTGCTAGGGCACAGTGGCGGACATTTACAAGGATAGTTCACAATACACAGAATAAATATATTCCTACAATAAAGTACAATTCTAAAGGGTGGACTCACCATCCGTGGTTAAGTAAAGATGTTAGTGAAGCATCAAACCTATGGAATATAGCATATAATTAAATAAAGATGAATGGCAGCTTCAATGATTGGTGAGAAGGTAAAGAACAGCAGAGAACGACTAAAAGGTTAATCAGGAGGAAGAAATTAGAGTATGGATAGAAGGTGGCTAAGAATGTAAAACAAGATAGAAAATGTTTCTACATTTATTTAAAAATGAAAAGAGGAATTAAATTGTTATTCCTCCAGAGAGTGAGAATGGGACGTTAATAGTCAATACCAAGGAAATGGCAGATGGAATGAATAAATAGTTTGCTTCTGCCATTACCATAAGTGATAAAAATAAAGCATTCCAGGAATGGGTGGAGTTGAGGACATGGATTATAATCACCAGGGAAGTGGTACTAAGCAAACTGATGGAGCTGTGGACTGACAAGTATCTAGGTCCAGATGTATTTCATCCTAAGATCTTAGGTTGCAAAGAGGCTGTTAAGTTTCCAGAATTCCCAAGATACAGGCAAAATTCCATCTGACTGAAGAGTAGCAATTGAAGTCCCTTTGTTCAAGATGCTAGGTCAGAAACAGGAAACTACAGTTCAGCTATGTAGTTTGAGCCTAAGGGAAGACACATTTAAAACAGAGATGAGAAGGAATTACTGCTCTCAAAGGGTCATGAATTTGTGGAATTCACTACCAGAGAGTACAGTGGATGCCAGTGCACCAAATACAATTCAAGGAGGAGATAGAGTGAAGAAATTTGCCAAAGATAGCACCTTCCAAACCTACATCACTATCATCTCAAAAGACAAAGGCAGCAGCTACACACGCCTCAACAAGTCAAATTGCAGGTGGTATAGTTTGTAATGTTGTAGAATGGCAGACAAATCACCTGAGTGGACCCTTCTTTGGAAAGTCATGGATCCATTTCAGATCTTTGACTAATACATTTGCAGTCAATGCCATTTGCTGTTAAAGCTTGAACTCTGGTTCCAATCCCGAGTAGCAGCTGGAATAACTGTGTTGCAGCTGTGAGGCAAAGAACTAAATCATACCCATTTAACATTTAGTTGCCATTAAAGAACCATGCTTACATGAAGATTGCGGCTTGGAATTGAATATTTATGGATATTTGTCATTTCAGAAAGATAGTTAGAAGAGGAGCAAAGAAGGCAGTGGCACTGTTAATAATGGATGAGATCAGTTTGTTTGTGAAAAGTAATCTTGGATCAAAGGGTCAAGATAGGTAGTGTTAATAAACACCAAGGGGCAACAAACATTGATGGAATTGTAATGTTGGGCACAGTTTAAATTAGGAAATTAGAGCTCTATGTAACATGGAGTAATATCATAGTAATAGGAAACTTCAGTTTACACACAAACTGGGTGAACTAAATTAGCACTATTGCTGTGGAGGATGAATTCCTTTAGTATGTATGAGTTAGGTTTCCAGAGCACAAGATTAAGGATCCAATTGGGTATCAGGCTGTTTTAGGTTTAGTTTAAAAAAAAACTGTCCTACAGCAGCTGTTCGGAAATGGTGACCATAATGTAACATAATTTTAGATTTTTTAAAATTATACAGTTTAGTTTTGAAAGTAGGGTGTGCCCTATATCTAAACAAAGCCAACTATAAAGGGATGGGGGACAGTTTGTCTATGATGGATTGGGAAAGTACCTTATAAAAGATTGCCAGTTGACAGGCAACGTGAAGGAATTTAAGGAAATACTGCATTGTCTACAACAGTCATACATTCCTCTAATCATTAGAATATCCAGGAACGATGAATCAGTCATGACTTAAAAATAATTTGGAAAATGAATTAAATCAAAGAAAGTCCTTAAGGTTGCCAGGAAAGATGGTAAACCTTAGGATTGGAAACAGTTTACAATCCAGCAAAGGACCAAGAAACAAATGCAGGGCAAAGTATGAATGCAAGCTAGCAAGAAATGTAAGGCTGGACTGTGGAAGTTTCTTTTGGTATGTGAAAAGTAGAAGATTAGCGAGGAAAAATATGAGCCCATTACAAGTGGAGACAGGAGAATTTATTATGGAGAATAGGAGAAGTAAAGCAATTATTTTGAGGCTGTGTTCATGAAGGAAAAGCAGAACCTCGAGAAATACTTGGTATTTGACAATTCTTTTAAAACTGATGAACTGAAACAAATTATTATTAAGTGAGAGCTAATACTCAAAACTTAATTGGGTTGAATGTTGATGAATCCCCAAAGACCAGATGAAGTATATTCAGGCGTATTGAAGGAGCTGATGTTTGCATTGGTAGTTATCTATCATAATTCTATAGATTCTGGAAAGACTTTACAGACTGTTCAAGTAACAAATGTTAACCAGTTATTTAAAATGGGAGAGAAAGAAAATGAAGAGCTATAAACGTTAGTTAGTTTGATAGCAGTAGCCATGCCAATGTTAGAATCAATAATAAAGGATGTGGTAACTGGGTATTCAGAAAACTATAATATGTCTAGGCAGAGTAAATATGGATTTATGAAAGGGAAATAATGTTTGACAAACCTGTTGAAGACCTTTGAGGATGTTACTTGTAGTGAAGGTGAGAGGAGACCAATGGATATGGTGTGTTTGGATTTTCAGAAGGCTTTCAGTAAGATCCCACACAGCGGAGTAATACACAAAAGTAGAGCACATGGTATTGTGAGTAATACACTAGCATAGATGCAGAATTGCTTCACAGGAAGTGAATAAGAATAGTGGATTATTCTAAGGATGGCAGGCTATTGTCAGTGGGGTACCTCGAGAATTACTGCTGGCTTCAAATGTTCACAAGATAGATAAATGAGTTAGTTATGGAGACAAAAATGCATTGTTAAGTTTGTGAATTGTGAATTTCTATTTGGCCAAACCTTCTTTCTGGAAACTTTCAATCATATCTAAAGCTTTGCTGTCAGTTTAGGGCAGCACGGTGGCTCAGTGGTTGGACTGCAGTCTCACAGCGCCAGGGACCCGGAATCGATTCTAGTCTTTGGCAACTGAGTGGAGTTTACACATGTCTGCCTGGGTTTCCTCCGGGTGCTCCGGTCTCCTCTCACAATCCAAAAGACATGCAGGTCAGGTGGATTAGCTGTAATTAGGTGCATTAGTCAGCGGGAGATGGGTCTGGGTGGGTTGCTCTTGTTGGGCCAAAGGGCCTGTTTCCATACTGTTGGGAATCTAGTCTAATTATTTGATTTATTATTGTTACATGTACCTAAGTAGAACAAAAGTTTTGTTTTGCAAGCAGTACAGGCAGGTCAATACATAGAAGGACATACAGATCATAGGGTGTTTAGACAGAACAAGGCATACAAAGTTAAACAAGGCGAGTTGAGAATGCAAGTTATGGTGAGGATGCAAAGAAGCTTCGAGGGAATGTGGGCAGACTAAATGAATGAGCAAAAGCAGTGTGGATGGTATATAAATTCATTTTATTTTTTCTGCACTTGCAAGATGCAGACTATTCTGGCTAGGTCAGTATTTATTGCCCATCCTTAATTACCCTTAAGAAGGGTAATTCTTAATGATGAGCTGCCTCCTGAACCACTGAAGTCTGTGCTCTAGATACATCCAAAGTCTGTTAATGATGGAGTTCCAGTATGTTGACCTAGCAACAGTGATGTAGTTCCAAGTTAAAATGGTTAAGTGGCTTAGAGGAGGATTTAAAAGTGGTGGTGTTCCCATGCATCTGTTTCCTTTGACTTCTAGTTCGTAGAAGTTATGGATTTGGAAAATGCTGTCAGAGAAACTGTGATGCATTTCTATAGTGCATTTGTAAATGGTATACACCAGTAAAATCTGGTGTACTTGTCTCAGCTTGTGGATTGCTCAATATCCTGCTCTTCCTTATTCTCCCCCATTCCCTCTTGTCCCTTTGCTCATTCTCTTGCTTACCCTTTCTCCATTGGTGTCAACCCTCCCTCTTGCTTTGTGCTCTCTGTCTCTGCAGTCAGTCTGTTGCCACTCCTGTGCTACCATCACTCAATCTTGCTATTATCCCTTTTGCTGAGCTGCTCACTCTCTCATTGCTTTGCCTTGCCCTCTCACTTTTAACCCCACTCTCCTCTCTTCTCTGTTCTCTTGTCCACTCTTTGTTTCTACCTCTTTCTCTTGCCAGCTGTCCCTTTCTCAACCCCTCTCAAACTATTCCACCATTATCTTTTCTCACTTCTGCACTTTGTCCTTCTTACTCATATTCTTGCAGACTGAACCTATGTGCAATTCTTGGTGGTATTTTAGGACAAACTTGCAACCCCCAATCTACAGTGGCTACCTGTAGACTCTTTGCCTCCTCAAAGTCCATCTCTATGTCAATGTCATATGAGTTTTGGATCCAGCTACATATATTAATTAGCTATTCTCCACATGGTCTAAAATAGAACAAAGAACCATGGATGGTGGAAATGTGGATCAAAACAGAAACCAGAAAAACACAACAATTCCGAAAAAGGGCCACTGGACATGAAAAAGTTACCTCTGCTTTCTCTCCAAAGATGCTGCCAAACCTACTGAGTTTCTCCAGCAATTTTTGTTTTTGCTCCAGAAGGTTTATTCCATTCCAGATATTTTAACTGACCTATTCAGATATGTGATGACATATATTTGGCACATTTGGGACTTGAACAGAGACCGTCTGGCCCAGAGGTACTGTTTTGGATGAGGCCAGACCCTCTCAAAATATTTTAAGAAGCTAGCGTAGACCCTAACATTTTCTTATTTTAAAGGCAGATGTGAAGAGCATGTTCCAGGTGAGATGCAACTGGTCAAGTCACTCGGTTTTAAGCAAAACAGAATTTATTTAAACACTACAGTTGAAACATGAAACAAAAGATGGAATTTAGAGTAACTTAACTACTGGAAACCTTAACCAACCCAATACAGTAACTTAACTAATTAACTGTTCTAAGATTTGGAGGTGCCAGTGTTGGACTGGGGTTGACGGCGTTAAAAGTCACACAACACCTGGTTATAATCCAACAGGTTTGTTTGGAAGCATTAGCTTTCGAGGCGCTGCCTCTTTATCAGGTGCTTGGGGAACAGGACCATTAGACACAGAATTTATAGCAAAAGGGTTACAGTGTCATGGAGTTGCAATGGTATGTTAAATAAGATTAGATTAGATTAGATTCCCTAAAGTGTGGAAACAGGCCCTTCGGCCCAACAAGCCCACAACGACCCTCTGAAGAGTAACCCACCCAGATCCATTTCCCTCTGACTAATGCACCTAACACGATGGGCAATTTAGAATGGCCAATTCACCTAACCTGCACATCTTTGGACTGTGGGAGGAAACCAGAGCACCCAGAGGAAACCCACGCACACATGGGGAGAATGTGCAAACTCCACACAGGCAGACATCCAAGGCTGGAATTGAACTTGGGTCCCTGGTGCTGTGAGGCTGCAGTGCTAACCACTGAGCGATTAAGTCTTTCATCTTTTAGAATGAGATGTGTTAGTTTCAGTTCTTTAATATGTAAATCTTAGAACTACTTTCAAGTTACATTCTCAAGATAGCTTCAGCCTTTCTAACAATAGGTGCCATCTCAGCTCCAACAACGCATTAAAGGTTAATGAGGTTAAAGTCTGTTTCCGTACCAGTGTTGAGTCAGACTGGTTCTATTCCAGCCTTGGGCGACTGTCTGTGTGGAGTTTGCATGTTCTCTCCATGTCTGCGTGGGTTTCCTCTGGGTGCTCCGGTTTCAACCCACAATCCAAAGGTGTGCAGATCAGGTGAATTGGCCATGCTAAATTGCTCCTGGTATTAAGTGCATTAGTCAGAGGGAAATGGGTCTAGGTGGGTTACTCTTCGGAGGCTCGGTGTGGACTTGTTGGGCCGAAGGGACTGTTTCCACACTGGGGAATCTAATTAATCTATTTCTAAAGTGGAACTCACAGAATCTTACATGAATTTGTACTGTTTTGAGCAAAATAAAATGTAACTCTGCAAATACAAATTCACCCTATAAACTTTTGTGTGTGGAAACAGGAGAGACGGATTGAGGGTGTGCATGTGCGTGTGTGAGTATCTGCAGAACATTTAAAAGTTACATTCTCAAGTGAACTTTAACAGTTGCTGTCATGTCGGCCCAGATAATGCATTTAAACGCACAGAATCCCACACAGGGCAGCTCACACCTTAAATGCATTATTTGGGCCGACATGACACCAATTGTTAAAGTTTACTTGAGAATGTAACATTTAAATGTTCTACGATTTAGATATGAAAGAACTGAAACCAACATGTTCATTCTAAAAGATGAGAGACTTAACAAACAATCCAGGTGTTTTTCAATACAGAGGAACCTCGATTATCTGAACGAGATGGGGGAGCATTATTTCGTTCGGATAATTGATTATTCGGTGAATTGATTCTATGCCTTTCCTCTGGGGCTTGGAGTTTTCTGAAGTTTCCTTTTCCTTGCTCTGCCTACCTTGCTGCCTCTCTCTCTGTCTCAGGGTTTGTTTCTGAGCAGCCATATGTTTGTGTGTAAGGGACCTGCAACATTGTTGAAGTTTCTCTCCCCCCATCCCCCCAACCAGTTTGATGAGATTGACACAGTGAGCACTTGCTAAGTGCGCTCCCCCCATTCAATAGACTAGGCAGCAGCACACCGCGCGTGTGAGCCCCCACCCACCCAACCCTATCCAACACTGTGCCACCATCCCTGGGGGCAGCCGAGCAAGACTGCTGCCGCCTTTGGGGGTGAGTTTCAAAATACTGTGCACACATGCAACCACACGCACAACATTTTACTGCAACCTTTTGAGAAGCTCCACCTTTGCCCTGTACAGAACAATGTTGGAGAGATTATTGGGCAAGGGGGGCTTAGGGTACACCCTTGTATAGAACTCCAGGGAAAGTGTGGGGAGAGAGAGAGGTGGTCAGTCATTTGGAGATGGTGCCTAAGCTCCCATCAATGGCCAGGACTGTTCTCAGCAACTTTAGAGAGCTGAATTCATTTTTAATCATTGTAAACAAAAGATGCAATCAGCATTGAAACAGCTCTTTGATGTAATGTTTCTATCGGGACGTTGAGATCTTCTTCGGATAATCTGAAATTCGGATAATTGATATTTGGATAATCGAGTTTCCTCTGTATGTAATTTCAGTTACATGGCACTGTAAACATTTGCTCTAAATTATGTCTTACAATCCTATACTCCACAACCACCTGATGAAGGAGCAGCGCTCCGAAAGCTTGTGCTTCCAAATAAAGCTATTGCACTATACCCTCTGTATGCTAGTTGTTCTCATTTAAAGAAGATAAACTATTGTGGACGTCAATTGTCCTGTGTGTTCTTATTTAAATATGCTTTCTGTTATAGAAATCACAGCACAATCAGATGCTACTGAAATACGACAAGACTGGAAGCCTACATTCCTTAGTAATGAAGAGTTTACTCAGCTCATGTTAGAGGTGTGTTATTTTGTTCAGAATCACTACTGTACAGCCAGAAATAGCTGTAACAAGATCAGTGTTTTATAATAAATAGGAGTGTTATCTCATGTAACAACAATTTTCTAACAGCCATTTATTTACTGTGATTAAATTTGAAATCTTGTTTTCACTGCATGGTATTCTGGGACTTGTGGGAATGTTTCAGATGATGTACAAAAACTGTCCTCGCTTGTGCTCTTTCTTCTCTCTTTGTTCTGTTCTTTCACTTTGCTTGCTCATGGGCTCTCATTCTATTGCTAACATGCTGTCCTCCTCTCATTCTCTCTATTTCTCTGATCTCTCTCCCTCTATCTTGTTATATTATTCAACACAGGTATTACTCTTGCTTGTTGCAGCATGACACAGGTGTTGTTCAAGAAAAGTGCCACAAAGGTATGTCAAATTTGTGACACAGGGAGAAAGTATGACAATAGAAAGTGAACTTTAAAAATACTTTTAGTACATGTATTATATATGGAAGGTGGAGACCTAATGATATTCTCACTGGCCTAATCATCAGGAGACCCAGGGTCTGGGGACACAGGTTCATGTCCCACCAGGCATTAGATGAAATTTAAATTCAATTCATAAACTTGGTATTTAAAAGCTAATTTTGGTAATAATGACCATAAAAATACGCTTAGCTGTAATTTTTTAAATTGTGTGTAGTTGACTAATGTCTTTTGGTGAAAGAAATCTGCCACCTTACATGTGACTGCTTACCTGCAGCTTTGTGGTTGACTCAACCAGTCTTTGACATAGCCTAGAAAGCCACTCAGTTCAAAAGTGGTTAGGGATGAACAACAAATGCTGATTTTGCCATTCATGATGGAATTTAAAAAAAGTAATTCAAAACTTCTGCTGTCACCGTGCTCATTCAAAGCTGTATATGAGCTTTTTTCATTAACTGTCCTTGTTCTTGTTTTTTGATCTATATTATTACTTGCTTTCAATTACATTTCACATAGTTTTTATAATAATCCAGGAAGACTATTCCCATCTGTTTTACTATCAGTTATTTGCAATTTATATTAACTGTAATTTGAATAATAATGCCAACTCTGAAATTAAATGCATGTATTTATATGCTGTTGTATGTGTTCTTACTTGAAAGGTATATGGCAAGGCCACTAATTGTTGCTTATCCCTAATTGGTGGTGAGTTGCCACCACCTTCAACTATTGCAGTTCATAACAACATCAGAATAGGAGCTGGAGTAGGCAATTCAGCCCTTCAAACCTGCTCCACCATTTGATATAATGGGTGATTTCATCTCATCCTCAACTCCACTTTCTTTCCTGTCCTCTATAACCATTTAACCCATTACTACTTAAAAAGCAGTCTATCTCCTCTTGAAATTTACTCAATGATCCAGCATTCATTGCACTGTGGAATAGTGAAGGCACACCTACAGAACTCTTAGGAAGGGAGTTCCTGGTGTAATGACCCAATGAAAATGAAGGCACAGTCATGTATTTCCAAGTCGGGATGTTGCGAACTTTCAGGTGGTGGTGTTCACTTGCATCTCCAACTCTTGTCCTTCCAGGCGATAGAGCATACAGGTTTGGAAAGTACTGTGCGTTGATGTTTGAGGGAGTAAGTCTTTCTTTTAGGTAGTGATAGAGGATGCCAATCAAGTTTTACTCTGATGGCATCAAGCTTCTTCAGTCGTATTGGAGAAGTGCTAATCAAGACATGGAGAGTATTGCATCACACTCCTGACTTGAGCCCTGTAGATGTTAAAACACCACATTCATGACTTGTAGCTTGCAAATGATGGACAGGCTTTAGGGAGTTGGAAAGTGAGTTAGTTGCTGCAAAACTCCCAGCTGCTAATCTGTTGTTGTAGCCACAATATTTATGTGGATAGTCCATTTGGGGTTCCGGTGAATGGTAACTTCCCCATCCACCCTAAGATGTTGATGGCATGGATAGGGGAACTCAGCAATCTCAAAGGAACAAGGATAGATTCTGATAGAGCTCATTATTAGACTTGTGCGGTGCAAATATTTCTTGCTATTTATCAGACTAAACTAGAATGTTGTGTCCAGGTCAGCAAATGAACCTGACTTGGTACTAAAGTGCTGAAACTCTAGAAAGTGTAGTGGTCTAACTAGTATCTGTCATCAGTTATGAATTGGATTTCCTAATAAATTTCCTAATCTTCAAGCTTCCTAATTTGAAAAATCTCAAATCTCTGATTTGTAAGTGTGTTCTGCTGTAAGTTGAAAAATATTCTATTCTGACTTAAAACTGTTACTAATGACATTCTTATTAACCTTCTTTGATCTTGGTACATTCATTAAAGTAGAAAAATAAAGTAATGGAATAAAAATAGGAATAGGTAAGAATAAATGAATTATTTGCATTTATATATGTCGATAGCTCCATGTTAAACTCACATCTCAGTTGTTTGCCAGTTTTAGACAGTGAAAAAAAGGCAATCTTAAAATTTAGGATGGATATGGTGGGCCTCCAAAAAAGTGTTATTCGGCAAAATTTAAAGCAACTGCCCTTAATTCACCTTAGCGTTAAGTTCCACTCATTGTACTGGGACTGTAACAAGTGAATTGATTTCAAGTAATGTGATCTTATGAATTGTTGTTAATACCATCTGATAACCTTGTTCATTACAAGCATATTTCTTAACCATAAGAATTTTTGCACTGATTCTTGTTTAGTTTAGGTGACAGGACACTCTGTATATGGCTCCACAAACATACATTCCTGAAATAATATCCTTATCTCTGAATCGTACATTCCATTCTTGAAACTATCAATTTTTCAGTGTAACGTCACCTAGAATCTTAAATATGTATAGTGATGAAGAAAGAAAAATTATTCATATTGTGGGTTTAGTTTTTGTACTTCAAACTAGTATTCTTTGGATGCCTCATGCACCTCTCACCAATATTATTGTCATTTCCTGAATAATTAAGTTATATATGCATTTATCTGATATTATTTACATGATTTATTGTGGTTACTTACTCCAGTTTCTGAATTTCCATTTAAAATTGAATTTCTATTGAAAAATTCATGCTACTGAAAAGACAAGTGACTGTGTAGAAACACATATGACTGGAACTAGATTGTTGACTTTTGCAATTCTTTGCAGTTGTATGTTCACTTACGTAGGAGTGCTCTGCTCACCAGTATCAATATGCTGATTATATTTGCTGTGAAAACTTGGTATTACCAATACTAACAACTAAATAAAGTATAGTTTATAAAGTTCTATTGTGGAAACTGTAAAGTTCAAATCATGTGAAATTAGGTCTCTCTTCCATTTTAAGAATACAAGTGCTTGACTGACCACTTATCTCTTAAGCACCTTTTCTTTGTTGCAGGCATTAGATGGATTTTTTATAGCCATAACGACTGATGGAAGCATAATACATGTGTCAGAAAATGTGACTCCTTTACTTGAACATTTACCGGTAAGTATATTTTCATGTTAAAGCTGTATGCACAGTGGGTTTTTAAATTGAGACTTCTATGCAGTTTTATAAGTGCATTGTTCAAAATATTGCATGTTTTAATTGGTGCTATAAAAATGATGCCAAGCATTTAGTTTGCTTAATAAGGAAAATGTTTGAATAGCACAGTACAAAATTTTAGAAATGAAAGTATTAGCACATAACATGGCTCCCCAGCATCTTGCTTCTCGGCGCCACAGGTGTCAGTTTGTCCATGAAACCATTCAGCAGTGTGTTTAACATTGGCTAAACAAATCTATGATGCAGATCAACAGGCATCAGAGGTTGGCTTGCCATCTGTACTAGATGCAGTGGGTACAGTAAGTGATGTATTCTGCTAACCACACCCAATTTTGGACCCTGTACAATTTTGTCACTTACATTATGGGTCAGCATCGTGGCTCAGCGGTTAGTACTGTTGCCCCACAGCGCCAGCGATCAGGGTTGCATTCCAGTCTTAGTTGAATGTCTGTGTGGAGTTTGCACGTTTCCTATGTTTGTGTGGGTTTCCTCTGGATGCTTCAGTTTCCTCCCACAGTGTAAAAATGTGCATGATAGATGGATTGGCCTTGCTAAATTGCCTGTGGTGCCCAGGGATGTGCTGGCTAGGTGGGTTAGCCATGTGAAGTGCAGGGTTACAGGGATAGGGTATGAGGATGGGATGCTGTTCTGAGGGGCAGTGTGGACTTGATATGTCGAACAGCCTGCTTCCACATTACAGGGATTCTATGATTCTATATCATCAAGGGATTTGAATTATAACATTGTGCATTTTATTTATTGTGTCTGATTTTTCTTCATAGTCTGATCTTCAGGACCAAAATTTATTGAATTTTCTGCCAGAGATGGAACATGCAGATGTTTATAAATTCCTGTCTACTCAAGTATTGGAAAGCAATTCTTTGGTCCCAGATTATTTAAACTGTAAGTGATAGATAATATATCTTACTAATTTCCAGTGCTTAAAAATACCCCTGTTTAAATTGGCCAATATGTGATAAATAAAGGTTTACCAAAAAACTCTGAAGTAGAAATTAATTCTGATGTTGTACTGGCTTCGTTTTTTTAGCTTGAGCATTGGTAAAGATTGCCAAACTAGTTGTGAGATTTTAAAAAATATGTTGGCAGTTTTTTAAAAATTAGGATTGTAAATTCAGTATAAAGTGTATTTATACTGTGGCTTTTGCATGTGGCAAATAACCGTTATTGCTATGCTAAAATTAAACATATATGAAATGCCCAGAATCCTGCATTTTCCTTTTTAATTAGCATCATTCTACAAAAAACCTTTTGGTCTGATGAAAGAGATGTTTCGTTTCAAAAACAAAGTTATTTGACTTAAAAAATTAATTTGGGATAGATTCTGTTTTTTAGATGGTCGTCTTATATTTCTACAATGCATCTTTCTAAGACTGTATCCTGTTTTCACTCAGTTGAAGAATAATTCAGTTGAATGGCAAATATTTTACACAGATATTTGTTGGTCATGGAATACCTTGATAAAAGAATATTGGTTTGTTCAGAAACAGTAAATTATTCTTTCTGTGTATTTCATCATGTGTTGCTTTTCAAGATGAATGAAATGATATGCAGAGCAAATATAACCAGATCTATGTTTCTCCTTCAGTTCAGGTCTTCCACACACAGACCCTCAAGGGGTAAGGTCTGCACATGTGAAGATTGAAAAATCTTGCATGCCTTTTTGTGTCTTCTGCAGTCAGTGCCCATTCTATATTAATGCTACATAAAAGCCATTGACTGTTATTTCTATTCAACCTTGCAGATAGTGGTTGACATATTATGCTACCTATTACACATTCAACTATCTTTAAACAACTTCGAAAGATTGTACTTGTTTGCTGTAATGCTGTGTTCTATATTATGCTTAGGAACCCCCCCCCCCCCCCGATCCTTATAGGGAATACATTTATACTTTGCAGTCTGCTTCCTGGTAGAGATACTTGTTACAGAGCTCAAACAAAAGAAAAGAGATAGAAGATTTCACAGCCTTGAATATCTATCTTGAAACACTCAGAATAGGAATTTCAGCATAATAGTTACCTAACCAGGACTGGAACTTTATTGCCAGATTTTGGACATGACATATGTCCAATTTAGGCCAAAGAATTCAGCAGTGAAATTTCCGGTGGGTATGTACCATGGCCATGTACCTGGCTCAGCATTTTAGACTCATCACCAAATTGAGTCATCTTCCTGCCTAGTATATACTTGTCCTCTATGTAAGAATGATGAGAAAAGTATGGAATTAATTCTTTTGCAAGTAACTAATGGACTTAGCATAAATAATCAATCCTAAACTCACTAGCTTGATAGGGATTGGTTGGTCAACATAGTTTGCAGAAAACTATTAGTACAGCAATGTTCAGCTGTATCAAGCTATATTGTTCAAGTGCCCTAATCTTTAATACTGACAAATACCAAATGATTCTCCCCACCATTCAGGTTAGCAGAATTATATAACACAAAAGCCATGAGGTTTTTTTTTACTGATTTCTGGGCCATCAGACATGCTATCAGTTGATCAATTGTCAGTGGCTGGTTACTGACCAAAGAATTACATTACTACTTATGTCACAAGATATCAAATGTGAACAAGTATCATTAGAATTTGCACCTATGTTTTCAAACAAAATAATACAAAGTTTTATTGAACTTTGTATAAAAAGCAAACGAGGAAATTTAATCTTTCCCCTTATTCTTTCAGATAGTCAGATTTTGAGATGCTTTCAAACAATTAGCGTTGTCTGGTTCTGCCCATTCTCTGTGCAGGAATATGCCTGAGTGAAGATCTATGGGGCTCCGCTATGGAAAAGCAGCAGATTGCATCTTACTGTGCAGTTACTTTATAAACTGTCTAAGAGGAGCTTAGGAAAATTTGGAGGTGAGAGAAGGAAGTAGTAGAAGTTAATTGGGCAAAAGAAAAATTTGGATTGTTAGTAGAAATAATTTACTCAAGTAATGCTATCTTGCAAAAGTTTGACATTGCATTTTTCTAATCAATATTGAATTCAAAGATAACCATGAAGAATTTACTGACGCTGTTAAATTTGAGGGGAAATAATTGGGCATGTTTCAACAAAAGCTCTGGGGAAAAGAAGATTAGGGAAAGAAATCATACCCCTCTAGCATTTTGGAGCAATGGTTTGTTTTTAGAGTAGCATTCAGTGCTAAGTAAGACTGATGTGTTTGGATTTTATAAGAAGCAGCTTAGAGATTAGGGTTCATATTCAGATCTCTTATTCATAAACTTTAATATACAAGACGGTGGCACTGTAGCAGGGCTGTGTTTGGTCTCCTGTGCCTGGAGCTTATCTGCTCCTGTCTGCCTTTTTATTTTTGTTATTGCTCTTACTCTCTTTTTGTTTTTTCCTCCTCCTTTCATTTTCTTTTATTTGAAGACTTTTGCGTGGGGTTGTCAGCATTGGCATGGCAGCTAAAGTAGGTTGCATACAGAGTGGTGGCAACCTCCCAGCAGTAAGAGGTGGTTGCGACTCCTCCTGGGGCTCGGGAGCAGCAGCAGAGCGGCAGTAAGTTCACGTCTCCTCCTGGTAATTAGAGGCAGTGGCAGCAACAGCAATGGCAGCAAGATTGTGACTTCTGGCAATCTCGTCGGTGGCTGTAGTAACAGCAAAGGTCCTCCCAATGATCGGAGGCGGCAGCAGTAGTGCAAAGATCCTCTCAACCCTGTGTTGGGGCAGCAGCAGCAAGAATGAGGCTACTCACAGGTTGATTGAGCATTCCGTACACCTTTTTGAAGATGCGACTTCAAAAAGATCTGGATGTTTTTCATTAAAGTCTGAACATGTCCTTTCCTTGTGGTTCTCTTTCTTTTATTTCTGTTGTTTTAATTCTGTTCTTGTAATCAAGATGGCGCTAGAGAATGGCAACTTTGTGCACTTCTCACTGAACTCTCATTCCTATACTGTACTCTCGACAGTAAAATCTAATTCTAATATATAGTAGATAATTCAACTATGTGATAAAGAAATATTCATCAACAGTTAATTCGTATTTGGTTAGCTCAGTGCAGCATTTGAATTACTTCCATAGTTATTTGCTACCTTTCCTTTACAATCCTGCCTTATCCAGTTTATTTCTCCCGAATTTGTTCTCCTCCTCTCTCTAATTATTCCAACATCAACATATTGTTACAAAATTGCTTCAAGTTGAATAGGGAAACATTTTAGTTCCTAATGAAAGCAAAATACTGTGAATGTTGGAGATCTGCATTGAAAACAGAGCATTGTGGGTCTGTGCTTGTGTCCCTACCCTGAACTGAGAGATACTGTTTCAAATCCCACGTGCTGCAAAGGTGTTTAATAACATCTCTGAACAAGTTGATTAGAAAAAGAGATTAAAAATATTAAGTGCTAGGGAGACTCAGAAGGTCTGCTAGCATCGGTTGAGAGAGAATTAGAGCTAACGTTTCAAATCCAGTGACTGACCTTCAGAATACAATTGGCATTAAATGATGCTGCTTGTTCTCTTTTTTTAATCTCTTCAACTTGAAAAGGGTCAGCAAATTTCTGATGGCTTACTTTATATTCTGATTTCAAAACTGTTATTTTCAAAACTTTTGCAAGATGGATTTACCAGAGAAAATTATTTTCCTGTTTCTTTTCATTTGCTTCACAGATGTAAATTATTCTGAATTTAGAGTGTGATTCAGTTTCATTTATTGTTAATACTGTTCTAAGTTCTTGGCACTGATCTGTACATGGTTGTTTATCATGTAGCTTTTAATAAGCTATTTCAGTAGGCTGCATTTATTTCATTTGAATCAGTGAGAAAACCTAATTTTTCTAGTACCATGGTTTTTTCATCACTTGGGTAAGAAATCTCTTCATACATGTTGGCAAAAATCAAAGAAGTCTAACTTATCTGCATAAGACCACCAAGATCAGAGGGAGCACCTAAAATTCACATATATGCATACTTAGTAAATCACCTCACATGCCATTTTTATTCTTTTGCTGAATAACTGAAGGTGACTTCAATTTTGAGCAGAGATTTGGCATACATTTGCAGTCATTCCTCCACATCCATTCCTGAGAAATTTGTGAGTATAAAGCTCATTAAAATTAGGTTAAAAATAGGTTGCAAATCACGGTAACATGATTTTTGCCTGCATGCAATGATTGTTATTATTTTTTGGCATTGACAGGCAACTTCGTGATTTTGGGGATACAGAGGATTTACTGTATTTAGTATACATAGACATCATGATAATCTCAGCATCAGATACTAAATAGATCTCAAGCTCTCAACTCTGCTATTTCCAGTGCACAAACCATAGATTTATGCTGGAATGGCTACTCTATCTGATGCAGGTAATGAGTGGTGATGATTAAGAACCAACTCCCTCCTCTCCAGCTTTGCAACATAATATTGATGAGAAATATCTATTCTGTTTAAATTGACATTTATTCTCTTTATTTTAACCTGTGCCCTGAGAATGGGAAGAGGAAATGTTTTATTGTCTGTTAGCCCTTTTGTCTCACAGAATCTCTGCAGTGCAGTAGAGTCTGCAGCCTTCAAAGAGTATATACTACCCAAACACATCCTCCTACCCTATCCCTGTAACTGAGTATTTACCATGGCTAGTCCAGTTAGCTTGCAGATCCTGAGACAGTACGGACAATCTAGTATGGCCAATCCACCTAACTTGCACATCTTTAGACTGTGGAACAAAACTGGAGCACCTGGGGAAACCCACGCAGACATGGGGTAAATATGCAAACTTCACACAGACAGTTGCCCAAGGCTGGCATTGAGCCTGGGTCTATTGCTGCTAGGCAGCAATGCTAACCATTGAGCCACAGTGCCATCTCTAAACAATGTATTTCAAAAGCTAATGGATAGATTTCAGTGATAATTTAGATATAAATTGATAATGGCCCAAGGAAGAAAATATTAATTTTTGACCAATGTATAGAACTGTATGAAGTATTAGTTAACATTGGAAGATCAACCAAATTGCCTGTTTTTCCAGAATGTTGTGGATTGTTAAATTTAAAATGTTATGGATGTCTCACCTACCGTGGTGCAGTTTGTTATAACTATTAATCAGCAAACAGAATATCTATAGCAGGTTGTTGGATGTGGATTGCCCTGAAGCATCCATTGTGAAGCAAATATTCTTAATGAAAAGATTTCTTTTCTCAGCTTATAATTACAGATTATCAACCAGGTAAAAACCTTGAGGAATTGAGTAATTGTAATGTTTATTTACCCACAAATGCCTCTTGTAAGTGTGCAGATTTTATACATACATTTTAATGTGGTCAACTTATCACATCAACGTATCAACTGCAGTATTGAAAATAAAGGACGAAAGTAAATTTAGGTATTTCCATAAATGCTCTAGTTCATTTAGAATCATCTTGTGAAATATAGGCTGTTATGACCATATTTATAGTCATAGAATTAACAGTACTTACCATTATTTAACATGGTAATACTTATGTTTTGTCTTTGACTTCAATAATGTCTTTAAATAGTGCAATATTAGATATCTTGTGTCCTATTTTAGTCACAGGGCTATTTCATTTTTGATAGAAATCCAAAACATTTGTCTACTTGATACAGACATTGATAGCGCCTTAAGTGTTTTAATTTGAAATCTCTCTCTTTCTTTCAAGATCGGATATTTTGAATTCTTTGTTTTAAAATTGGAAGGATCAATGTACTCTGAGACACATAAGGGACATATAAGTAGCACTCTTCTTAAGTCATTGCAGAAAATTATCAAGTCAAAAATTTGATTGCTGGAAACATCATAACAGGAATACCCCCATATCATGTCTTTAATTCAATGCTGAGAAAATTCAAATTTGGAAACTCTTGTAAGTGTCGTCTGGATAATGTGATATCAAAGGAAATCAAAACCTTTGCAGCAAGTATTTTGTCAAGTTTACGATGCAGTTCTTGAAACATTTTGATTTTATTTCATAAAAACAACTTCAAATACAAAGTTAAATGAAGTCCTAGACAAGATTGCAATGCTTTGAGAGGTTAAACTTCAAAGTAATGGTTTATCATGTGTACTTGGATCTCCTATTGAGGTCCTCCAGCATCACAGATCCCAGTGTTCAACTAATTCAGTACATTCCGTGTGATATCAAGAAATGACTGACGATAGTTGATACTGCAAAGGCTATTGGTCCTGCCAACATTTTGGGAATGGTTCTGAAGATGTACACCAAAACCAGCGGTGCCTCTAACTACAATATTCACGTCTGTCTGACAATTTGGAATACTGCTTACATATGTCCTGTGCACAAAAAGCAAAACAAAGTCAAACTTGGGTAATAACCACCCTATCAGTCTATTCTCAATCATCAGCAAAGTGATAGAAAATGTCGAGGCACAAGTGAGGACTGCAGATGGTGGAAACCAGAGTTTAGATCAGAGTGGTGCTGGAAAAGCACAGCAGGTCAGGCAGCATCTGAGGAGCAGGAAAATCGACGTTTCGGGCAAAATCCCTTCATCAGGAATAAAATGTCATCAGCAATGCTAGCAAATGGCATATGTAAAGGAATAACCTGCTGACTGATGCTCAATTGGTTTCTGAAGGGCCACTCACCACCTGACCTCATTACAGCCTTGGTCCAAACATGGACAAAAGTGCTGAACTTCAGATCAGAGGGTAAGACATCAAGGCAGCATTTGACTGAGTATGGGGTTAAGGAGTCCTAGCAAAACTGTAATTAATGTGGATCATATAAAAAGGTCTCCTCTGGTTTAGTCATACCCAGTTCAAAGTAAGATGATTGAGGAAGATTATTATTACTGCAGGAATTCATCAAAATTGTGTCTTAGGCCAACCCATCTCCAGCTGCTTCACCAGTGACCTTTGTTTTTTGATGAAGTCAGAGATGGGGATGTTCACTGATGATGACACAATCTTCAAGGCCCATTTTTGACTACTCAGGTATTGATGCAGTCTGTGTCCATATGTAGCTTAGACCTAAATAACAATCAAACTTGGGCTGATAAGTGGCAAGAATCATTGACATTGTGCAAATGTCAGGTAATGATGCTCATTCCACACAAGTACCACATTATAACCTCCACCAACAAAAGAGAATCTAACCTTCATCCCTTGACATTCATTGGCATTGTCATAATTTAATCCCCCACCATTACTATCCTGAGTGTTACTGTAGACCTGAAGCTGAACTATACCAACCATGTACATACTGTAGATTAGAGCTGGTCAGAGGCTAGGAATTCTGTGGTGAATAATTATGCTCCTGACTCCCCAGTGCCTGTGCACTGTCTACAAGGCACAAGTCAGCAATATGATGGAATGCTGTCCACTTTCCTTGAACGAGTGTAATTCAATAGCACTGATGCTTGACACTGTCCAAGACAAAGTTGTTCACTTGATTGACAACCCATCCATCATCATTAACATTCCATTGCTACACATTGGCACCGTGACAGCTGTGTATTGTCTACAAGTTTCACTGCAGTATTTCAGCGAGACCTCTTTTGCACCATCCAAGCCTGTGTCCTGAAACACAGAAAGACAAAGTTAACTGCATCCTCTGAATACCATCACCTGTAAGTTCCTTAAGTCACACACTGTTCTGACTTAGAACCATGTTGTCCACAATGTACCAATAAGGAGAAAAATGGTCTCTCAATTTCAGCTACTTGATTCTGAATTAAGCATCATTGCCCATACTTATTAATGCAGTTTACATTTTAGTTGTGTGGCAGTATAGGATTTGATATTTCTGAAAGAAATAGCCATCGTGTCAAAGCTTTTTGTCTTGCTGTCATCAGGATAATCTATAAGGAATATCAAAGTAAAGGGAACAGAAAGATTACACTATATGAGGGGAACAGTGCTGATTGATTGTCAAGTGAACTCTGGAAGAGACATGACCATGATAAATTCTCCAGTTAATCAAGACTGAAAGTTAACTTGCGAAATTGTGTTTGCAAATAGGAAAGGGTTATGGGATGAGGAGGATGGGGAGAGGATTGTACATAGGATTCCTTTATCTTTGGTTTCAGCCCTGTCACTGTGCAGGGCCTGAGTTATAGCTGCTCCAATAACAGCAAGCACTGACTCTTCCTTTGGAGCAAAGACATGCAGCTGAGACTGTAGGTCCAGTCAGGTGGTGTTACCTGCAGTCTTGTCCTCTGAGAGTGTAGCATATCAGTGAGTGCAATTTAACTTGTTTAAGTGATATGGCTGTTATGGTTGGACAGCTGATCACGTACACACTGTGAAATGTGTGTGAGCTTGAAGCAGTGCTTGAGAAAGTGTATTTATTACTATTAGTCATGGTTAATGAAGATTGATTGGAGAGTGATGTGATTGTTCTGCATTGAGGAATGTGTAAAGCTGATAGTGCAGTGGCTGTGATATGAGATTTGAAGCTAGATTTGCTGTCTTTTTCTACTTGTGAGATACAGATAGTTCTTCTATAATGCAGCAGTTGCATTCCCATGCGACACAGTGTTATAGAAAATTGTGCAATATCAATAATGGGGCCTATGGGAAAAAAACAGAGTTGGGGCAAACCACCAAAAATATTAGTATAAATCGAAACAAAAATTATAGTTAGCTTAGCACAAACAATAGCATAGTCTAAGTAAATCTTTAAATCATATCTTTTAATGAAATAGTACAGTAAATTTAACACTTTAAAATAATTGACTACAGCACTGTACCTTTCACGGAGCTCTTCATAAAGTGTGCAAGCTGATTGGCCATGTGATGCCCATGCAGAAATCCAGTCCTTAAAGATTCTTCCCTTTTATTTGAAATAAAGTTCCTTCTAAATGTAGACTGCAGTTCCCAAGTTTCAAGGCTAGCAAAACTGATTGCATTCCTGTTTAGCTGAATACACTGAACTTGCATTTTGCAGACAGAGGGTCCTGAGGCTGGGGTTCGCTGTTGCCGGGGATGGAATTGCGCAACAGCGAATGGGAACAGCTTTATTAAAAAAAAAAGGTCCGCAATTCACAAATCACATTACATCCAAATTGAGTTTCCTAAGCATATGTTATAGGAGAATTACCTGTAATTGAACTTTTTGCGTGGCATCCAGATCCTCTGATCTAGTCTCCTCATATTCCCCAACATGGCTATCTAATCCCACTGACCTCACTGAGTTTGGCTCCATGATCTTCTGACCCAATGTGGATAAGTCATATATCTCCTCCTCTTCTTTCACCAAAGCCTGAAAAGTCTTGGAGCTTGTTCTTTTCCACATTACGTCATTCTGATGTCTTTCCCTGCTCAGAATCAGCTGCAGAATGGCTTCCAACACCTTCCCGAACTGCAACACCCTTTCTCTTTAAGAGGTGCAAGTAGAATGTAAGTAACGTAGTCCAACTTGTAACCTTTCCTGATCTTGTAACGCCTACTCATGAGCAGCAATTCAAAACCATATTTGGGGCTACAATCATTAAATTAGCAAGGATCATAAAGTTGTTGGCTGCCTACATTAAACACCATAATAATAAATGTTGGGTAATCTTGCTTCATGATATCTGCACCTGTTTATAGGTCTTTTCAAATTTCACAGTGGCTAAGTTATCCTAGTCTTTGCACTTTATATCTCTTTTATGCAAGAAGAGCAATTGTGTGGCTTGACTTTATGTACATTTGAATACATGAAGGGCAAGAATATAATTTTCCTGGCACACATTCTGCAAATGTTAATTTACCTTTGCTAGTGGCCAAGAACTATCACAAGAGATGTCTCCAACTAATCAGTAGGTTTTGTTGTAATTTGTTTTGGAAATTCTTTTAAATGGTACCTTCTGTGCATTTGGCTGTCTCCTGTGCAGAAGACCTGATCTGAATGAGGACGCATTCTGTATTTCTCCAAAGCACATTCTTCCAAGTTCATGTCTTGTACCCATTTTTCAATTCTCTGTTGTTGATTTACTTTGGTTTGCTGGTTCTTAACCACTTGTTGCAAAGTGCTCTTAATCCTGTTTGACCGGGTTTGTATACTGTGCAGTAATGTTCTTTTGAGTGCAGAATTTTTTAATCTATTGGTGAGTTGTGTATGTAGACTTAGCTTAAAGCAGAAGAATACAAAACCTGCTTCATGAGTGGCTGTGTATGGAAGACCCTCATTCATATTATGAGAAAATTTGTAATGAGTAAGTGCTTGTCTATAATACTTAGTGTGTTTTCTTTAATTCACTCATGGGATGTGGGTGTCACTGGCTAGACCAGCATTTATTGCCCATTGCTAATTGCCCAGACGGCAGTTAAGAGTCAGCCATATTGCTGTGGGTCTGGAGTCACATGCGCTGTGTCCTTGCAACAAATGGGATGAAAGAATTGTTGTTTTGTACTCCTTATCTTAAAGAACAATGATGGGTGACCATTATTAACTTTATTTCAAGTAAATGTTTGGATTATTTGTTGCTTTAAGAGTGCTGATAATTTGGTGTCCTGCTTTTGAAATAATAATGTTCAAGGAAGCTTTGGAATGGAGTGACTTTGAAGAATGATATTCCCATCTCACTTAACCCTCAACCCAAAATTTAACATGATGTGCAACCCTGTGTTTAACCGTTCCATTAAAAACATTATGTACAAGAAGCCATAGGTCTTACTCAACAAAGCATTTACGTAATTTATATTTGCAAGTTTTGCATTTGATTAAATAAGACATAAGCTGTGGATATGAAGCTATTATTTCCTTCATTTATTCAGCTTAGGCAGAGGGTGCCGCATGTATGTATGCAAGAGGGAGTAGTGGAGGTGGGTACAAATATAACATTTAAAAGGCTTTTGTGACCATGCCACTTGTTTTCATGTTTCCTGTTTGAGTTGGGCTTGCCTCTGGGAGATGTAGTCAGCCAGATAAAAAAAAGTCCACTTCCATTTGCTGAGACAACAGTTCGTTTTTAAAATATTTTTATTCATTCATGAAATGTGGGTGTTCCTGGCTGCTCTGCAGATCAGTGATTTGGAGGAACCAGTGTTGGATTGGTGTGGACAAAGTTAAAAATCGCACAATACCAGCTTATAGTCTTAACAGGTTTATGTTGAAGACCACCTGATGAAGAAGCAGTGCTTCAAAATAAACCTGTTGCACTATAACCTGGCGTAAGTTCTTTCTTCAACCTCCTTCAAGCTTTTCCGTCCTGTCCATCCCCTTTCCCCCTTTATCCACTCCCTGTATATAGAGAATTTACATGTCTGTTAGAATATTTGCAAGCTTTGGAGGAGCTTATAAAGCTAAGCAAAAGTGAAGACTGCAGATGCAGGAGATTAGAGTCGAGAGTGTGGTGCTGGAAAAGCACAGCAGGTCAGGCAGCATCCGAGGAGCAGGGGGTTCGACGTTTCAGGATGAAAGGCTTTTGGCTGAAACGTGGACTGTCCTCGTTCTTGGATGCTGCCTGACCTGCTATGCTTTTCCAGCACCGCACTTTAGAGCTCATAAAGCTGACAGCTGTACAGGCAAACCCTACAGTGCTGATCTAATTGTGGTTTAGAACACAGCTGAGCTATTGAATAGGTGTGTACACAGCTTTGCTTTGGTTTAAAAAAGACACCCTGTGGTACAGAATCCATTAGTGCTTTTGAAGAAAGCTTTGATGTAACCTAAAATAAGTCTGTGTGATATCCTTGAAAAATGCATGAAAGCCATGTAAAGAAAGTTTGAAATAGCAGTGCAATGTGAGATCAATAACTATTCTTTCAATAGAATAAATTGTAGGATAATACTTTATTCAATAGTGATCTAATTTTGCAAATCTGGAGAATTTTTCATTGTAGTATGCAGTTTTTTCACCTGACAATGTGTCACTTATTAGAATTAACAATCTCGCAACAAGAATATTACCACTCACTTTTTTTAGAAATTGAGATATAACTCATACCACCCCATTTTGTGATTAACTGTAAAAGGGGCAACATTATTTTTTCTCATTTTTATATTCTTAACATCTCTGATCCAAGTTCACACTACCATACATCGTATATGATTCAGAAAGACTTCCAAACTCTGGCTGCCTGCATAAAAATTGCAGAGATACTGAAATGCCTACTTCCAGAATGGTACTAACAAAGTCTGAACAGTAATGTATACATTTCCAACCTTTTTCACACCGTTGGAAACTTTGTGTGGGATTTCTAGATCTGTGCTCCAGCTGCCTGATCCAGCCCAATCTGTCAAATAGGAAGAATAATTAAGTGAATGGATTGTAACAACTACCTTAGGCAAAAAAAAACATTGTTTCTCAGTATACTTATTAATTGATGTAATACAAGAATGATGTCTATTTGAGTGTATCACTATGTGCGAATTTAATTGCTAGTAACTAAATTATAGATTTACTAAATAGCATCTTGCCAATCTTTAACTTATTAATAACTTATAATTATTTAGTGGACTCTTTGACAGTTTGTCGCAGTTCCCAACTCTACCCCAGTCCTGAAAGATTGCATATAGTTCCATAGGTCACCTGGAAATGTCCCTTCATATAAGTTGTGGAATAATGTTAGCTAGGAATCTGAGAGGTAGAAAATGGGTGCCATAGTTAGACCATTTGATTCTTCCATTGCTCTTCAATTTATGATGAGGGCAATTTTATGTCTATCTGAGAATTTAGATGTAGCATTGGTTTAAACATTTCTTTCAAATGGGATAGAATTTCCTTGTTGGCATAATTGGAAAACAGGGCACAAATTGCAATATTTAGGTGACGGTGAGGTGCAGTTCCATGATGCATGGAGCAGCATGATCAATGTTATAAAAAGTCATTGATATTTCTCCCTTTTTAATTTAAAAAAACTTTATGTATTTAAGAGTGTTTACTTGGTATAGTTTTAATATATCAGCTTAAAATGGCAAAAATAGCTTTTTCACTAAGTGTCTAGTCCTCCAACTTTGAGTAAATTGATTTGTTTTTAATTGGAAAAATGGTTTCAAAAAAACCACACTGAACCATTTACTACTTTGAAATATTTGATGTCATCTGTCTACCTCTTCGCCTTGCACAATGAACTGAACACCAAACATTATCCATTGTTTGCAAGTTCAGCACTGACCTCATCTTCTCTGAATATCAACCCTCTATGACCTTCAGCTGCTTTGACCCGAACTCTAGAAATCCCATGTTTGGTTTTTGAGGTGCAGGGAGAGTGTCCCTACCTCTGAATCAGGAGGCTTAGGCTCAAGTCCCAGCTGTTCCAGAGGTGTACAGTAATATCTCTGAACAGGTTGATTAGAAAATATCATTAATGCCCACGTCTATCAATTTGCCATACAGACAAATAGGATTATACTGGTAGGTCTTTCTAGCAAAGCATGTCTTGCCCCATGGAATTTATAATTCTTCTGGTTACGCCCTGCCCGCTTTTTTTTAACAGGTTCCATTTTCTTGGTGTTAACTGTGTCCTTTCATCATGGTCATCCAAATCCTGTATACCTTCATCCATCACCCTTTTGGCCTAAGGCCTTCTTCACTCCAGTGAAGCCAAACTAATCACTATCCTCCAGCACCGTCTTCTGTATGGCTGAACTAGATAAGCCATAATCATGTTGAATAGCTGAGAAAGTTGTCAGGCAGAATGGCTCACTTTTGCCTCTATACGAGCATAGGCAATAGGGGCAGAATAGAGTCATAGAGATATATAGCATGGAAACAGACCCTTTGGTCCATCCCGTCCATGCCGAGCAGATATCCCAACCCAATCTAGTCCCACCTGACAGCACCCGGCCCATATCCCTCCAAACCCTTCTTATTCATATACCCATCCAAATGCCTTTTAAATGTTGCAATTGTATCCGCCTCCACCACTTCCTCTGACAACTCATTCCATACACGTACCACCCTCTGTGTGAAAAAGTTCCCCTTAGGTCTCTTTTATATCTTTGCCCTCTCACCCTAAAACTATGCCCTCTATCTGCACTCCCCGACCCCGGGAAAAAGACTTTGTCTGTGTATCCTAACCATGCCCCTTGTGATTTTGTAAACCTCTATAAGCTCACCCCTCAACCTCTGACCCTCCAGGGAAAACAGTCCCAGCCTGTTTAGCCTCTCCCCATAGCTCAAATCCTCCAACCCTGGCAACATGCTTGTAAATCTTTTCTGAACCCTTTCAAGTTTCACAACGTCCTTCTGATAGGAAGGACACCAGAATTGCATGCGATATTCCAACCGTAGCCTAACAAATTTCTTTTTGAGCAACAACATGACCTCCCAACTCCTGTACTCAATACTCTGACCAATAAAAGAAAGCGTACCAAGCCTTCTTCACTATCCTATCTATCTGCGACTCCACTTTCAAGGAGTTATGAACCTGCACTCCAAGGTCTCTTTGTTCAGCAACACTCCCTCGGACCTTACCATTAAGTGTATAAGTCCTGCTAAGATTTGCTTTCCCAAAATGCAGCCCCTCACATTTATCTGAATTAAACTCCATCTGCCACTTCTCAGCCCATTGGCCCATCTGGTCAAGATCCTGTTGTAATCTGAGGTAACCTTAGTCGCTGTCCACTACATCTCTAATTTTGGTGTCATCTGCAAACTTACTAACTATACCTCTTATGCTCACATCCAAATCATTTATATAAATGAAAAAAGCAGTGGACCCAGCACCGATCCTTGTGGCACTTCATCCTGAAAAACAACCCTCCACCACCACCCTCTGTCTTCTACCTTTGAGCCAGTTCTGTATCCAAATGGCTAGTTCTCCCTTTATTCCATGAGATCTAACCTTGCTAACCAGACTCCCATGGGGAACCTTGTCGAGTGCCTTACTGAAGTCCATATAGATCACATCTACCACTCTGCCCTCATCAATCCTCTGATTTTTTTGAAGGAGTAACAATCAAGTTTGTGAGACACGATTTTCCACACACAAAGCCATGTTGACTATTCTATTTCTATCTCAGGCGACCGAATCAACACGGACATCTACTACAAACCGACCGACTCCCACAGCTACCTGGACTACACCTCCTCCCACCCTGCCCCCTGTAAAAACGCCATCCCATTCTCCCAATTCCTTCGACTCCGCCGCATCTGCTCCCAGGAGGACCAG